>NC_041382.1:454752072-454824235 GCF_002162155.2 Triticum dicoccoides | reverse complement strand
CCGGGGGAGGGGGAAGGAGACTGCGAATCCTCCACATCCGACCCCAGGGCCCAAAAACGAGAACCAAGCACCGGCAGCGGAGAGGAGGGAGGGAAGAAACCCACTTGCGGAGAGCCAGGGGGGGAGAGGGGGAGAGCAGCTGCACACGAAGAGGATGGCGACCGGACACCGGCCACCGGGGAAGGGCGGGGGGCAGACCTACCGAGGCAAGGAAGAGGGGAGGAAGGGAGGGGAGAGAGGGAGGAGAGAGGAGCCATCAACTTCTACTTCAAGCAGCAGGGCACTCTAGGGTTCCTCGCGCCGGCCTCGGCCTCGTGCTCGCTCACTTTATTGTTCCATGAGAAAAAAATTGAGACCGGTTTTAACCATGTCACGTCGTACGTCCACCGGAACTTAAAGGATTGTACGTAAGACACTTCCGGTCAAAAGAAAGTGGTGCTATACGTAAAACCTAGAAAAAATATTTAGAACAATCGTGTTTCGATATGCTTACCAAGAGGACTAGTAAATGTGTAGTCAGTCCAGTAGTTCCATCATCTGACCCAAATTTAGTGTATTGAACGAGGTTTGTCGGTTGCATCACGCCTAACGCATTGAAAGAGGTTTGTCAGTTGCACACATCATAGAAACGGGTATAGTATGACTTTTTTTGTTCCCAATTTTTTTTATTCACACGCCTCGCTGCCGCTCGCCGCGGCGCCCCCATTTCCGCCTCGGTGCTGTTCCTCGCCTCCTTCCTTCTCCTACAAAATAGATTGAGCCCATTTGCAAATGCGATCAACTTAGAAATAGCTGCCGCGATAAATTAAAATTCGCCTTTATTGCACACCATACATACACATACATATACTCCAACTTGGGAATTACACACATACTACAACTTCCCGACATATGTAATCAGATATACGTACTCATCAGATGATATATAATCCGACGATCTTCTTATTACGGTGCCATGCATACGTACTGCAAGGGCACTCCACGTAGGGGACTCTTCCGTAGTGTAGTACTCCGTATAATCGATGATGCATGCAGGCATCAGACGGCGCTCTTGACGTGCCTACTATACCCAGACTTCATGTCAAAGTATCTGCTCCACAGCACGATCCCTCCGTAGTTCTTAGACCGGTGCACGATGGGCAGCACCTTGGACACCAGCGTGTCCGGATCTACGTACCCGCTGCCCTTGTTCGACGCCTCCCGCTCCGCCGGCAGCCCGAGGCAGACCGAGCTCTTGGGCAGGCCCTTGGTCCAGTCCTCCCACGCTGCCTTGAACGCAGCCACGTTGCCGGCCCTGTAGCTGCACACCGGGTTGTTGTAGAACTGGACATGCACGCGGTCGAAGAGCCCCGTCCGGAGCGCCTCCCCCAGCCTCTTGTCCGGGAACGGGCACTGCGGCGCTGCCGTGATCAACACCTTCTTCTCGCCCTTCCTGTTGCTGTAGGCCTTGAGGTCCCTGGCGAGGTCGTCGTAGTAGGCCTTGCTCCCGAGCTCGATGTCGAAGTCGATGCCGTCCAGCACGGCGTCGCCGAACGGCCGGGAGTGGGACTTCCCGCCGAGGTAGTTGTCCCAGAGGTGGTTGGCCACATCCTTGGCGTCGGCCTTGGAGGCGAGGGAGTACTTTCCAATGCCGCCGCCGATGGCGAGCAGGACGAGGATTTTCTTCGACTGGCAGTACTTGACGTCGTGCCCGACGTCCTTCCAGGGGTGGCCGGCGAGGTCGAGCTTGTACTTGCCGCGGCCGAAGTTGGTCAGGAAGGAGAGGATGACGGTGGAGTAGAGCTTGCTCTCGCAGGCCTTGCGGAGCGACCCCTCGCTGGAGGTCTGGCACTCTGGCCCCAGTACACCGTGATCCGGCCTGTCTTCCCCGTCGCGGCTGCCGTGCCGAGCGACGACAGGAGGATGCAGCAGACGATGGCCAGGGTTAGGCGGCACCCCATGTCGTTCATCGACATGATCTTCTTCTTCTTCTCCACCCTCGGATTAGCTAGCTAGGTGTTTGTGTTTTTACTTGCACTGTGTCTGCACGGATTGTTATGCGACGAGCTGGTTCTTTTATAGGCAGCAGCCGGGTTCGTTTCCTCCGCCTGAAGCAAGCATGCGTACGTGCGACTTTCCCTTCTTTTTCTAAGGATGTGATCCGCAGGACTTGGATTTGCTAATTCTGAGAATTAACAAAGTCCCATCTAACTCTCCTACACGTTAATTAAACAAAAAAAACCCGAACCAATCTGTGCTTGATGGGTTAGAGGAACTGTGGTATTCCCAGCCCATCGGGTTCATATCATGGTGCTCACATTTATTTCTGAATTTATTTCAGGATTTCCGACAATGCGCGTTCAGTGGGAGTGATGTTAAAAAAAGAAAAAAAAGAAAAAAAATCCTCATAATTCTCCGGCTTCCCAGGAGTCGGCACACACTGCCGGCCCCCCTTGCATGCATGTGCTATTGTGTTGGTATATGTTACATCGTGTGTTTTTTCTCACAAGTGTCCTACAAGAACATGGCTCCATATCTTGTCAACACATAATATGATGCAACTTGTGGAGTTTTCAATCAATACCATCATACACCGATCACTAATCTGCATGGAAGTGAACAACTCACTTATTAGGTGATACATATAAGAGTTTGTCTGAACTCAACATTCTCCTCTTTTTTGACCACCGAAACTTGAAAGAATTTCACCGCCGCTTGTAGTCATCTTGATTCACAATTTTCTCACTACACGTGTAACCACCCGAGCCCTGGTCCGTCTCCAAGTCTCTCATGCTAATCGTACACCTCGTTGCTATTACCGTGTCAAGCCTCTGCTGTCCTGATTGAGTCTTTAGGGTCACGATCCCAAACCACTCAACCCCCACTACAGAGTACCACTGATTATCACCGACCGATTTAGAGTATCATGTTTCCTCCAACCATTGGGCCCCAGTCCGAACCACGTGTCACTCGCTTTTCTTGCTGAAATAGGCTTCGTTTCTCTAGATCCTTACACTATAGGCCCTCAATCGGCACCAAGTGAAGTCTTCGATCAGAACACAACTCCACCTTCCACATGACTCCATGGTAGATCATCAGTCCACCCTCGGCCCGCTGACTTCAAGCTCCCATGTGAACCGTCTTGAATCAACCCCGCGTCATAGTCTTGTCGAAGCCATATAAGCCCTCGAGCATGTATCAAGTGTTTCTATGCCGAGAAGTCTGGCACCCTCAGCATCACACTCCTATGTCACCGTCGCTGAACCCACCACCGTCTTCTGTACCAACCAACTCATGTCGATCCGTCAACCTGCATAGTTTGTTGGAGGTATGCCCTAGAGGCAATCATGTATGATGGTATTTCCGATGTGTTCATGAACCGATGTAGTCCTCAGATGTTATCAATGAAGCTTGTCGGCAAGTATACGACTTGTCTATGAGATCTTGTGTTTTATGATATGTTGTAAATAGTCTATGGTCGTAAGTTACATGTGGGCACACGCCGAACTAGACTAGCATGTAGTACGATGGATGGTTTTATCTCACTAGCCATGAAGCATGTGATGCTCGCGAGGTGCATGGATCAGATCAGATCCGAGGTTGGGTATGGGAGATCGGATCCAAGCTCGGATGGATATCGGATTGGACAGACCCAACTATGCGACACAACGATAGGTCATCTATGAATCTCTAGTACACATACGTATTGCGTCCTCGGACCTGAGCTGACGCATGTGCTCGGGATGGTGACCAACTTTCTTTGGGACGACCAAACGCTGCTTCGTCACTGGATAGTTACAAAGGTAGGTTTCGGGCTTGTCCGAACCCATGTGATGAGACATGGTTGAGCAAGATGGGATTTTCCCCTCCGAACTGGAGAGATATACTCTGGGCCCGTCGTGTGATCTGGCCTGGATAAGCATGGCCATGCGACTAGGATTATGAGATAATCCGAAGTGTTGGTCCGATTAACTGGAACGGGAAAGAGGCCCGGCTGCAACATGTATGACTACATCGCCTTGAGCCCAACAATGTATATCGTGTGGCAAAGGGAACATAAGTGTAATGTACAATTATGAGTGATATTTTTACACTCATTCATCCTAGTTTAAACCGAGATATTTCATTTAAAAAGAGATATTCGCTCAGATATTACTACTAATGACTAACAAATGTAAATGATTCCACTAGTCCTATCTTTGATGTGTTTCCACAGGAAATTGGCTAAAAGGGAAGAAATCGCGTGTGAACATGGAAAGGAATGGGAAGGAAGAAAGAAGGAATCAACAAGAGGTGTGCTAGAAGAAACAACACAAAAGACGACGTTCCATATGACCGTGTGCGCTCGTATGAGCGGTCGTATGGCATGGATATTTGAGGCAGATCGTCCACCTGAGCAACTTTTATAAAGGGGACCCTACCGAAATGTCAATGGGGGACTGTCGAATGAAGCCATAATATCATCATCTTCCTCTTCATCCACAAACCCTAGCCGTCGCCATTTCCATCTCCATAGCCACCATCACCCCCATAGTGCTTCCTCATATAGTTCATACCTGTAATCGTGCATCGCACAAGACATTCATTGTAAGACATATTTGCAATCAATCAATCTTCAAGATGTGTTCTTCAATGTTTTCTTCTTGCGATCTGATCTCCATATGTGAGTAGTTCGGTAAGGTATGGGTTGAGGCATAGGCCTGGTAGTCCTCTATATTAGTTACAAGGCAACTCCGTGTGATGGATATAGCTTGCGGTAGGACAATTGATTCTTGATGTAGGACTCATGTCGGTCAAGATATTATTTGGACACATCCTCGTAACAAGCACA
Source organism: Triticum dicoccoides (assembly GCF_002162155.2). NCBI lineage: Eukaryota > Viridiplantae > Streptophyta > Magnoliopsida > Poales > Poaceae > Triticum > Triticum dicoccoides. The sequence continues at coordinate 454,819,425 of NC_041382.1, read as the reverse complement.
TCTCAATGGGTGACTTCCAGCGTACAAATTAAGATCATATCTGGTCCCAACACAAATGCATGGTTATAAGCATTAAGACCTCATACCCATACCTCTTCTTACTATAGGTATTTGAATCACTGTTTGCTTGATTGATCCGGTTAAAAGCTGGAATTGATCCTTTAAAAATAGCTTGCTAGAGACCATCACTTCAAGGGAATCTTCCTCTCGTGGGCTTCATAACCCAGGGTCACCTCTGGGGAAATAGGTGCGGGATACACTTTTTTGTTCCATTACCGGATCACTAGAAGTAGGTATCAAGACCTTTTTCTAGCGCCGTTGCCGGGGAGGAGTTTAGTATTCCTAGTCTTTGTGTTTAGAGTTTTTGTTAAAGTTAAGTTTTGGTTTTTATTTTTTATTTTTTTGTTTTTAGTTTAAGTTTTTTTTGTCGCAAGTCTTATCAGTTGAGAAAACCCCAAAAGATTAACATGGCTCATAATCTTGGAAGTTTTGCTACTCCTAGCAACAAGTTCATGTGTGAACCAATAGCACAACCTAAGGTTGCAGCCGCTGAGTATGAGATCAAACCAAACTTAGTTTCCATGGTTCAACATGACCAATTTGGAGGCTCTGCTTCTAAAGATGTCGGTATGCACTTGCATAATTTTACTGAATTGTGCAACATGACATGCATTAGAGATTATGACTCTGGCGCTTTAAAGTTGTGTCTCTTCCTTTCTATTTGAGAGGAAAAGAAAAATAATGGCTTCTAGCTCTTCCTAGAGGCAATATTACTTCTTGGGTTGATTGTTGCAGCATATTTTTATCTATGTTTTGTCCACCTACAAAAATTATGCAATTACGTTCTCAGATTATAGGTTTCTAGCAGGAAGAACGTGAGCCACTAACGGTTGTGTGGGATAGAATGAAAGAAGCTAGAAATTTCCATAATCATGGAACAAAGGAGTGGTTAATCCTTCCACTACAAAAAAGACACATCCGTGACATTATGGCCCGAACGAAAACTTTTTTTGTCATAGTTATGACACTTCTATGACGATAATTATGACAAAAACACGTATCATCATAGATGTGGTAGGCTCCTACTTCTATGACAAAAAATTATGAGGAAAAAAAATGGGATTTTCGTCCTGGGAGGGCCGGAGACGCACCTGCATGACTTTCTTTGGGCCATTCATGACATAAAATATCGTGACATAAGTGAGGGCAAGGAAAATTTCTGGGAGTTCCCGATCACGGTGGATGGTCAGGCCGAGCGATGCAGTGTGGTTTGCGTGTTTCCCTCATACGTGTATGTGTGTGCGAGGTGTTACCCAAGAAAGGTGTTTGCTTACTGAACCCGAGTGATCGCACTATGTATAGCTACGTACTAAAGCCGATCGATCCCTTCGCCGCTAACTGAACCCGAGCAATTCCTTCACTTCTGCTACTAACTGAAAATGAGCGATCGATCATTGCTGCATGCTTTTTACTGAAGCCGATCGATCGAGCCCCCCATGCGAGATGTAGCTAGCTGGTTGGGTTGACTCTCGATGAACAGTGTATGTTGCTGCCGTGCACGAGATATATAGAATGAGTCGAGACGCGGTGAGTCGACCTAGCCGGTTGGTTCGTTGTGGATGAACAGTTCCCGATGGGGGTTTGGTGAGTAGGACCATGTGGTTGCCTCTGGATGAACAGGACCCCGAGGAGCTAGGCCGCCACACCCCAGCCGATTGGGATGGATGAACAGGACCCCGTGGAGGCTGTATGAATAGTAGCCGGTGGAGGCTGGAGAAAGTCGACGGTGAATGAACAGTTGCCCGTGGAGGCTGGAGCGGGGCAATAGATGGTGGATGAACAATAGGTCGTGGTGCTGTTTTGCGGTACGCCACACCCCTTTCGATGAACATGACACCATTTCGACCGTAGGCGCTCGAAGAGAAGTTAGTTTCCTCTATCTTGCGGTACACCAGCCCCATCCTGATCAACAGGACCCCGTTTCGACCGTAGGTGGTTGAACAGAAGTCCATTTCCTCCGTTTTGTGGTACGCTAAACCCTTCATGATGAACAACACCCTGTTTCGATCATAGGCGGTCAAAGAGAACTCTGTTTTGCGGTACGCCACACCCCGAGTTGATGAACTTGACCCAGTTTTGGCTGTTCCGTCCAAGCCGGTTGGCTCCAGATGAACAGGACACCTTTCGACCCTGCCGCTTGGCTCTCGATGAACATGGTGTTGTTTCCTTCGTTCCAACCCAGCCGGTTGGCTGCTGATGAACAGGAGGCCGTCGTTGTACGTGTTTGAGACCACGCCCGTATGTACCTACGTGGCCATATTTTTTGCAGCGTGGTTGTACATATGTGTACATGATTTAGACGGGACTGCTTGAACTGCTACCGCTCCTTACTCGACCATGGTTCATCCTTGCAGAGAGACCGATCGACCGGTATGTACGTACACGTTCGCAATCAAACAGACATCGCTATGTACACTTCGACCGGGTGGGTCCTAGATGTCAGGGAGGATAAGGATGCACTTCCTTGCGTGCAAAGATATAGTTGATGGGTCCCAGCTTTCGGGGGAGGAATAATTTTTTTGCATGTTATAAGGAGGAACTTTCTTGCATGCGAAGATGTAGCTGGTGGGTCCAGCTGTCAGGCTCACCACATATAGTCCTCTTATGTTGGCTTTCGTTCATTGACCATGTTAACCACGCCACACTGAGAGCACCAAGGCGGTGGATGACAGCGAGGCCTAGGAAGGAACAATGCAGAGCTGGTGAAGACGCGGCAGTGGATCCCCATGCGGAGGGGAGTACGAGTGTTCACTAGTTCGGCTGTGGTGTGAGCCTACCATCGCTAGAGAATAATAAGGGGTGTGCATGAGTAGAAGGAAGGCCTGGCCAGTGGTGGGAGTAGGGTGAGGGGGTGAGGCCTGTGTGGTAGCACAGCCGGCCACGGGAGGTCTGAGCAGGCGGTACAACAGGCGTTGGTTTGGATGGCTAGAGGAAGAAGATCAGAGGTTGAAGAAGCAACACGGCCGTTGGATTAACATCCAACGGTCGCTGCACCTAGAATCATTCACTAAGTTGACAAAGCCTTACGTATGAATCAACTTAGTAGGCCCACAAGCCAGCCTCCATATCTGGTGGGTCCCAGCTAGCATGGGGAGGAATCATTTTTCTTGCACATCATAAGGAGGCACTTCCTTACGCGTGAAGATGTAGCTGGTGGGTCAAACCTGTCAGAAAAAATATCATTTTCGCATAATAAGGAGGCACTTGCTTGCGTGCGGCCTTAGACCATGTGGGTCCCTACTCTCAGCCTCTCCACATACATCGCTCTTCCGATGGCTGTTGTTTGTCGACCAAGTTGACCACGTCGTGCCGAGAGAACCAACACGGTGGATGAAGCTGAGGCCTAGGAAGGAAATGACCTGATGCGGAGCATCCTATGGACATCACCATGTCAAGAGTCCGTTCGGCAAGCGACACGTGCGACATCTACTTCACATACACAAAGGTGAATCATCTCCTTTACGCGTGTTCACTTGACCCCTTCGAGGATGGTATACTACTTGACACTCCTCTCGTGTGTATACATAGGTATTGTCGGAACACCATGGACGAGGAGGAGGAGGGCGAGCACAAGTGTACAACTACACCATCCGTGAGAGAAGCATGGAAGAGAAGGAAGAAGAGGATCCGCCCAGTCCAGGACGAGCGGTACTACCGCCCACACCAAGCGGTACTACCACTGAAGGCCCACAAGCCGTACTACCGGCCAGCTTCCGCTCTACTGCCGCTAAACCTGACAAACTCCTATGATCGAGCGGCACAAGTCCGGTACTACCGCCTGTACAAGCGGTACTACCGCTGAAGCGGTACTACCGCCCGAGGGTCCGGTACTACCGCCTGCCTGTGCGCAGCCGCGGGCCTTTGGCCTTGTATCCCTCTCCCTCTTACCCCTTCGTGGCTTAGACTATAAATAGACCACCTCCACCTCCCTTCTAGGGCTAGCAAAGTAGTAGCTCATTTAGAGATAGAGCTTTGCTCATCCATTATGGATCTACTCCACGAGATAGACCGCGGCCCCTCTTCGGAGAAGATCCACCTTGGATTCAAGACCCCTCACAGGAAGATCCCCTCGTGGATTCAAGACCTCCTCATGGAGATGAACCTTACCTTGTATCTTTCCCTTTATTGTTCATGTACCTTGTGAATCTTGTGTGTTTGATTGTCTAGTGGATGTGTGATTGGACTTGTTCTTGCGTGTTTCACCTTGTGATTTCTCTCTGTTCTTCCCTGTGTTCTTCATGTTCTTAGTTTGGATCCCCTCCTTTCGTGAAGGATCAGCCGTATAGGGTTCCACCCTACATCATCTTGGTATCTAGAGCCACGTTGATGACTATTTCGAAGCCTCCCCGTTGTGTTTTCTAGCATAATTTTGTTGTGTTCTTCCCCGTGTTCTTTGTGTTCTTTGCGGGATCCGCTCCTTTCGTGAAAGATCGGCCCCTAGGATTCCTTCCCTACATCATCTTGGTAGGTACCCACGACTTCTTGTCAACCTCGCAATCCCACGAGTTGACAAAATGAGCTCTAGAGAGCAATGATGACTTGGGATCCCATGGATTGTCTTTCCCACCGCTCTCTTCGCGCAAAGACTTCGCGTATTTCTTCTACATGGCCCTCACTTGGCTATGGGTTATTGTCCATTATACATCATTTTATGCCCATCTTGCCATGTCCACTTTGCATGATATGGTTATTCCTATGCCTTTGCCATGCATTTGTGACCCATGCTTTGCATTACACATGATGATTGATTCTACTACTTGTATGTGTATTTGCAAGCATGGTGGAGATATTGCTTGCTATTGCCATGTTTGCTTTGTACCCCATGCCTATGATGGTACTTTCATCTTGCTTTCTGTTCGTGCTTGCGATATGTCATGTACATTGCCTATGACTATTATTTGCTCACATGATATGATTGCCATGCTTTACTCTAGTATGTTGCATATTTGCACTACTAGCTTGCACGACTTGATTCCTATGATTGCTTGCCTTGTTGCATCACCGATGATTCAAACTTGCTCATTTCATGCGGTTGATGACAACCATCTACATGCTTTGCACGACATGATTGTTCTTGCTTCTTGTCATATATCTCCATGTGTTCCCTCTCTCATGTTAGACAATTTTCCATGTATTGAGTGCAACAATGATTCTAATTTTGCTCATGAGATTGCCCCCATAGCATTCTCACATATATTTGGAGATTTTGACATATTTCTTGTGAAGCATGCTTGTCTTACCTCTTTGCACCATATACCTAGTGCCATGAATATAGCCATTATTGCATCATATTATTCATGCACTTGTGCTTCTAATGATTATGTGCAAGAGAAGAGAACCATCATGATGGATGATGTGTTTACCTACCATGCACATACATTCTTTGCTTTCTTTTGTGCATGTGTAGGATACTTGCACCTTATGTCGGCTTCCGCTTCACATGAGTTGACCATTCGAGCTCTTGCGAGCGAGCCTCATACATTCGACCACGAATCGCTCCTCCAACACCTTGCCTACCACTTCGGCATTGTGAAGGACGCACAAGGACATGCTTTCAAGGTGATATCCTTCTCTTTTGAGAACCCCCAAACCATGAGCATGCATATTGTCGCTCATACTACTTGTGTTGCTTCCACCATGAGACTTTGTCATCTTGGACCCTTTGCTTGCACACATGTTAGTGATATTGCCTCCATTCATGATTTTCACATTCCCATGCATCATGATATATATATGCCTTGTGTGTTGCATTCAATTCTTGGACTACTTGCTACTACAATATGTTTGGTTGCAACAATGTCATCACTTCACATATGCCATGTCCCATTGCTTGTCACATGATTGACTTTATTGCCTCACACATGATGAACAATTGCTCTTTCTATTGTGTTGAGTGCCACACTATTTTCACTACACCCTATGCACGTTATGCTTGGATTGTCTTACACTTGTCCCATGTGTTTAGACACTTCATTTTATTTGGTGTTGTGAATGTTTCTTATGCCTACCATCGACCATTTGTCGAGCACTTTATGCATGATTGCTATGACCTTGAGGTTGATGCTTCTTCTCTTGTTACTCATATTTGCATCACTACCTCACATTTACATGCTTTCCCCCATGATACCTTTGCTTGTGCTCAATTTATGTGCTTACATACCATGTCATAATCCTTTGTCAAAACGTATGCTTTGCACGATGATGACACTTGTTTGGTGAATCACCACTTGAATGCTTGGTTTTTCCCTAATGCTAACCACATTTGTTTTTCCAAGTGTTTGTTGTCCTTGCTCCATTTGAAGGAATCCCAAGACGGTGCAACATTGGAGAGTGCCCATTTCGAGCTTCAAGTTGACAAGTACTTGGTGATCGTCCACTTCTACACGACGACACCATCTCTTTCCCATGGTGATTTGGTTTTTAATCCGAGGTCGGATCTTTCCCAAGGGGAGGGAATGATGCAGAGCATCCTATGGACATCACCATGTCAAGAGTTCGTTCGGCAAGCGACACGTGCGGCATCTACTTCACATACACAAAGGTGAATCATCTCCATTACGCGTGTTCACTTGACCCCTTCGAGGATGGTATACTTTGACACTCCTCCCGTGTGTATACATAGGTATTGTCGGAACACCATGGACAAGGAGGAGAAGGGCGAGCACAAGTGTACAACTACACCATCCGCGAGAGAAGCATGGAAGAGAAGGAAGAAGAGGATCCGCCCAATCCAGGACGAGTGGTACTACCGCCCACACCAAGCGGTACTACCGATGAAGGCCCACAAGATGTACTATCGGCCAACTTCTTCTCTACTGCCGTTCAACCCGACAAACTCCTATGATTGAGCGGCACAAGTCTGGTACTACCACCTGTACAAGCGGTACTACCGCTGAAGCGGTTCTACCGCCCGAGGGTCCGGTACTACCGCCCTGCCTGTGCGCAGCCATGGGCCTTTGGCCTTGTATCCCTCTCCCTCTTACCCCTTCGTGGCTTAGACTATAAATATACCACCTCCACCTCCCTTCTAGGGTTAGCGAAGTAGTAGCTCATTTAGAGATAGAGCTTTGCTCATCCATTACGGATCTACTCCACGAGAGAGACCGCGGCCCCTCTTCGGAGAAGATCCACCTTGGATTCAAGACCCCTCACGGGAAGATCCCCTCGTGGATTCAAGACCTCCTCATGGAGATGAACCTTACCTTGTATCTTTCCCTTTGTTGTTCATGTACCTTGTGGATCTTGTGTGTTTGATTGTCTAGTGAATGTGTGATTGGACTTGTTCTTGAGTGTTTCCCCTTGTGATTTCTCTCCGTTCTTCCCTGTGTTCTTCATGTTCTTAGTTGGGATCTGCTCCTTTCATTAAAGATCGGCCGTATAGGGTTCCACAATGGCAACAATACAATATGTGCCTTCACTACAAAAAAATACACTTACATGATGATACGTGTTTGTCACAGTAGGTCATGTTTTCTGTCATGCATGCACATCCATGACGATTTTATGACAGAATCAAGATAGTCATACCTATGTTGTCATAGAAGTGTTCCATGACATTACCAAAATTATCATCACGGAAGTGTCCAATTCCATGGCAATAAATCGCGTGTCATAGAAGTGCTTTCGTCAAGGATGACCTACACGTGGCATCCACTGTAACGGGTCACTGTTAAGCAATCTGGTTCTGGTTTGGATAGGATAACCCGTTAACAGCCCTGACCAATGGGGTTTTTCCACATGTAAAATTCTCATTCATCGGATAATGCACGTGTCAGCTAATCATTGGGACATATATCATTCCTAAAATGGATGGAAGACGACTATGATATGTCGACACGTGCCACAGTCCAACAGTGGCTAATTTTAGGTAAAAAGGCCAGTGAGGGAGTACTGGATTAAGGGGTCCTCGGGCGTCCGGGCTATATGACATGGGCCGGACTAATGGGCCATGAAGATACAAGACAAAAGACCTCCTCCCATGTCCAGATGGGACTCTCCTTGGCCTGGAAGGCAAGCTTAGCGTGCGGATATGAATATTCCTTTCTCTATAAACTGACTCTGTACAACCCTAGTCCCCTCCGGGGTCTATATAAACCAGAGGGTTTAGTCCGTAGAGGCAATCATAATCATACAGAGTAGACAATTAGGGTTTAGCCATGACGATCTCATGGTAGATCAACTCTTGTAACCCCTATACTCATCAAAGTAATCAAGCAGGACGTATGGTATTACCTCTATCAAGAGGGCCCGAACCTGGGTAAAACATCATGTCCGTTGTCTCCTGTTACCATTAATCCTTAGACGCACAGTTCGGGACCCCCTACCCGAGATTTGCCGGTTTTGACACCGACATTGGTGCTTTCATTGAGAGTTCCTCTGTTGCGTCGACAACAGGATTGATGGCTCGCCTTGTTATTAAGGACGGTATCACTTCCGGAGAAGCCCTGGCCTCAGGACAAACCCTCCGGCTAGGCAACTTTACCATCACTGCCCGCTCGGCCTTTAAGCCGATGATGACTTCCCAAGTCATCGAAAATCGTCTCTATGTCGACTCCATGTAGATGGATGTGGCAGATTTGTCGTCCTTAAACGAACTCCTGGATCACATCGCTGCCCTGGGAGTTGCCATGGACTATGATCAGATTGGGCTTAAACCCAATCAGAGAGAAATCAAATCTCAGCCGATCACTCATCAGATAGCGACCGTAGAGGAACAAAGCAACAACATCACTTCCCCTATGGGGTGACACGCCTGTGGGATGACACTCCCAGTCCTTCGAACTTACAATCGGACGTTGAGCCTAAGGAATCATTGGACATCCCGGATCCCAAACTAATAAACTTGGAAGTTCTTCAAACTCCGGACTCCACATTGGGTTAGGGTTCACATCTAACGCCACCCACCCACCACAAGCAATTTTCGCCAAGCAATTCCGATCCTTCGGATATATACAACATCATGTACGTACGACAGCATCCTTAGGAAACAGTCCATCACTTCTGGGCCAGATTCCTCCTTGTCAAGGACAAGATTAAAGATTGTCGTGACGAGGACGTGATTTCAGCATTCCGCAATAATTGCACAGACAAAGGAATCCTCAACGCCCTCAACCGATGTCACATACTACAATTCACTGACTTGGCAACCATAGTACAGAAGTACTGCGCCATGGAAAGCGCCTGGAAAACTCGGACAAGTCGTTGGGAACCACCGGCCTTCACACCACCTCCCTGGCGGGCAAAAAGGATGCACCCTCGCTGGGCACCCGACCCTGTAGGCAAGAAAATTAAACCCATTACAGGATGTGGCACCGTTCTTGAAGGATGGCTTGATAGGCCATGCAAAATACACACGACACCGGATACCGAACCAACCCACAACCTTAGAGCATGTTGGATACTCCGACAAGTGGTCAAGAGTGGCGAGGATATCCTCACCAAAAATACCTCAGAGCCACACTCTCCGAAAGACGACGACCTTAGAGTATTGCCGGTCTTCGAGACATTCGCTTCAAACAATCGGCATAAGAGAGCACTCCGTGACCTCGCCGAAGTCTGCCAAGTCGCAGCAATAAATCCCTGGACGACACGACAATAACTTTTAATGCCAATGACGAACCAAAATTCTGTTCAGTCCGGACACCAGCCGCCTTGGTCCTCAACCCAATTGTGGATGGCTTTCGACTCACTAAAGTGCTCATGGACGGCGGGAGCGGATTGAACCTCATTTACGAGGACACACTCAGTAAAATGCAAATAGATAGAAGTTGCATCGAGCAAAGTGATAAGACCTTCCGAGGAATCATTCCCAGTCGGGAAGCAAGATGCGCATGAAAAATTAAGCTTGACGTGGTATTCGGCACACCGGAGAACTATCGGTTCGAAGATATAACCTTCCAAGTTGCCCCTTTCAACAGTGGATATCACCCCCTGTTAGGGCGGGACACATTCACGCGCTTTCAAGCCATACCTCATTACGGGTATATGAAGCTCATGATGCCCGGGCCCAACGATATTATCACTTTCGCCAGTGATCCGGACATAGCACTCCGCGCTGAAAACAAAACCGCATCTCTGGCCCTCGAGACACTATCCGAGGCCCTTGCGGCCGAAGAATTGCCGCACTATGCTTCACGGTGGACAGGGACGACGTAATCCTCGACAAGCGCCCCAAATCCACCTCCTTCAAACCAGCAGACGAAATAGTCAAATTTCAAGTTCACCCGACGGACCCCAAGAAGACAGCCTCCATCGAGGCACAGCTGGACCATACATTCGACACCGCATTACGCGCGTTCCTACGCGAGAACTGGGACCACTACAAAAAAGACACATCCATGACATTTTGGGCCGAACGAATTTTTTTCCTGTCATACTTATGACACTTCTATGACGATAATTGTGACAAAACCGGTATCATCATAGATGTGGTGGGCTCCTACTTCTATGACAAAAAATCATGACAGAAAATGGGCTTTTCGTCCTGGGTGGGCTAGAGACGCAGCTGCATGACATTCTTTGGGCCGTCCATGATGGAAAAAACCATGGTAGAAGCTAGGGCGAGGAAAATATCGGGGTGTTCCCGGTTACAGTGGGTGGTCGGGGCCGAGCGATGCGCGTTTCTCTCATACACGCACACACGTGGGTGCGAGGCGTTGGACTCTAACTGAACCCGAGCGAGGCGTTCACCTACTAAATCTGAGCGATTGCACTGCAGGCTACGCGTTACTGAACGCAAGCGATCGATCGATGGCTGTTAACTGAACCCGATCGAGCGATTCCTTTGTTACTGCTGCTAACTGAAACCGATCGATGTTGCCTCTGTATGAACAGTGAGCGTTGCTGGGGGGTTTGGATGAACAGTTCCAGGTGGGGGTGGATGAACAGGACCCCGTGGTGTTTCCTCTGGATGAACAGGACCCCGATCGATCGAGCCGGTTGGGGCTGGATGAACAGGACCCCGTGGAGGGCTGGATGAACAGGACGACCCCGTGGAGGGATGGATGAACAGTAGACGGTGGAGGGATGGATGAACAGTAGCCCGTGGAGGGGTGGTTGAACAGGAGCCTGTGTGGAGAGGGCTGGTTGAACAGTAGACGGTGGAGTAGCGCGTGGTGGAGGCAGGATGAACAGGAGCCCATGGATGAACATGAGCAGGTGGAGGCTGGAGGAGGTCGACGGTGGATGAACATTAGCCTGTGGAGGCTAGAGGCGGTCGATGGTGGAGACGAACAGTATCCCATGGAGTCCCGTTTTGCGGTACGCCACACACCTCCCGATGAACAGGACCCCCGTTTCGACCATAGCGCTCCAACACAAGTCTGTTTCCTCCATTTGCGGTACGCCACACCCCTCCCGATGAACGGGACCCCCGTTTTGACTGTAGGAGGTCTGTTTCCTCCATTTTGCGGTACGCTAGACCCCTCCTGATGAACAGGATCCCATTTCAAACGTGGCCGGTCAAACACAAGGCCGTTTCCTCCGTTGTGCGGTACGCCAGGCCTCGTTTCCATTGGCTGTTCCGTCCAAGCCCTCCCGATGAACACGATGACACATTCTGTTCCGACCCAGCCGGTTGGCTCCCCATGAACACGACGACGATGCTGTTTCTCCGTTCCGACCCAACCATGTACACGAACCCTGGCCATACGTATGCGCGAGTAGGTGTTTGAGACCCTGCCCGTATGTATGTACGTGGCCGTATTTTCTTTCTTGCACACTGGCCATTGTACGTACGTGTACATGCTATGTGCGCGCCTCTACTACGACTCGTGCGCACCTCTACATGGACCAGTATGTACGTACACGTTCGCGACCAGAATGACAATGCTACATATGCTTCGACCAGGTGGGTCCCGACTGTCAGGCACTTCCTTGAGTGTGAAGATATAGCTGGTTAGTCCCAGCAGTCAGGGGGCGAATGATTTTTTTTGCCCGGACGCACTTCCTTGCATGCGAAGATGTCATTGGTAGGTCCCAGCAGTCAGGGGAAAACATTTTTTACACGAAATACGGTTGCCCGTCCGGTGAGTCCCTGCTGTCAGGTGGAGGAATCATTATTTTCCGCGTAAGAAGGAGGCACTTCCTTGCTGAGGCCGTGGACCGAGCTGTCAGCCTCTCCACGTACATTCCACGTCCGATGGAAGCCATTCCTTGACCACGTTGACCACGCCGCCGAGAGCACCAGGGCGGTGAACGACGGCGAGGCCTAGGAAGGGGACGACGTGGAGCCGAGGAAGACGCGGCAGTGGATGCCCACGCGTAGAGGAGTATGAGGGTTCACTGGTTCACTGCGGTGTGAGGCTGCCGTCACCGCAGAATAACAGGGGTGTGGCTGAGTAGAGGGATGTCCTGGCCAGCGGTGGGTGTAGTAGAGGGCGGTGAGGCCTCGGCGGCATCGCAGCCGGCCAGGGGAGGCAGGAGCACGAGGCACGACTAGCGCTGGTTTGGGCGGCTAGAGATAGAAGACCAGAGGTTGAAGAAGCACTACGGCCGTTGGATGGACATCGTACGGTCACTGGAGCTAGAATCGTGCATATTAACTAAGTTGACAAAGCCCTCCGTCCCCGTCAACTTAGTAGGCCCACAAGTCAGCCTCCCACTATACTGGGTCCAAGATAGCACGGGGAGTATTCATTTTTGTGCGTAATAAGGAGGCACTTCCTTGTGTGCGAAAATGTAGCTGTTGGGTCCCAGCAGTCAGGGGGAAACATTTTTTCGTGAAATACGGTGGCCCGTCCGGTGGGTTCCTGCTATCAGGTGGAGGAATAATTATTTTGCGCGTAATAAGGAGGCACTTCCTTGCGGCCGCGGTGGACCCAGCTGTCAGCCTCTCCACGTACAATACTCTTCCGATGGAAGTAGTTCCTTGACCACGTTGACCACGCCGCGCCGAGAGCACCAGGGTAGTGGATGACAACGAGGCCTAGGAAGGGGATGATGCGGAACCGGGGAAGACGTGGCTGTGGAAGCCCGCGCGGAGAGGAGTACGAGGGTTCATTGGTTCGGCTGCGGTGTGAGGCTGCCGTCGCCGTAGAATAATAGGGGGTGTGGGTGAGTGGAGGGATGGCCTGGCCAGCGGTGGGAGTAGTAGGGGGCGGTGAGGCCTCCGCGACAGCACAACCAGCCACGGGAGGCAGGAGCAGGCGACACGACCGGCGCTGCTTTGGGTGACTGGAGCAAGAAGACCAGAGGTTGAAGAAGCACTACGGCCGTTGGATGGACATCATACGGTCACTGCAGCTAGAATCGTTTATATTGACTAAGTTGACAAAGCCCTTGGTACGCGTGAACTTAGTAGGCCCACAGGCCAGCCTCCGAAACGGTGTGCCCCAGATGCCAGGGGGAGAAATTATTTTTTGGGCGGCCGAAGCTAGAATATCCGAGATTGAAGAAGAAGCACGACATCCGTTGGATAGACATCCAACGGCCACTGCTTCTAGAACCATGTATTTACAATAATAAGTTGACAAAGCCTTGCATACGCGTCAACTTCTTTTTTTAGGGGACGCGTCAACTTAGTAGGCCCACAAGTGTGTGGCAGAGAACTTATAGCCCATTTGCAATCGCGATTGTATGGCCAACCATTGTGGGTAGAATGCTAGATGCCCGGGACCACGTTACTATTGTTTCTTTCTCCTCCTTCATATTGACCTTACCAGAATTGGAGCCAGGCTCTATCCATTTATTCATTAGATCCAAAAAATCGTAATTTTGGATTCCATTCAAAAAAGATTAGAGTTTTCCTTTTTTTATTATATGTCAATGAATATTCTAATGGGAATGGAATTTCATAATCTGTAAGAATGTACAACCCATTCTTGAATTCTAATGAAATTTACTACAACCCATTTATAGTTTGTTAAAAGTACAACCCATTTTCTAGCTAGGACAACGATTAATAAATTCAACAAACCGTTCAAGATTTATTCAAAAAAAAGCCAATCGTTCAAGACAGAATTCAATAAAATTTCCCACATTTTGATGGGATCCGAAATATTTTTATCCCGAAATATCTAGTCAGATTAAATGTAAATTTGTATTACGTAAAAATCCAACGAAACATATCGCGCGGAACAATTAAAAATTAAGATTTTCAAAATCCATCAATAATATTTTATAAGCTAATTTCGTGTTTGGTGCATTTTTTATAGTTACTGCCCAGTTTTTATAATTGCATCCCATTTTTTAAAGCCCATTTTCCTGTTAAGCATAATGCATCCCTCCTAGGAAAGATTTGCAGCCTAGTGGGGTGGATAATAACAAGTTGACCTTGCCTGGGTATTCCCCGAAGAAACGTATAGCTGGGCTAGCAATTTTCATCTTGAAAAAAAATTAATATCTGGGCTGGATATCTGTCCTGGGCTAGACGAGCCACAACCCGCCTAGTTAATACCCTGCTCTCCTCTGAACAACAACGAAAACATCGCCAAGAAAAACTCTGCAGTGCTCGTGCCTCAAAAACACAAATACTACTCGAGCTGCTTGGTCCCAGCTGTCGGCGCACCTTGTGCAATTCTCTCGTTTATATTGACTACATAGGTTGACAATGGTGTGGGACCGTGATGTCAGGAAACCAGGAGGAATAAAAAAATAGTTGTACATAATATGGAGGCACTTGCGTACGTACGGCTATGGCCCTAGTGGGTCCCTACTGTCATCCAGTCAAAATAAAGTCATCTCCCGAATCCTCATGTTCATTGACCATGTTAATAATGCTCGGCGCCACGGCGAGCGCAACAAATCAAAGGACAACGGAGAGGGCCTCGCGGGCCCTACGGATGGTCTGATACAACGCCCGCTGCTCATTCAGGAAGCCAGGATCAACAGACACCTATGAGCACCTTGGAGAGACTGAGACAACATGAAACGGTAAGGCCGCGCTTGGGAGCTCCGTTTTATTTCACACATGTATTAAGATACAAGTGTAATTTACTCGTCATCGGAAACAACGTGTAAAATACAGGCGCAATGAAACCGAGCGACCGAGGTCTGTAAGTAAAACCGGCGGGTTACGCGTGTAATTTGAGAGACCAGTGTATATTTTACTAGTCGAAATCGACCAACCAAGCGCTTCGCCCGAGACCATCTGCTTTTATTTACAAGCATCAGTTTTACAAGCGGTTTTGGTTGGAAAACGACGATCCAATCACGGCTTGAGATGATGAGTTGGTCGGAAGATTATATGATTTCACGTCTAACCTACCCGACTTGTCGTATAGGCGATGAATGAAACATAAGACGATGAACTTCTTAAGCACGGAAACAACAGAAGAGGATGATCTTCTTAACAAGAAAATCATTGGCATTAGATCGACATGCAAAACAATACGAAGCATTATTCTCAGGAGGCACGGTGAATAGCTCCTGATGCCGCATGCCACAACATTTCAAGCTCAACTTTGCAATCAAACACATGGCTTGGCATTACATAGACAATATTCAGAACAAACTCTTAAAATATCTTACATAAGTCAACATTCATGTGACTATGCATCTCAGCAGAGTAAATATTTACTTATGAACTGAAGACAGGAATAGGAAAAAAACGATCGACGTTGCTCACAGCAAAGGGCATCCCACTCAAAAATATCAAATGCATGTCTTCTGGCTAACATCAATGAGCAAAAATTGACAAGGTTTTCCAATTCCAATATATTAAACTAATGTCAACTTTGACAAGCTTTTCCCATTCAAAATATGTAATGCCTATGATTGTGGAACGGGCAGGGTTTGTCATCAGTTTGTCTTCTGATATTCCGGTGGCTCAAGGTGATGACGAATGATTAGAGAACCATTTGATGTATTGTGCATGATGAAGTATTATGGAGGACATGAACCATCTGAACATTTTGTGCAGTTCCACTAAAATCAAGCTGAGCATCCCTGTGGATTTCGTATTTATATGCTGCCAGAAAACAAAGACACATCAGCACACACATGAATATTGGCCCCAGTGTCAACCCACCAATCAGTGGACTAACAAACTGAAAGTACGGTAAAGAGATTACCATACCCAGATGCCCCATCATTGTTGCTTAGAGTGACATTGACAGACTTGGAGTCCTGACCTGGCTTCCTATACTTGTTTGGGCACTTTATGCCCAATGCACTCCATGTGTTGTAGAGTTTCCTATGCTCTCTGCAGACTAGTCATGTCACCAGCGTCTACTAATACTTTGTAAAGCTTCTCGATCATTCCTTGTGTAATGTAGCGCAAACAGTGACTGCTTCTTTCTGCAAAGTGGTAAGACCAACTGGACCCACTAATGTAGCAGTTTGCCTTAGACATATTGGCTCCTTTTGTGCAGTTCAACTAAAATCAAAGTCGGAATAAAACCGAGCTTTAATTTTGATATCCCTGTAAGAAACAATAGGTATAAGGGAAACAATTACTGAGAAATAATGGTTGATGACTTGTACTCCTAGAAGAAAAACATCTACTGATCTACCTTATCTTAATGGGAAACAAAGCAGGAGAGTAGCAATTCTCAATCAGTGTGATTCATTCATATTAACTGAGACATTATCTTAACAACGCCTTGTTTCAACATGTATAAAGAACGACAAAGTAGAAAAGTATCATTCCTAAAACAATGCGACTAATTCATTTTAACAGAGACATTATCTTAACAATACCTTGGTTAAACATGTAGAAAGAACTATAAAGCAGGATAGTACCATTTGTAAAACAATGTAACTGATATATAATAATAGAGACATTATCTAAACAAAACATTTCTTAAACATGTACTCCGGCCAATCCCTAACAGAAATGGTACTCCCGCCGATCCCAACACCATGTTCTTCCATCTACTTATAAAGGGGGTGATGCAGAGTTTGTTGTAACAAAGCAACAATCATCATGTCTGGGTTGGTACCATTTTTGTTCACTACTTAATGGGAAAAAGAGAGCAATACAATAGCTTCAATTCAACATTTATTTAAAACAGTACCAATACAAGTAGCAGAACATCTCAAAACAAACTACACGATCATGTGGATGGGACATGGGACATGCCATCACCATGTGCTCCACACGTAGAAATGGGCGATGCAGACTATGTAGCCAAGCAGCATATTTGCGTTGGTCCCATATTTGTTCTCTTTGAAACTTTTTCCTATGTGAGGGAAGCAAATCTAGTCCTGCACAAACTACCCGACCCCCCAGTTTCTTTCCCTTTTCAACAAAGAGTTTGATTCGTTACAGATGTGTGTACTGGGTTAGCCCCTTTTTCCCTTTTCGACCAACAAAGCGGCTGGATAGCTAGTCTATACTACTTTCCCTCCCTCCTTTCCTCATTGAACCACGTCCTAAATTCATGCTCCACCCCACCGCACCCTTCTTTCCTATTTGAACCAAGACCTAGATTCGACTACAGAATCGAAAAAGATCCGCATGCAACTAGACCAATGACGATTTCAATGAAACTTATACCTTAGGGTCATTGGGATGTGGCAAGGCATGCGTCGGGAGGTCGAATTTGCCCACACTACGTACGACAGCGAGGAAGAAGGGGTCGGTGTCCCTCCCGCACAGGAACTAGGTGAAAGAGAAAAGCGCAGCCGGCAATGGATTGCCTCCCTCGCCGAGGGCAATAGAGTGAACGCTGCACCTCCTCCCCTTCCCGGTGCGACGGGATCCGGACGCCTCCTTCGCCAGCTGTGAGGGGGGTGAGAGAGACAGAGGTCACAATGCAGTATTGTTTAGATCTGGTGAAGAGGGTGAGAGATTGTGAATATAGCAAACCCTAGCAAAGGAACGCTAAGCCTCCAGCATGTATATATATATGTAATGCAGCGAGAGTGTGGAGAGTGCAAACCCTAGCAAACAAGCGATGAGGCTCTAGCTTATATATATACACTGTAGTACGGACTGAGCTTCGGTGCCTTAATTGCACC
The DNA here is from genome assembly GCF_002162155.2 of Triticum dicoccoides. Classification (NCBI taxonomy): domain Eukaryota; kingdom Viridiplantae; phylum Streptophyta; class Magnoliopsida; order Poales; family Poaceae; genus Triticum; species Triticum dicoccoides. Next base: position 454,801,464 of record NC_041382.1, on the reverse strand, counting down.
TACTTTTGGCTGTATGACAGGTGGGCCAGCCACATTTTGGGCCCACCTGTCATAAACCCAAAGGCAGGTGCACTAAAGTCAATGAAGCTGCGTGCATATAGTACTCATGTATACGACTAATATATAGTGGAGTGGTTTCCTTATTCTCTCCACAACAATCATTTTAAATTGTGTAAGTATGAAACGGAACTTTTTATTTAACGTACCAGTGAAGAAAACTACTACTCCCTCTGTTCCTAAATATTTGTCTTTCTAGAGATTTCAACAAATGACTACATACGGAGCAAAATGAGTGAATGTACAGTGTAAAAAATGTCTATATACATCCGTATGTGGTAGTCCATTTCAAACCACTTGAAAGACAAATATTTAGGAACGGAGGGAGTACTTCCGATGAACTAATGATCCACGCGTCCTGGTCGCACTTCCTGTCCTTCACATGCGGTACACTACCCTCCCTTAAGTGAACAACCACACATGCGCCAAATTATCAGAAACGTGTGAGAGTGTGTACAAATAAAGATTTTTAATTTCAATTATCGGAAAGGTTTGAGAGTATGTACAGTTTGCCCTCTCTAATAATTATGGTTTGTTGTGTTCGACCTAAACTTGGTCAAACTTTACAAAGTTTGACTTCAGTCAAATCTAATATGCTGAGTAAATAAAAATGGAGGGCTACTACGTCCATCCGGGTTTCTAGTCCACACCATTTTTTAATCAAAGTTAATATCTAGACAAATAAAATTATAGGGGAGCTGGAGACAAAGTTGTTAGAAGGCTTAGAAATCAATACAAAACTTATGCTCTTAGTACCAACGTCGACCCTTCATCGAGGAAACATTTGGTTCATAGCCAATTGTGTGATAAAATTGCACCAACGTGAAAGACGACTGCGTCTCCAACGCAACCAAGGTGAACTGACGAAGGATATCATCTTTGTGGGTAACAAGCAAAGAGCACTGATGGAAGACAACTTGTTTTTCATTGAAAATCGATCAGCTTCACCAGCCGACGCAACCATGAGGCGCATCGATAGGTCATCGTGGTGATGCATCATCCATTTGGCATCAAGTTTGGGCGAGGCACCTATGAAGTTTGACAAATCCTCACTGTGGTCTGTTTCTTCTCAGTAATCAAGCTCGAGGAAGGAAGAACCATGTGGCAGAGGACAGTGAGGCGGAACAACAATGGCCATCCAATTTTGTGCAGTTCCACTAAAATTGAGGAAGACATGCCCGGGTATGGAGATACGCATCGCTGTTTCCAAAAATATAAAAAAGGGATATAGTGTTGTTACTTTGTTTTACAAGATTAACAATGACATCTCAATTATCAATAAGAATTACGAAAGTACACCATTAAACGGAAGCATAATGATTATCTTGATGGGAACTAAACCAGGATACCCGAGAAAAAAGCATTTCTTCATTTAACCAGTGATAGTATTAGATTAGCAGCAGCAATAGGAGCATATGGACAATGACCGCACAACCACCATGTACTTTTTGTTGAAACAACATGTATACCTCCACCGAGGCATAAATCAGGACAACTTTTCGAGTGGCATTTCCTCTATAATAGTAGGTGATGTTGGACCAGCCGACGAACCCTAGCTACTATACATGGGGAGCTGGGGAGTAGTCGCATAGAAGAAAACCTGCATGTAGCGACCTGGGGAGCTGGACCAGTACAAGAAGTTATACCTCAGGCGGGCGAGATGTCTCTTAGGCGGGCGGGCGGGATCTGCCCAAACGACGGCAGCGAACAAGGGCACGGAGGACCTTCGACCGCGCCAGCGCCGGCTCCGAGAGGACGGTGCGCATCGGCTTCCTCCATCGCCGACGGTGACAACGTCAACACTGCACCTCCTCACCTCCCACAGCGGACGGGATTCGACCGGTTCTGTGACCACCGGTGAGGAGAGAGATAGTGTGGACACTGTCATCTTGTTTTGATATGGAGACGGTGAGAGAGCGAGACGCGAGAAACTCTATCAAACAAGAGGCTATAATGGAGTAAAAACATCTCTCCACAGTAGTGGTTTTAAATAGAATACGCGTGCTCCCAAAAAAAGAAACAAAAATTGGTGGACAATTTTTTAACGTACCAAGAAAGAAAACTCGATCAAAAACATGCCCCCGCTTCCAGGTCGCGAAGTCGTCACGCACACACACATAGACATAGACATGCATATCCGTGTTTACGTAAAACTCCATTTCCATCTCCATCTCCAATCATATTTGTCCAACTGGCACATTCGTTACGTTGTTAATTATATACGCAGCAATATTAGCGTAGATCATCTCTTGTTTGCGGGCGTCTGGACCGCTGGCACGGCCGCTCCTGGCCAACCCGAACCCTCTTCATCACCCGCGCGTGCTTCCCGCCCGAAACGGTCGGTGCCGCATTCATGCCCGGCCAGAGCGGATGCGACCTCTCACTGGCACCGACTTTGAAGCGGTGCATCGGCCGAGAGAGTGTCGCCCGCGCTGCTTCCTGGTGCACGCGACTACTCCGCGTTCAAAGGTCGCAATAGCCGGCCACAACATGCATGTAAAAAGTTCCTGGGAGTCGGTGCTACAGCTAGATGTCCTCCCTCAACTCGTCAATCTCTTCCAGTAGTACTAGTACTCCATGGCGCGATCCATCGACAAGCAGGTGGGAAATTTATCGTATACTCGGTTTGCGGTGAGTGGCATGCCGAGCGACCGTGTGGGGTCGAGCCGTGGAGGAGGGTGAGACACGAATGTGACATAAGTGATTTAAAGAGCCATGTAAAAGCGCGTGAGTTTAGAATTTTCGTGATTTAAATGTTGGTTTTGCTCGATGGCGTGATCCAACGAAACGAAACGTTGGTTTCTCTCTGTTTCCATTCTTTCTCCGAAAAAACATAAACTTTCCACTCCATTTTCATTCCTACTCCAAGGTTGCCCCGTTACAACATTCCATCAAATACAAAGGAAAACTAACATGCATGCTGATGCATCTCAATGATTCACAGATCATAGCCAATATTTACTTCACAACTAAAGACAAAAGTTGTGAGAGCGTGTACGAAAGGAAAAATATGATGGGGTTACTATGACTTAAACCCTAAACCCTAAACAAAATTTAATTTCCTGGCCAGGTAGAACCCGTCGAAGGAAAGATGGCTGGCACCCTCGGATCATATGATGTTTTTGTGCAGTTCCACTAAAATCGAGCTGAGCATCCCTGATGGCAAAGATATTGTAGAAGTGTGATTAGAATAATAGTACTGGCACTAGTTCATGAGACATAAACTCATAACAAGTAGAAGCTGGTAGAACTGGAGAAAGATCGACATGGAGATGGAGATACGTGAGGAGCTGCGGCAGTGGAGCAAGCCGGCTCCAAAAGGAAGATGGACCACCCGGGACGTCGGGCTGTAGCTAGAAGGGCGGTTGGGACGCGACATCGGCCCATACCACGGTGACCCCCGATTGGGACGCGCCGACTATGGATTTTCTCCCTCGCCGATGTTGACCACGTCTACGCAAAACATTGTTCCCTTCCCCCAGTTGCGGGATCAGGCCGGATATGTGACCAGCGGTGTGGCCACCGTCGTTCTATGCTTGTGAAGAGAGCAACCCAAGCAAGCAGGCTTGTAGCTTAGGCTCCTGCTAGTGTATATATAGTGGTTTCCTTTTTCTCTCCATATCAACCATTTTATATTGCGTACGTGTCATTGAAGAGTGAAATGATGGTTGCTTCTTCCGACTAACTTACTGTGTGATTTGACTGCTCCTTTAATGGCCCCTACACGTACTCCCCCTACGTGTATGCAATAGTCACACATACACATGGACGCAAAAATGCGCGCGATGCCCTAATGCATGCATGTCCGAGCACACGACAAAACACACACGGTCACGCTCAAGTGCTCAACCTACACGTGCATGCACACACATACCCAGCCAGGGTGAGCTAGTGACCGTATAAACACTGGAAAATGTATATATTGAGCGCAATGAGCATATTATGAAGTCCACTGACCATATTTTTACAAATATACAGTGACAGACAGTGTATTTATCTCGTTTGAAATTAAGCCATATTAACCGGAGATGAGGCAGTATGGAGTAGCATCACTTTACCGTGTCCCATCAACTTGCCAAATGAGGAGAAGCTTGCAGGACGGGAGAAGCTTGTGCGCGGTGGCTTGCAGGACAAGGAGAAACTTTTGACTAATGCAAGCTCTCCCTCGCTCAGGCGGTGGACGTGCAACAGTTAATTTGGTGTCAGATTGCCAGAAGCATACACTATACTAGTACTATTATTGTTCGACTTCCCGAAGAGGCGAACAACCAAGCACAAAGTTTACTAGTACTATACTACTACTATAATCTATAGAGGTATGTACTATACTAGTACTAGGAACCGGATGGAGGAGCGTCTGCACTCTTATTATATTTTAAAAATGTGATAAAGCAATCTTCAACACATTTGGTTCTCTTCGAGGGTTCTCACATGTGATAATGGAAGTTGATTGCATGGAACACTCGCCACAATTCTCACATAATTTTGGCTCATATCCTGTTAAAAATAGGAGCGCTTGGTAATATTTCCTCTTTTTTTGTTATTCAGCATGTAAACAGGTCAGCAAACCTTGCGGTGCATCTTTGTGCGAACCGTGCTTGCTGCACTTTGAATGTGGCTGAGAGTTGGCTTGATGAAACACCTCGGTTCCTACTTCTTTTTTGCGGGGTGTCTCGCTTCCTAGTGACTAGTGTCTTGGATGATCGTCCTAAGAATGCTTATATATGAATAAAACTCTCTCATTTACCCGCAAAAAAGATTAAGCCATATTAACCTGAAAGGAGGGAGTATGGACTAGCACTACTTTTTGGTGTGTCCCATCAACTCGCAGAACGAGGAGAAGCTTGCAGGACAAGGTGAAGCTCGCTTACGCCTTTTGACTAATGCAACCTACCCTCGCCCAGGTGGTGGACATGCATCAGTTCATTCGGCGTCAGATAGCCACATGCATACACTGTAGTATCGAACATGCGGAGTACCATCATTGTTCGACTTCACGAAGAGGCGAAGAGCCAAGCGCAAGGTTTAGTAGTACGAGTATTACTACTGCTAGAACCGCATGGTGGAGCGTCTGTACTCTTCTTTTTTTAATCTCTGATAAAGTACACATTTATTCCGGAGAAGGGCGGAAAACCGCAGCCCAACATGTAATGATGATATCGATCAACCATGTTCAAATATATCTTGACCTCCGTGCGAGCCCGTCTGTGTGTTCTCGCTCCTCGTCTCTCTCAAGGAATGGCAGGTTGGCCATTTTGCCGTCAATTGAGATCGGTTTGCTCACACTCTGGTCCCACATGTCAGTGATATGCCAAGAGGAGGTGCGTTGACCGACTGGCCATACACTTACTTGGTTTTTCACCTTCATACTACTCCTCCCTCCGTCACAGTTTACAGGGCGTGCTTCATTATGATGCATTTCTCTCAATGCATTTCCACCACCAGAGAGACTTTAGATGCGTTTGGTTTAATGCCCAATTAATTAGGGCGTGGTAACCGCAATCAAGTCCACAATATTCTCTCGATGTACTACGGAGTGGAGTAAGTGCATGCATGTGTGTACCCAGGGTGGAAGCATTGCTTGCATGTGTGTATGCATTATTTTCTCTAGTAATAGATGCCATGCTATAACTACCAATGGTATTTTTCAGGCCGATCGCTAGTCGCGTTGGTCCCAGAGATTTTTTTGTTTTTCTGAAGCGCACTCTATAAACAGTGACGGATGGAGTAGTATGAGCGGATTCAAAGAAGAGCGTATTGATGGTTTCTTCTTCCGAGCAACTTACAGTGGGAAAGGTGGGGCTTATGATTTGATTGCTCATTACTCACTATTAATGCGGCACAACAACCGGGCTGAGTCTCCTATGCGGCTGTGCACTACCCCCTCGATTCTTAAATATACTCCAGAGTATTTGTCTTTTTAGATATTTCAACGAGTGACTACTCAAATATTTGTCTTTTTAGATATTCAAATGGACTACTACAAAGATGTATATATACATATTTTAGAGTGTAGATTCACTCATTTTACATCACAACTGAAGACAAAGTTGTGAGAAAGTGTTAAATTAAAATTGATCCATGCTTTCATTGGCAGCAATGCCCCCCAGCTCTGTCTAAATCAACAAGGCATGTTAGGAAAAAAGTAGTTGTCTGGAGCATGCAATATTCCGATCATTTTGTGCAGTTCCACTAAAATAGAGCTGAGCATCCCTGTTCCAAAGATATCATGTGTGATTACGATAATAAAGGACTGCTGATGAACCAATAAACACACAAATAGAAGCCGATCACTGATAACCCACAAGTATAGGGGATCGCAATAGTTTTCGAGGGTAGAGTATTCAACCCAAATTTATTGATTCGACACAAGGGGAGCCAAAGAATATTCTCAAGTATTACCAGCTGAGTTGTCAATTCAACCACACCTAGAAACTTAATATCTGCAGCAAAGTGTTTAGTAGCAAAGTAATATGATAGTAGCTATAATGGTAGCAAAAGGTAACGGTAGCAAAAGTAATATTTTTGGTGTTTTATAGTGATGATAACAATAGCAACGGAAAAGTAAATAAGCGAAGAACAATATATGGAAAGCTCGTAGGCAATGGATTGGTGATAGAGAATTATGCCGGATGCGATCGATCATGTAACAGTCATAACCTAGGGTGACACAGAACTAGATCCAATTCATCAATGTAATGTAGGCATGTATTCCGAATATAGTCATGCGTGCTTATGGAAAAGAAGTTGCATGACATCTTTTGTCCTACCCTCCCGTGGCAGCGGAGTCCCAGCGGAAACTAAGGGATATTAAGGCCTCCTTTTAATAGAGTACCGGACCAAAGCATTAACACATAGTGAATACATGAACTCCTCAAACTACGATCATCACCGGGAGTGGTCCCAATTATTGTCACTTCGGGGTTGCCGGATCATAACACATAGTAGGTTACTATAGACTTGCAAGATAGGATCAAGAACTCTCATATATTGATGAAAACATAATAGGTTCAGATCCGAAATCATGGCACTCAGGCCCTAGTGACAAACATTAAGCATAACAAAGTCATAGCAACATCAATCTCAGAACATAATGGATACTAGGGATCAAACCCTAACAAAACTAACTCGATTACATGATAAATCTCATCCAACCCATCACCGTCCAGCAAGCCTATGATGGAATTATTCACGCACGGCGGTGAGCATCATGAAATTATTCATGGAGGATGTTGGAAATATGCCCTAGAGGCAGTAATAAAATGGTTATTATTATATTTCCTTGTTCATGATAATTGTCTATTGTTCATGCTATAATTGTATTAAGCAAAAACCGTAATACATGTGTGAATATATAGATCGTAATATGTCCCTAGTAAGCCTCTACTTGACTAGCTCGTTGATCAATAGATGGTCATGGTTTCTTGACCATGGACATTGGATGTCATTGATAATGGATCACATCATTAGGAGAATGATGTGATGGACAAGACCCAATCTTAAGCGTAGCACTAGATCGTGTAGTTCGTTTGCTAAAGCTTTTCTAATGTCAAGTATCATTTCCTTAGACCATGAGATTGTGTAACTCCCGCATACCGTAGGAATGCTTTGGGTGTACCAAACTTCACAACGTAACTGGGTGGCTATAAAGGTGCATTACAGGTATCTCCAAAAGTGTCTGTTGGGTTGGCACGAATCAAGACTGGGATTTGTCACTCCGTATGATGGAGAGGTATCTCTGGGCCCACTCGGTAATGCATGATCATAATGAGCTCAATGTGACTAAGGAGTTAGCCATGGGATCATGCGCTACGGAACAAGTAAAGAGACTTGCCAGTAACAAGATTGAACGAGGTATGGGGATACCGATGATCGAATCTCGGGCAAGTAACATACCGATAGACAAAGGGAATTGTATACGGGATTGATTGAATCCCCGACATCGTGGTTCATCCAATGAGATCATCGTGAAACATGTGGGAGCCAATATGGGTATCTTGATCCCGCTATTGGTTATTGGCCGAAGAGATGTCTCGGTCATGTCTGCATGGTTCCCGAACCCGTAGGGTCTACACACTTATGGTTTGGTGTCGCTAGAGTTGTTATGGGAAATAGTATGTGGTTACCGAAGGTTCTTCGGAGTCCTGGATGAGATCCTGAACGTGACGAGGAGTTTCGGAATGGTCCGGAGGTGAAGATCGATATATTGGACGAAGGGTATTGGAGTCTGGAATTGTTCCGGGGGTACCGAGTGACGACCAACAAGTCCGAAAGGGGTTTCGGAGGCCCCGTCAAGCGTGGGGGGCCTTATGGGCCAAGGGGAGAGGGTAGATCAGCCCACTAAGGGGCTGAGCGCCCCTCCCACCCCATCTCACCTAACCTGGAGAGGTGGGGGTGCCTCCCTTGGGGCAGCCACCCGTCCCGGCTTGGGGGGCAAGTTTCCTAGGGGTGGAGGCGCCCAAACCCATCTAGGATTTCCCCTGTGGCCGCCGCCCTTCCCCTAGGGAACCCTAGGGCGCCTCCTCCACCCCCTTCCCCCTATATATAGTGAGGGAGAGAGAGGACAGCCACACCCTTCCCCTGGCGCATCCCCTCCCCCTCTCCTACACCTCATCCTCCTTCATAGCGCTTGGCGAAGCCTTGCCGGAGAACCACGAGCTCCATCACCACCACGCCGTCGTGCTGTCGGAGTTCTCCGTCAACTTCTCCTCTCCCCTTGATGGATCAAGAAGGAGGATGCGTCCCCAGGCTATACATGTGTTGAACGCGGAGGCGCCATTGTTCGATGCTTAGATCAGAATCGACCGTGATCTGAATCGCTGCGTGTATGACTCCACCAAGTGCGTTCTTGTAACGCTTCCGCTTAGTGATCTTCAAGGGTATGAAGATGCACTCCCTCTCTCTCGTTGCTAGTATCTCCTAGATTGATCTTGGTGACACGTAGGATTTTTTTGAATTATTGCTACATACCCCAACAGTGGCATCATGAGCTAGGTCTATGCATAGATTCTATGCACAAGAAGAACACAAAGTAGTTGTGGGCGATGATTTGTTCAATTTGCCTACCATTACTAGTCTTATGTTGATCCGGCGGCATTGTGGGATGAAGTGGCCCGGACTGACCTTACACGTATGCTTATGTGAGACTGGTTCCACCGACTGACATGCACTTGATGCATAAGGTGGCTGGCGGGTGTCTATGTCTCCCACTTTAGTCGGATCAGATTTGATGAAAAGGGTCCTTATGAAGGGTAAATAGCAATTGGCATATCACCGTTGTGGTTTTGCATAGGTAAGAAACGTTCTTGCTAGAAACCCATAGCAGCCACGTAAAACATGCAACAACAATTAGTGGACGTCTAACTTGTTTTTGCAGGGCATGCTATGTGATGTGATATGGCCAAAAGGATATGATGAATGATATATGTGATGTATGAGATTGATCATGTTCTTGTAATACGAATCACGACTTGCATGTCGATGAGTATGACAACCGGCAGGAGCCATAGGAGTTGTCTTAATTTATTTATGACATGCGTGTCAATGAAAACGCCATGTGATTACTTTACTTTATTGCTAACTGTTAGCCATAGTAGTAGAAGTAATAGTTGGCGAGGCAACTTCATGAAGACACGATGATGGAGATCATGATGATGGAGATCATTGTGTCATGCGGGTGATGATGGTGTTCATGCCGCGCCTCGAAGATGGAGATCAAAGGCGCAAGATGATGTTGGCCATATCATGTCACTTTATGATTTGCATGTGATGTTTGTCATGTTTACATCTTATTTTCTTAGAACGAAGGTAGCATAAATAAGATGATCCCTCTCTAAAATTTCAAGAAAGTGTTCCCCTAACTGTGCACCGTTGCGAAGGTTCGTTGTTTCGAAGCACCACGTGATGATCGGGTGTGATAGATTCCAACGTTCAAATACAACGGGTGTAAGCCAGATTTACACATGCAAAACACTTAAGTTGACTTGATGAGCCTAGCATGTACAGACATGGCCTCGGAACACGGGAGACCGAAAGGTCGAACATGAGTCGTATAGTAGATACGATCAACACGGAGATATTCACCGTTGATGACTAGTCCGTCTCACGTGATGATCGAACACGGCCTAGTCGATTCGGATCATGTATCACTTAGATGACTAGAGGGATGTCTATCTGAGTGGGAGTTCACTAAATAATTTGATTATATGAACTTAATTATCATGAACATAGTCTAAATTGTCTTTGCAAATTATGTTGTGGATTAATAGCTCGCGCTTTATCTCTCTGTTTTAATACGTTACTAGAGAAAGACTAAGTTGAAAGATATTGTAAACAATTGTGCGGACTAGGGCCATAGTCTGAGGATTGTCCTCACTGCTACACATAAGGCTTCTGTCCTTGATGCACTGCTCGGTGTGGCAACCCCTCTGGCGTCGTCTGTGGATGTTGTGAACATCTGGTAGACACGTTCTGATTACTACCTGATAGTTTAGTGCGCCATGCTTTACGGCTTAGAGTCGGGGCTCCAAAAGCGTTTTTAATGCCATAGAACATATGAGATGTTCGAAGAGCTGAAATTGGTATTTCAGGCTCATGCCCGTGTTGAGAGGTTGAGACCTCTGACAAGACCTTTGCCTACAAGATGGAGGAGAATAGCTCAGCCAGTGAGCATGTGCTCAGAACGTATGGGTACTTCAATCACTTGAATCAAGTGGGAGTTAATCTTCCAGATAAGAGAGTGATTGACAAAAGTTCTCCAGTCGCTATCAACAAGCTACTAGAGTTTCATGATGAACTATAACATGCAAGGGAAGATAATCTCGGAGCTATTCGTCGTGCTTAAGGCCGTAAAGGTAGAAATCAAGAAGGAGCATCAAGTGTTGATGGTTAACAAGAGCACTGGTTTCAAAGAAGGGCAAGGGCAAGAAGGGAAACTTCTTGAATGGTAAGCTAGTTGCCGCTCCAGTGAAGAAACCCAAGAACCCAAACCCGAGAAAAAGTGCTTCTATTAGGGGAACGGTCACTGGTAGCGGAACTGCCTCAAATACTTGGTAGATAAGAAGGCTGTCAACTTCAGCAAAAGTATATTTGTGTTATTGATGTGTACCTTACTAGTACTCCTAGTAGCACCTGGGTATTAGATACCGGTTTAGTTGCTAATATTGGTAACTCGAAACAAAAGCTATGGAATTAACGGAGACTAGCTAAGGGCGAGGTGATGATGTGTGTTGGAAGTGTTTCCAAGGTTGATGTGATCACCATCGCACGCTCCCTCAACCTTCGGGATTAGTGTTGAACCTAGATAAATGTTGTTTGCATTGGTGTCTGCGTTGAGCATGAACATGATTAGATCATGTTTATTGCAATACGGTTATTCGTTTAAGTCAGAGAATAATGGTTATTATGTTACATGAATAATACCTTCTATGGTCATGCACCCAATGTGAATGGTTTATTGAATCCCGGTCGTAGTTATACACATGCCAAAAGATGTAGAGTTGATAATGATAGTACCACTTTGTTGTGGCACTGTCGCTTAGGTCATATTGGTGTAAAGTGCATGAAAGAACCTCCATGCTAATGGACTCTTGAAGTCACTTGATTTTGAATCACTTGACACATGCGAACCATGCCTCTTTGGCAAGATGACTAAAACCCCGTTCTTTGGAACAATGGAATGGGCAAGTGACTTGTTGGAAATCATACATGATGATGTGTGCGGTCCGATGAGTGTTGACGCGCGCGGTGGATATCGTTATTTTCTCACCTTCACCGGTGAATTGAGTAGATATGGGTATATTTACTTAATGAAGCATAAGTCCGAAATGTTTGAAAAGTTCAAGCAATTTTAGAGTTAAGTTGAGAATCATCATAACAAGAAGATCAAGTTCCTTTGATCCGATCAAAGGGAAAGTATCTGAGTTATGAGTTTGGCAATTACTAAAGACAAGGTGGAATCGTTTCAGAGTTGACGCCACCTGGAACACCATAGCATGATGGTGTGTCCGAACATCGTAATCGAACCTTACTGGATATGGTGTATGATGTCTCTTACGAATCTACCGCTATTTTTGGGGGTTATGCATTAAAGACAATTACATTCACTTTAAATAGGGCACTATCTAAGTCCGCGGAGACGACACCGTATGAACTATGGTTTGGCAAGAAACCAAAGTTGTTGTTTCTTAAGGTTTGGGGTTACGATGCTTATGTCGATAGGCTTCAGTCGGAAAAGCTCGAACCCAAAGCGAAAATTGTATCTTCATAGAATAGCCAAACAAGACGATTGGGTATACCTTCTATCTCAGATCTGAGGGCGAAGTGGTTCTCGCTAAGAACATGTCCTTTCTCGAGAAAGAGTTTCTCTCGAAAGAATTGAGTGGGAGGAAGATAGAACTTGATGAGGTTGTTGAACATTCACTTCAACCAGAGAGTAGCGCAGCATAGAAAGATGTTTCTGTGGCAACTACGTCAGTTGAAGAGAAAGCTAATGATGATGATCATGAAGCTTCAGATCAAATTGCTATCGAACCTCGTAGGTCGACAAGGGTGTGTACAACTTCTCAGTGGTAACCCTGTCTTAAATGTCATGTTGTTGGACAACGATGAACCTATGAGCTATGAAGAAGCGATGGTGGGCCCGGATTCCAACAAATGGCTAGAAGCCATGAAATCCGAGATAAGATCCACATATGGACTTTGGTGGATTTTCCCGATGAACGGCAAGCCATTGAGAATAAATAGATCTTTAAGAAGATGACAGACATTGATGGTAATGTCACCATTTGTGATGCTGGACTTGTCTCAAAGAAGTTTCTGACAAGTTCAAGGAGTTCACTATGATGAGACTCTCTCAATCATAGCGATGCGAAAGTCTGTTAGAACTATGTTAGCAGTTGCTGCATTTTCCTTAACGAAATTAGGCAGATGGATGTCAAAACAAAGTTTCCTTGACAGTTTCCATGACGAAAGGTTGTATGTGATACAACCAAAAGGTTTTTGTCAATCCTAAGGATTCTAAAAGGTATGCAAACTCCAGCGATCCTTCTATGGACTGGAGCAAGCATCTCAGAGTTGGAACATATGCTTTGATGAGGCGATCAAAGCATTTGAGTTTATACAAAGTTTGCAAGAAACTTGTATTTGCAAGAAAGTGAGTGGGAGCACTACAACATTTCTGATAGGTATATATGGATGACATATTGTTGATAGGAAATGATGTAGAATTTCTAGAAAGCATAAAGGGTTGTTTGAATGGAGTTTTTCAAAGGAAGACCTGTGTAAAACTGCTTACATGTTGGGTATCAAGATCTATAGAGATAGATCAAGACGCCTGATAAGACTTTCACAGAGCACATACCTTGACATGATCTTGAAGGAGTTCAAGATGGATCAGTCAAAGAAGGACTTCTTGCCTGAGTTGTGAGGTGTGAAGTTAAGACTTGAAGCTCGACCATGACAAAAGAAAGATAAAGGACAAAAGTCGTCCGCTATGCCTTAGCCATAGGCTCTATACGACATGCCATGTACCGCGATGTGCCATGCCACATGTCTGGCAAGGGGGTATAGGAGTGATCCAGGAGTGCATCATTGGACAGAGGTCAAAATTGTCCTTAGGAATAAGGAAATGTTTCTCGTTTATGGAGGTGATAAAGAGTTCGGCGTAAAGGGTTACGTCGATGCAAGCTTTAACACCTATCCGGATGACTCTGAGTAGCAAACCGGATACATATAGTGGAGCAACCATTTGGAATAGCTCCAAGTGGAGCATAGTAGCTACATCTACAATATGAAATCGAGATTTGTGAAGAACACACAGATCTGAATGTTGCAGACCCGTTGACTGACACTTCTCTCGTAAGCATAACATGATCAAACCCTAGAACTAATTGCGTGTTAATCACATGGTGATGTGAACTAGATTATTGACTCTAGTAAACTCTTGGGTGTTAATCACATGGCGATGTGAACTAGATTATTGACTCTAGTAAACTCTATGGGTGTTAGTCACATGGCGATGTCAACTATGAGTGTTAATCACCTAACGATGTGAACTAGATTATTGACGCTAGTGCAAGTGGGAGAATGTTGGAAATATGCCTTAGAGGCAATAATAAAATGGTTATTATTATATTTCCTTGTTCATGATAATTATCTATTGTTCATGCTATAATTGTATTAACCGGAAACCGTAATACATGTGTGAATACATAGATCATAATGTGTCCCTAGTAAGCCTCTAGTTGACTAGCTCGTTGATCAATAAATGGTCATGGTTTCCTGACCATGGACATTGGATGTCATTGATAACGGGATCACATCATTAGGAGAATGATGTGATGGACAAGACCCAATCTTAAGCGTAGCACAAGATCGTGTAGTTCGTTTGCCAAAGCTTTTCTAATGTCAAGTATCATTTCCTTAGACCATGAGATTGTGCAACTCCCGGATACCGTAGGAATGCTTTGGGTGTAACAAACGTCACAACGTAACTGGGTGGCTATAAAAGTGCATTACAGGTATATCCAATAGTGTCTGTTGGGTTGGCAGGAATCGAGACTGGGATTTGTCACTCCGTATGACGGAGAGGTATCTCTGGGCCCAGTCGATAATGCATCATCATAATGAGCTCAGTGTGACTAAGGAGTTAGCCACGGGATCATGCGTTACGGAACGAGTAAAGAGACTTGCCAGTAACAAGATTGAATGAGGTATGGGGATACCGACGATCGAATCTCGGGCAAGTAACATACCGATATTCAAAGGGAATTGTATACGGGATTGATTGAATCCCCAACATCATGGTTCATCCGATGAGATCATCGTGGAACATGTGGGAGCCAATATGGGTATACAGATCCCGCTATTGGTTATTGGCCGAAGAGATGTCTCGGTCATGTCTGCATGGTTCCCGAACCCGTACGGTCTGCACACTTAAGGTTCGATGACGCTAGAGTTGTTATGGGAAATAGTATGTGGTTACCGAAGGTTGTTCGGAGTCCTGGATGAGATCCCGGACGTGACGAGGAGTTCTAGATTGGTCTGGAGGTGAAGGTTGATATATTGTACGAAGGGTATTGGAGTCCGGAATTGTTCCGGGGGTACCGGGTGACGACCAGCATGTGCGAAAGGGGTTTCGAAGGCCCCGTCAAGCGTTGGGGGGCCTTATGGGCAAGGGGGAGAGGGCACATCAGCCCACTAAGGGGCCGAGAACCCCTCCCACCCCATCTCACGTAACCTTGAGAGGTGGGGGTGCCTCCCCTTGGGCAGCCACCCCTCCCGGCTTGGGGGGCAAGTTTCATAGGGGTGGAGGCGCCCAAACCCATCTAGGGTTTGCCCTGTGGCCGCCGCCCTTCCCCTAGGGAACCCTAGGGCACCTCCTCCACCCCTTCCCCCTATGTATAGTGAGGGAGAGAGAGGGCAACCACACCCTTCCCCTGGTGCAGCCCCTCCCCCTCTCCTACACCTTATCCTCCTCCGTAGCGCTTGGCGAAGCCCTGCCGGAGAACCACGAGCTCCATCACCACCACGCCGTCGTGCTGTCGGAGTTCTCCCTCAACTTCTACTCTCCCCTTGCTGGATCAAGAAGGAGGAGACGTCCCCAGGCTGTACGTGTGTTGAACGCGGAGGCGCCGTTATTCGGCGCTTAGATCGGAATCGACCGCGATCTGAATCGCTGCGTGTACGACTCCACCATCCGCGTTCTTGTAACGCTTCTGCTTAGCGATCTTCAAGGGTATGAAGATGCACTCCCTCTCTCTCTCGTCGCTAGTACCTCCTAGATTGATCTTGGTGACACGTAGGAATTTTTTTGAATTATTGCTACGTTCCCCAAAAGAGGATGGTTGATGATGACGATGGTGACGGATTCACCTCTCTAGAGCCCCGAATGGACTCCAGACCAGCCCTCCCGAGAGAGTTTAGGGCTTGGCGGCGGCTCCGTATCGTAAAATGCGATGAATCCTTCTCTCTAGTTTTTTTCTCCCCGAAAGTGAATATATGGAGTCAAGGTTGAGGTCGGTGGAGCATCAGGGGGCCCACGAGGCAGGGGGTGCGCCCAGGGGGTAGGGCGCGCCCCACCCTCGTGGATAGGAGGAGGCCCCCCTGATGTGGATCTTCCTTCCTGTATTTTTTATATATTCCAAAATAATTCTCTGTTGATTTTCAGGTCATTTCGAGAACTTCTATTTCTGCAAAAAATAACACCATGGCAATTCTGCTGTAAACAACGTTAGTCCGGGTTAGTTCCATTCAAATCATGCAAGTTAGTGTCCAAAACAAGGGCAAAAGTGTTTGGAAAAGTAGATACAACGGAGATGTATCAAATCCCCGAAGCTTAAACCTTTGCGTGTCCTCAAGCAATTCAGTTGATAAACTGAAAGTGATAAAGAAAAACTTTTACAAACTCTGTTTGCTCTTGTTGTTGTAAATACGTAAAGCCAACATTCAAGTTTTCAGCAAAGATTATGAACTAACCATATTCACAATAACATTTAGGTCTCATGTTTACTCATATCAATGACATAATCAACTAGCAAGCAATAATAATAAATCTCGGTTGACAACACTTTCTCAAAACAATCATGATATGATATAACAAGATGGTATCTTGCTAGCCCTTTCTGAGACCGCAAAACATAAATGCAGAGCACCTTTAAAGATCAAGGACTGACTAGACATTGTAATTCATGGTAAAAGAGATCCAGTCAAGTCATGCTCAGTGTAAACTAACAGTAATGAATGCAAATGAAAGTGGTGCTCTCCAGGTGGTGCTTTTTAATAAGAGGGTGATGACTCAACATAAAAGTAAATAGATAAGCCCTTTGCAGAGGGAAGCAGGGATTTGTAGAGGTGCCACAGCTCGGTTTTGAAATAGATATGAATAATATTTTGAGCGGTATACTTTCATTGTCAACATAACAACCGAGAGATGGCGATATCTTCCATGCTACACACATTATAGGCGGTTTCCAAACAGAATGGTAAAGTTTATACCCCCCCTCCACCAACAAGCATCAATCCATGGCTTGCTCGAAACAACGAGTGCCTCCAACTAAAAACAGTCCCGGGGGAGTTTTGTTTGCAATTATTTTGAATTGATTTGCATAAAGCATGGGACTGGGCATCCCGGTGACCAGCCATTTTGTCGTGAGTGAGGAGCAGAGTCCACTCCTCTTGAGAATAACCCACCTAACATGGAAGATACGGATAGCCCTAGTTGATACATGAGCTATTCGAGCATAAAAAACAGAATGTTTATTTGAAGGTTTGGAGTTTGGCACATACAAATTTACTTGGAACGGCAGGTAGATACCGTATATAGGTAGGTATGGTGGACTCATATTGAACTACTTTGGGATTTATGGAATTGGATGCACAAGTAGTATTCCCATTTAGTACAAGTGAAGGCTAGCAAAAGACTAGGAAGCGACCGGCTAGAGAGCGACAACAGTCATGAACATTCATTAAAATTAATCAACACCGAATGCAAGCATGAGTAGGATACAATGCACCATGAACATAAATATGGTAGAGGCTATGATGATTTTGTTTCAACTACATGCGTGAACATGTGCCACGTCAAGCCACTCGAATCGTTCAAAAGAGGATACCACCCTATCATACCACATCACAACCATTTTAATAGCATGTAGGCACTCAAGGTAAACCATTATAAGCTCCTAGCTAATTAAGCATAGCAAACGCAACTATAATCTCTAATTGTCATTGCAAACATGTTTATTCATAATAGGCTGAATCAGGAACGATGAACTAATCATATTTACAAAAACAAGAGAGGTCGAGTTCATACCAGCTTTTCTCATCTCAGTAAGTTCATCATATAATCATCATTATTGCCTTTCACTTGCACGACCGAATAGTGTGGAAAATAATAATAGTGCACGTGCATCGGACTAAGTTGGAATCTGCAAGCATTCAATTCAAGAGAGAAGACAAGGTAATATGGGCTCTTTGTTAGATCAACAATAATGCATATGAGAGCCACTTTAACATTTTCATTATGGTCTTCTCCTCTCAACCCCCAAAGAACAAGAAAGAAATAAAACTATTTACACGGGAAAGCTCCCAACAAACAAAAGAAGAACGAGAAATCTTTTTGGGTTTTCTTTTTAATTATTACTACTACAGCATGAAAAGTAAACTAACTAAAAGCTACAACTAATTTTTTTGTTTTTATTAAGGTTTATTAAACACACAAGAAGAAAGCATAAAAAGGAAAATAAACTAGCATGGATATTACAATGAAAACGTGTGGGTACCGACAACTAGCATGAGTGTATGAACATGAATGTAATGTCAGTGAGAAATACGTACTCCCCCAAGTTTTGGATTTTGGCCTAAGTTGGTCTATGGCCACGGCTGGCCTGGCGGATATCCAAAGTAATAGTTGGGGTTGTACTGAGATGCAGCAGCTATTGCCTCATGAGCTGCCGCTTGGAGACAGGCCGTCTCCGCCCTCCTCTTATACTCGTCCGCCTCCTCCCTAGTTATAATATATCTCCCTTTTGCCTTAGAGTCAAAGAAAACAGGAGCAGGGAGAGCGACGTGATAGTGTCGTCTGTCAAAGATTAGTCGGTACTGGAGGAACTGATCGTTCCTCTCAACAAACTGATGATGAACCATGGCCTCATAATCTAAATAAACAGGAGGCAACTCAATATCATACCCACGTATGGGTATATCAAGAAAATTAGCTAGACAGGTTGCATAAATTCCACCAAAGAAATCTCCATGAATACGATAATTATGCAACCTACGTGCAACGATAGCCCCCAAGTTGTATTGTTTATCTCCTAAAACAGCACTTCTGAGAATGCTAAGATCAGGCACACACATGTGACATGCTTCATCTTTACCATTAATGCATCTACCTATGAAGAGAGCAAAATAATGTATAGCAGGAAAATGAATGCTCCCTATGGTAGCTTGTGTTATATCTCTAGATTCCCCCACAGTTATACTAGCAAGAAAATCTCTAATCTCAGATTTGCGAGGCTCACTAGTGCTGCCCATTGTGGAAGTTTGCAAGCAGTATTAAAATCCTCTAAGTACATAGTATAAGAATTTTCATAAACATGAAATAGGACGTGATGATGAAAATTCAAACCTCCTCACAAAGGAATCAGTGAGATAGTGGTATTGGCGGCACTTATCTACCTCGAAGCTCTCAAGATCGGCATTAAACACATACGCGTTAAATTCTTCCTTGATTCCTGCTCGATCCATAATGTCCTCTAACGGCCATTCACAAGCCCGCAACTAAGCTTCCCTCGGGGGTTCATCATCGGCATCGCGTATTGCGAGCCTGGGTCCTTGCTTCCTTGAAGGACCACCTTGGTACATTTTCCTAAACATATTTCTTCCTCTGAAAAATTTCTGAAATTTTTAGTAACTTCAAAATAAAAGTGAACCAAACTCAACAAAATTGATAGCAACTACTCCTACAAGTGCCTAGAGACAATATCATGCATCAAAACTACTTTTGACCATATTAATTTGACATGCAAGCTCAAGAACAGGGTCACCTAAGCAGCAAAAAATTGCAATGAATAAAGCACTAGAACAAAAACAATTGGACCATTGGAGGAGTCACATACCAAGGAACAATCCCCAAAGCAGTTTTTTGAATGGAGCTTTGAGCAAGGAGATCGAAAATGGCAGCAAAATGAGCTTGGACTCGGGTTTGAGCTGGTTGGTGATTTTTGTGGGAGGAAGGAGTGTGTGGTAGCTGGAATAAGTGGAGGGGAGCCACCATGGGCCCACGAGGCAGGGGGCGCGCCCAGGGGGGGTGGGCGTGCCCTGGACCCTCATGGCCAGGTGCTTGCTCCCCCTGCTGTGTGCTCAGTGCCAGATATTCTCAAATATTCTAGAAAAAATCATATTTAATTTTCAGGGCATTTGGAGAACTTTTATTTTCGGTGTATTTTTTATTGCATGGGTAATTCAGAAAACAGACAGAAAAATACTATTTTTGCTTTGTTTAATACAAATAACAGAAAGTAAAAAGAGGGTACAGAGAGTTGTGTTTTCTAAATTCATCCATCTCATGCTCATCGAAAGGAATCCACTAACAAGGTTGAGCAGGTCTTGTTAACAAATTCATTCCGAATAACATGGAATCGGAGATTTTTGAATAACACTAGGTTACCTCAACGGGGATATGCATGTCCCCAACAATAAGAATATCATATTTATTCTTTAGTAGGAAGAGGAAATTCAAAACCTCCAATAGTAATAGTTGGAATTTTTCTAATAGAATTGATACTGTGGACTTGAGGTTGTTTCCTAGGAAAGTGTACCATATGGTCATTACCATTAACATGAAAAGTGACATTGCCTTTGGTGCAATCAATAACAGCCCCTGCAGTATTCAAAAAGGGTCTTCCAAGAATAATAGACATACTATCGTCCTCGGGAATATCAAGAATAACAAAGTCCGTTAAAATGGTAACGTTTGCAACCACAACAGGCACATCCTCACAAATACCGACAGGTATAGCAGTTGATTTGTCAGCCATTTGCAAAGATATGTCAGTAGGTGTCAACTTATTCAAATCAAGTCTACGATATAAAGAGAGAGGCATAGCACTAACACCGGCTCCAAGATCACATAAAGCAGTTTTAACATAGTTTCTTTTAATGGAGCATGGTATAGTTGGTACTCCTGGATCTCCAAGTTTGTTTGGTATTCCACCCTTAAAAGTATAATTAGCAACCATGGTGGAAATTTCAGCTTCCGGTATCTTTCTTTTATTTGTAACAATTTCTTTCATATACTTAGCATATGGATTCATTTTAAGCATATCAGTCAAACGCATGCGCAAGAAGATAGGTCTAATCATTTCAGCAAAGCGCTCAAAATCCTCATCATCCTTTTTCTTGGATGGTTTAGGAGGAAAAGGCATGGGTTTCTGAACCCATGGTTCTCTTTCTTTACCGTGCTTCCTAGCAACAAAGTCTCTTATCATAAC
The DNA here is from genome assembly GCF_002162155.2 of Triticum dicoccoides. Taxonomy (NCBI): domain Eukaryota; kingdom Viridiplantae; phylum Streptophyta; class Magnoliopsida; order Poales; family Poaceae; genus Triticum; species Triticum dicoccoides. The sequence continues at coordinate 454,780,414 of NC_041382.1, read as the reverse complement.
GTTGATTCTTTGATTGTGGGTTATCAAGATCAACAACAGGTTCAATCTCTACTTCATTGTCATTACTAGGTTGAGCATCAACATGAACATCATCATTAACATTATTACTAGGTTCATGTTCATTACCAGATTGTGTTTCAGCATCAGAAATAGAAATATCATTGGGATTCTCAGGTGTGTCATCAACAGGTTCACTAGAAGCATGCAACTCAGGTGTGTCATCAACAGGTTCACTAGAAGCATGCAAAGTCCTATCATTTTTCTTTTTCTTCCTTTTACAAGGACTAGGTGCATCAATATTAGTTCTCTGAGAATCTTTCTCAATTCTCTCAGGATGGCCCTCGGGATACAAAGGTTCCTGAGTCATTTTACCACCTCTAGTCATAACTCTAATAGAATTATCATTTTTCTTACTATTTAATTCATTCAGCAAATCATTCTGAGCTTTAAGTACTTGTTCTACTTGAGTGGTAACCATAGAAGCATGTTTACTAATAAGTTTTAGTTCACCTTTAACATTAGCCATATAATCACTCAAGTGTTCAATCATATAAGCATTATGTTTCAATTGTCCACCAACATAAGCATTAAAATCTTCTTGCTTAACCATAAAGTTATCAAAGTCATCCAAACATTGGCTAGCAAACTTAGTAGGAGGTATTTCAGCTTTATCATATCTATAGAGAGAATTTACCTATACTACTTGTGTCAGGTTATCAAGACCATGTACTTCTTCAACAGGCGGCAAATTAAGACCATGTATTTCTTCAATAGTAGGTAAATTCTTAACATCTTCATCTTTAAAACCTTTTTCTTTCATAGACTTCTTTGCCTCTTGCATATCTTCAGGACTGAGAAATAGAATACCCCTTTTCTTCGGAGTTGGCTTAGGAGTTGGTTCATGAATTGGATCAGGGATTGGATCAGGAAGTGTCCAATTATTTTCATTGGTCAACATATTATTCAATAAAATTTCAGCTTCATCTGGTGTTCTTTCCCTAAAAACACACCAACACAACTATCCAGGTGGTCTCTGGAAGCATCGTTTAGTCCATTATAAAAGATATCAAGTATTTCATTTTTCTTAAGAGGATGATCAGGCAAAGCATTAAGTAATTAGAGAAGCCTCCCCCAAGCTTGTGAGAGACTCTCTTCTTCAATTTGCACAAAATTATATATTTCCCTTAAAGCAGCTTGTTTCTTATGAGCGTGGAAATATTTAGCAGAGAAGTAATAAATTATATCTTGGGGACTACGCACACAACCAGGATCAAGAGAATTAAACCATGTCTTAGCATCACTATTTAATGAGAATGGAAATAATTTAAGGATATAATAACAGCGAGTTTTCTCATCATTAGTGAACAGTGTGGCTATATCTTTTAATTTAGTAAGATATGCAACAACAGTTTCAGATTCATAGCCATAGAAAGGATCAGATTCAACTACATTAATTATCTCAGGATCAACTGAGAAATCATAATCCTTATCAGTAACAAAGATAGGTGAAGTAGCATAACCAGGAGCATATTTCATTCTAGCATTCAGAGTTTTTTGTTTCAGCTTAGCTAATAATTTCTTAAGATCACTCCTATCATTGCAAGCAAGAAAGTCTCTAGCAGTTTCTTCATCCATAACATAGCCCTCAGGCACAACAGATAATTCATATCTAGGGGGAGAATCTTCATCATCACTTTCATCAATATTATCAGTTTCAATAATTTCATTCTCTCTAGCCCTAGCAAGTTGTTCATCAAGAAATTCACCAAGTGGCACAGTAGTATCAAGCATAGAAGTAGTTTCATCATATGTATCATGCATAGCAGAAGTGGCATCATCAATAACATGCGACATATCAGAATTAATAGCAGAAGCAGGTTTAGGTGTCGCAAGCTTACTCAAAACAGAAGGTGAATCAAGTGCAGAGCTAGATGGCAGTTCCTTACCTCCCCTCGTAGTTGAGGGATAAATCTTGGTTCTTGGAACTTTCAAGTTCTTCCTAATGATAAGAAGATATAATTCCCAAGTGACTCAAAGAATATAGCTATGCTCCCCGGCAACGGCGCCGGAAAATAGTCTTGATAACCCACAAGTATAGGGGATCGCAACAGTTTTTGAGGGTACACTATTCAACCCAAATTTATTGATTCGACACAAGGGGAGCCAAAGAATATTCTCAAGTAGTAGCAGCTGAGTTGTGAATTCAACCACACCTGGAAACTTAATATCTGCAGCAAAGTGTTTAGTAGCAAAGTAATATGATAGTAGCGGTAACGGTAGCAAAAGTAATATTTTTGGTGTTTTATTGTGATGATAACAATAGCAACGGAAAAGTAAATAAGAGAAGAACAATATATGGAAAGCTCGTAGGCAATGGATCGGTGATAGAGAATTATGCCGGATGCGATCGATCATGTAATAGTCATAACCTATGGTGACACAGAACTAGCTCCAATTCATCAATGTAATGTAGGCATGTATTCCGAATATAGTCATACGTGCTTATGGAAAAGAACTTGCATGACATCTTTTGTCCTATCCTCCCGTGGCAGAGGGGGCCTAGTGGAAACTAAGGGATGTTAAGGCCTCCTTTTAATAGAGTACCGGACCAAAGCATTAACACATAGTGAATACATGAACTACTCAAACTACGATCATCACCGGGAGTGGTCCCGATTATTGTCACTTCAGGGTTGCTAGATCATAACACATAGTAGGTGACTATAGACTAGCAAGATAGGATCAAGAACTCTCATATATTGATGAAAACATAATAGGTTCCGATCTGAAATCATGGAACTCGGGCCCTAGTGACAAGCATTAAGCATAACAAAGTCATAGCAACATCAATCTCAGAACATAGTGGATACTAGGGATCAAACCCTAACAAAACTAACTCGATTACATGATAAATCTCATCCAACCCATCACCGTCCAGCAAGCCTATGATGGAATTACTCACGCACGGCGGTGAGCATCATGAAATTGGTGATGTAGGATGGTTGATGATGACGATGGTGATGGATTCCCCTCTCCCAAGCCCCGAACGGACTCTAGATCAGCCCTCCTAAGAGAGTTTAGGGCTTGGCGGTGGCTCCATATCGTAAAATGCGATGAATCCTTCTCTCTGGTTTTTTCTCCCCCATAGTTAATATATGGAGTCAAGGTTGAGGTCGATGGAGCGTCAGGGGGCCCACAAGGCAGGGGGCGCGCCCAGGGGGTAGGGCACGCCCCCACCCTCGTGGATAGGTGGAGGCCCCCCTGACGTGGATCTTCCTTCCAGTATTTTTTATATATTCCAAAATAATTCTTTGTTGATTTTCAGGTCATTCCGAGAACTTTTATTTTTTCACAAAAATAACACCATGGCAATTCTGTTGAAAACAACGTCAGTCCAGGTTAGTTCCATTCGAATCATGAAAGTTAGAGTCCAAAACAAGGGCAAAAGTGTTTGGAAAAGTAGATATGACGGAGACGTGTTAGTCACCTTTGCAGTCTCTCTTAATACTAACTAGTTGGAGAAGATTAGGCTCGGAGTTGGATGAGGAGGATAGAGAAAAACCAATCTCCCTTTGTGTAGTCGCACTGAAATGTAGAGACGTTTCCCGTGTGACATTTTAGTACAACTGCATAAAACACTCTTAAGAAAAAAGTGATTTGTGCAGTTCACGGTAAGTTCGCAATAGCAACAAGGTGAAATGGATAGCCCTGTTTGCAAAAAAGAGGTAGAAAGGAAACAATTACTGGCCAATAACAGTTGATAACACATGCGATGACAAAAAAGAAGCATATTCCTTGTCCTAAGGGAAGATAACAACATGGTTGTGTTTGTCTAAAATGGTGTAAGGACGAGATTGCAATATGGAAAGTACGTCGGACGAGATTGCAATATGGAAAGTACGTCGGACGAGCTACGTTTTGGGCAAAGAAGTATGGAAGATCCACATGCAGCGACGTGGGAAGACGGGCAGTGGAGCAAGGCCGGAGGGGATACCTGGAGGTCGTCGGGATGTAACTAGGTAACCGGCGGCGGGCGGAATCTGCCCATACTGCGGCAGCGAGCAGGTGGCTTAGGGCCTACCACGCCGGAGCTTGGTCAAAGAGAATGGCGTGTACCGTGGATCGGGACGTGCTGCCTCGGTGCCGTCGAACGGAGAAACGATGCACGTCCTCCCTTTCCACCGGCAGACGGTATGCGGCCGGATCAGTGACCAACGTTGTGTGTGTGTGAGAGAAAGGCCACCGCAGCCTTGTGTGAGATACTCTGAAGAGAGACAAACCAGGCAGGCAGGCTCCATTGTATATAGTGGAGCGGACTACCTTTTTCTCCATAAAAATTGTTTTATATTCTGTTGATACATCTCCGTCGTATCTAGTTTTCCAAACACTTTTGCCCTTGTTTTGGACTCTAACTTGCATGATTTGAATGGGACTAACCCAGACTGACACTGTTTTTAGCAGAATTGCCATGGTGTTATTTTTGTGTAGAAATAAAAGTTCTCGGAATGACCTGAAAATCATCGGAGCATTATTTTGGAATATATAATGAATATTCGAAGGAAGATCCAGGTCAGGGGGTGCCCCACCTGTCCACGAGGGTGGGGGGCGCACCTGCCCCCTGGGCCCGCCCCCTGCCTCATGGTCCCCCTGACGCTCCACCGACCTCAACCTGGACTCCATATATTCACTTTCGGGGAGAAAAAACCCAGGAGAGAAGGATTCATTGTGTTTTACGATACGGAGCTGCCGCCAAGCCCTAAACTCTCTCGGGAGGGCTGATCTAGAGTCTGTTCGGGGCTCCAGAGAGGGGAATCCGTCGCCATCGTCATCATCAACCATCCTCCATCACCAATTTCATGATGCTCACCGCCGTGCATGAGTAATTCCATCGTAGGCTTGATGGACGGTGATGGGTTGGATGAGATTTATCATGTAATCGAGTTAGTTGTTAGGGTTTGACACATAGTATCAACTATGTTCTAAGATTGATGTTGCTATGACTTTGCTATGCTTAATGCTTGTCACTAGGCCCCGAGTGCCATGATTTCAGATCTGAACCTATTATGTTTTCATCAATATATGAGAGTTCTTGATCCTATCTTGCATGTCTATAGTCACCTATTATGTGTTATGACCCGTTAACCCCGAAGTGACAATAATCGGGATACTTACCGGTGATGACCGTAGTTTGAGGAGTTCATGTATTCACTATGTGTTAATGCTTTGTTCCGGTACTCTATTAAAACAAGGCCTTAATATCCCTTAGTTTCTGCTAGGACCCCGCTGCCACGGGAGGGTAGGACAAAAGATGTCATGCAAGTTCGTTTCCATAAGCACGTATGACTATATTCGGAATACATGCCTACATTGCATTGATGAAATGGAGCTAGTTCTATGTCACCCTAGGTTATGACTGTTGCATGATGAACTGCATCCGGCATAATTCTCCATCCCCGATCCATTGCGTACGAGCTTTCCATATATTGTTCTTCTCTTCTTTAATTTTCCGTTGCTATTGTTATCATTTCTACAAAATACCAAAAACGTTACTTTTGCTACCGTTACCTTTTGCTATCGTTACCACTACTATCATATGACTTTGCTACTAAACACTTTGCTTCAGATATTAAGGTTCCAGGTGTGGTTGAATTGACAACTCAGCTGCTAATACTTGAGAATATTCTTTGGCTCCCTTTGTGTCGAATCAATAAATTTGGGCTGAATACTCTACCCTCGAAAACTGTTGCGATCCCCTATACTTGTGGGTTATTAAGACTATTTTCTGGCGTTGTTGCCGGGGAGCATAGCTCTGTTCTTTGAGTCACTTGGGATTTATATCTTCTTATCACTATGAAGAACTTGAAAGACGCTAAAACAAAAATTTATCCCTCAACTACGAGGGGAGGTAAGGAACTACCGTCTAGCTCTTCACTTGATTCACCTTCTGTTTGGAGTAAGCTTGCGACACCTATACCTGCTTCTGCTATTAATTCTGATATGTCGCATGTTATTGATGATGCCACTTCTGCTATGCATGATACTTATGATGAAATTACTTCTATGCTTGATAGTACTGTGCCACTTGGTGAATTTCTTGATGAACAACTTGCTAGGGCTAGAGAGAATGAAATTATTGAAACTGATAATATTGATGAAAGTGATGATGAAGACTCTCCCCCTAGATATGAATTACCTGTTGTGCCTGAGGGCTATGTTATGGATGAAGAAACTGCTAGAGATTTTCTTGCTTGCAATGATAGGAGTGATCTTAAGAAATTATTAGCTAAGCTAAAACAAAATACTCCGAATGCTAGAATGAAATATGATCCTGCTTATGCTACTTCACCTATCTTTGTTACTGATAAGGATTATGAATTCTCTGTCGATCCTGAGATAATTACTCTAGTTGAATCTGATCCTTTCTATGGTTATGAATCTGAAACTGTTGTGGCACATCTTACTAAATTAAATTATATAGCCACCCTATTCACTAATGATGAGAGAACTCACTACTTTTATATCCCTAAATCATTTCAGTTCTCATTAAAGGGTGATGCTAAGATATGGTTTAATTCGCTTGATCCTCGTTGTGTGCATAGTCCCCAGTATATGATTTATTACTTCTTTGCTAAATATTTCCCCGCTCATAAGAAACAAGCTGCTTTGAGGGAAATATATAATTTTGTGCAAATTGAAGAAGAGAGTCTCCCACAAGCTTAGGGGAGGCTTCTCCAATTACTTAATGCTTTGCCTGATCATCCTCTTAAGAAAAATGAAATACTTGATATCTTTTATAATGGACTAACCAATGCTTCTAGAGACCACCTGGATAGTTGTGCTGGTTGTGTTTTCAGGGAAAGAACACCAGATGAAGCTGATATTCTATTGAATAATATGTTGACTAATGAAAATAATTGGACACTTCATGATCCAATTCCTGATCCAATTATTGAACCAACTCCTAAGCCAACTCCGAAGAAGAGGGGTATTCTATTTCTCAGTCCTGAAGATATGCAAGAGGCAAAGAAATCTATGAAGGAAAAAGGTATTAAAGCTGAAGATGTTAAGAATTTACCTCCTATTGAAGAAATACATGGTCTCAATTTACCGCCTATTGAAGAAATACATGGTCTTGATAACCTGACACAGGTAGTAAAGGTAAATTCTCTCTATAGATATGATAAAGTTGAAATCCCATTTACTAAGTTTGCTAGCCAATGCTTGGATGAGTTTGATGACTTTATGGTCAAACAAGAAAACTTCAATGCTTATTTTGGTAGAGAATTAAAACGCAATGCTGATATGCTTGAACACTTGGGTGATTATATGGCTAATGTTAAAGGTGAACTTAAACTTATTAGTAAACATGCATCTATGGTTACCACTCAAGTAGAACAAGTACTCAAAGCTCAGAATGATTTGCTCAATGAATTGAATAGTAAGAAGAATGATAATGCTGTTAGAGTTATGACTAGAGGTGGTAAAATGACTCAAGAACCTTTGTATCTTGAGGGCCATCCTAAGAGAATTGAGCAAGATTCTCAGAGAAATATTATTGATGCACCTAGTCCTTCTAAAAGGAAGAAAAAGAAAAATGATAGGACTTTGCATGCTCCTAGTGAACCTGTTATTGACACACCTGAGAATCCCAATGATATTTCTATTTCTGATGCTGAAACACAATCTGGTAATGAACATGAACCTAGTAATAATGTTAATAATGATGTTCATATTGATGCTCAACCTAGTAATGACAATGAAGTAGAGATTGAACCTGCTGGTGATCTTGATAACCCACAATCAAAGAATCAACGTTATGATAAGAGAGACTTTGTTGCTAGGAAGCACGGTAAGGAAAGAGAACCATGGTTTCAGAAACCCATGCCTTTTCCTCCTAAACCATCCAACAAAAAGGATGATGAGGATTTTGAGCGCTTTGATAAAATGATTAGACCTATCTTCTTGCGTATGCATTTGATTGATATGCTCGAAATGAATCCTTATGCTAAGTATATGAAATAAATTGTTACAAATAAAAGAAAGATACCGGAAGCTGAAATTTCCACCATGCTTGCTAATTATACTTTTAAAGGTGGAATACCTAAGAAACTAGGAGATCCCGGAGTACCAACTATACCATGCCCCATTAAAAGAAACTATGTTAAAACTGCTTTATGTGATCTTGGAGCCGATGCTAGTGTTATGCCTCTCTCTTTATATCACATACTTGATTTGAATAAGTTGACACCTACTAAAATATCTTTGCAAATGCCTGGTAAATCAACTGCTATACCTGTCGGTATTTGTGAGGATGTGCCTGTTGTGGTTGCAAACATTATTATTTTAACGGACTTTGTTATTCTTGATATTCCCGAGGACAATAGTATGTCTATTATTCTTGGAAGACCCTTTTTGAATACTGCAGGGGCTGTTATTGATTGCACCGAAGGCAATGTCACTTTTCATGTTAATGGCAATGAGCATACGGTACACTTTCCGAGGAAACAACCTCAAGTTCATAGTATAAACCCTATTGGAAAATTTCCATCGATTATTTTTGGAGGTTTTGAATTTCCTCTTCCTACTGTCAAGAAGAAATATGATATTCTTATTGTTGGGGATGTGCATATCCCTGTTGACGTAACCTAGTGTTATTCGAAAATTCTCCGGTTCCATGTTATTCGGAATGAGTTTGTTAAGAAGACCTGATCAGCCTTGTTAGTCGATTCCTTTTGATGAGCATGAGATGGATGAATTTAGCAAACACAACTCTCTGTACCCTCTTTTTACTTTCTGTTATTTATATTAAATAAAGCAAAAATAATAATTTCTGTCTGTTTTCTGAATTATCCATGCAATAAAAAATACCCCGAAAATAAAAGTTCTCCAATTGCCCTGAAATTTAAATATGATTTTTTCGAAAATATTTGAGAATATCTGGCACTGAGAACACAGCAGGGGGAGCAAGCACCTAGCCACGAGGGTGGAGGGCGCGCCCTACCCCATGTGTGCGCCCCCTGCCTCATGGGCCCATGGTGCCTCCCCTCCATTTATTCCAGCTACCACACACTCTTTCTTCCTCCCACAAACATCACTGACCAGCTCAAACCAGAGTCCAAGCTCATTTGCTGCCATTTTCGATCTCCTTGCTCAAAGCACCTCTCACAAAACTGCTTTGGGGGATTGTTCCTTGCTATGTGACTCCTCCAATGGTCAAATTAGTTTTCGTTCTAGTGATTTATTCATTGCATGTTTTTGCTGCTTAGGTGACCCTGTTATTGAGCTTGCATGTCAAATTTATATGGTCAAAAGTAGTTTTGATGCATGATATTGCCTCTAGGCACTTGTAGGAGTAGTTGCTATCAATATTGTTGAGTTTGGTTCACTTTTATTTTGAAGTTACTAAAAATTTCAGAAATTTTCAGAAAAAGATGAAGAGATTTTTGAGGGGCTCATCGAGTCGAAGCTCGAAGGATAAGCAAAGTGAGGAGGATAAGAGGCCAAGTATAATCTCCCTCGCACCGCGGAGGTCCGACCGTGTGAATGGCCTTGTGATAATTTCTTGAGAGCAGCCGGGATTTATCATGATTTCTATGACTTGGCTGAGAATGCAGGACTCACCGCCTTCCTCCATGACCAACGCGAACAGTATCTCTTACTCACCAATATCTTTGTGCAAAACTTTCATTTCCATGCTAGGAGATCACCACCTACGGTGGAATTTTATTTATATGATGAGCATAAGGAGATGTCACTTTATGATTTTTGTTGGATTTGTTTGATCCCTTTCGAGGGCAGTGTAGAGGAACCACATCGTGACGATGTGGATGGGTTTATTGATACCATTACTGTAGGGGAAACGAGGAAGGTTTCCGACGCACGAATTACTAGCGTACACTTTCCCGTTCTACATTACTTTGCTATATTTGCTAGTAGATGCTTAATTGGGCGCGGAAACTGTGGAAACCTAAGTGCCCCTAATATTGTTATTCTGTGCCATGCCTTATTTCGCGATGACACATTCAGTATGGGCACTATTATTGCAAAGCGGTTAAATCTTAACCGTACTAAGGGCCCCGTCCTTGGAGGCATCTTCGCCTCGTGCCTCGCTGCACATTTTAACATACCTATTAGGCATTATGAGAAAGAAGAAAAATTACTGCCTCCTGTTTATTTAGATATAAGAGTATGGTAGCACATGATTTTATTGTTAAGAATAGGGAAAAGGAGCTTAAGTACAAATTAATATTTGGTAAAAATCATCCTAAGACTATTACCTGACCTGCTCCTTCCTTGTTTGATTTATTTGCAGGAAAGTACCTTGTTCCATTGGAGGCCATTCACGCCTACCGGAACCTTGCAGCAGCTACAGAGCCAGAGCCGGAATGACAATTTGATCCTCCACGACAGTCTAATTATCAGTGAGATCTGGAAGTGATTGCCAACCAGTGGCAATCCAAGGCTTCTTCACAGTAGGACCCCAACTATTACTTTGTATATCCGCCAGGACAGCCGTGGCCATAGACTAACTTAGGCCAAAAGCCTAAGCTTGGGGGAGTACGTATTTCTCACCGACATTACATTCATGTTCACACATTCATTGCTAGTCGTCGGTGCTCATACTTTTTCATTGTATCATCCATGCTAGTTTATTTTCCTTTTTATGTTTTCTTCTTGTGTGTTTGATAAACCTTAATAAAAACTAAAAAATTAGTTGTAACTTTTAGTTAGTTTACTTTCCATGCTTGTAGTAGTAATTAAAAAGAAAACCCAAAAAGATTTATCGTTCTTCTTTTGCTTGTTGGGAGCTTTCCCGTGCAAATAGTTTTATTTCTTTTCTTTCCTTTGGGGGTCGATAGGAGAAGACCGTAATGAAAATGTTAAGTGGCTCTTATATACATTATTGTTGATCTGACAAAGAGCCCATATTACCTTGTATTCTCCCTTGAATTGAATGCTTGCAGACTCCAGCTTAGTCCAATGCACGTGCACTATTATTATTATCCACATTATTCGGTCGTGCAAGTGAAAGGCAATAATGATGTTTATATGATGAACTTATTGAGATGAGAATAGCTAGTATGAACTCGACCTCTCTTGTTTTTGTAAATATGATTAGTTCATCGTTCCTGATTTAGCCTATTATGAATAAACATGTTTGCAATGAAAATTAGAGATTGCAGTTGCTTATGCCATGCTTAATTAGCCTGGAGCTTATAATGGTTTACCTTGCGTGCCAACATGCTATTAAAATGGTTGTGATGTGGTATGATAGGGTGGTATCCTCTTTTGAATGATTCGAGTGGCTTGACTTGGCACATGTTCACGCATGTAGTTGAAACAAAATCAACATAGCCTCTACGATATTTATGTTCATGGTGCATTTATCCTACTCATGCTTGCATTCGGTGTTGATTAATTTTAATGCATGTTCATGACTATTGTCGCTCTCTAGCTGGTCGCTTCCCAGTCTTTTGCTAGCCTTCACCTGTACTAAGCGGGAATACTGCTTGTGCATCCAATTCCATAAACCCCAAAGTTATTCCATATGAGTCCACCATACCTACCTATATACGGTATCTACCTGCCATTCCAAGTAAATTTGTATGTGCCAAACTCTAAACCTTCAAATAAATATCCTGTTTTGTATGCTTGAATAGCTCATGTATCAACTAGGGCTGTCCGTATCTTCCATGTTAGGCGGGTTATTCTCAAGAGGAGTGGACTCTGCTCCTCACTCATGAGAAAATGGCTGGTCACCGGGATTCCCAGTCCCATGCTTTATGCAAATCAAATCAAAATAACTGCAAACAAAACTCCCTCAGGACTATTGTTAGCTGGAGGCACTCATTGTTTCGAGCAAGCCATTGATTGATGCTTGTTGGCGTAGGGGGAGTATAAACTTTACCATTCTGTTTGGGAACCGCCTATAATGTGTGTAGCATGGAAGATATCGCCATCTCTTGATTGTTATGTTGACAATGAAAGTATACCGCTCAAAATATTATTCATATCTATTTCAAAACCAAGCTCTGGCACCTCTACAAATCCCTACTTCCCTCTGCGAAGGGCCTATCTATTTACTTTTATGTTGAGTCATCATCTTCTTATTAAAAAGCACCAGTTGGAGAGCACCCTGTCATTTGCATCCATTACTGTTAGTTTACATTGAGTATGACTTGATTGGATCTCTTTTACCATGAATTGGAATGTCTAGTCAGTCCTTGATCTTTAAAAGTTCTCTGCATTTATGTTTTGCGGTCTCAGAAAGGGCTAGCGAGATACCATCTTGTTATATTATATCATGATTGTTTTGAGAAAGTGTTGTCATCCAAGATTTATTATTATCGCTCGCCATTGATATGAGTAAATATGAGACGTAAATGTTATTGTGAATATGGTTAGTTCATAATCTTTGGTGAAAACTTGAATGCTAGCTTTACATATTTACAACAACAAGAGCAAACAGAGTTTGTAAAAGTTTTTCTTTATCAGTTTCAGTTTATCAACTGAATTGCTTGAGGACAAGCAAAGGTTTAAGCTTGGGGGAGTTGATATGTCTCTGTCGTATCTACTTTTCCAAACACTTTTGCCCTTGTTTTGGACTCTAACTTGCATGATTTGAATGGGACTAACCCGGACTGCCGCTGTTTTCAGCAGAATTGCCATGGTGTTATTTTTGTGTAGAAATAAAAGTTCTCAAAATGACCTAAAAATCAACGAAGCATTATTTTGGAATATATAATGAATATTGGAAGGAAGATCCAGGTCAGGGGGTGCCCCACCTGTCCATGAGGGTGGGGGCGCGCCTGCCCCCTGGGCTCACCCCTTCCTCGTGGGCCCCCTGACGCTCCACCGACCTCAACCTGGACTCCATATATTCACTTTCGGGGAGAAAAACCAGGAGAGAAGGATTCATTGCGTTTTACAATACGGAGCCGCCGCCAAGCCCTAAACTCTCTCGGGAGGGCTGATCCCGAGTCCATTCGGGGCTCCGGAGAGGTGAATCCGTCGCCATCATCATCATGAACCATCCTCCATCACCAATTTCATGATGCTCACCGCCGTGCGTGAGTAATTCCATCATAGGCTTGCTGGGCGGTGATGGGTTGGATGAGATTTATCATGTAATCGAGTTAATTTTGTTAGGGTTTGATCCCTAGTATCCACTATCTTCTGAGATTGATGTTGCTATGACTTTGCTATGCTTAATGCTTGTCACTAGGGCCTGAGTGCCATGATTTCAGATCTGAACCTATTATGATTTCATCAATATATGAGAGTTCTTGATCCTATCTTGCAAGTCTTGTTGGGTTACGTAGTAATTTCAAAAAAATTCCTACGGACAGGCAAGATCATGGTGATACATAGCAATGAGAGGGGAGAGTGTGATCTACGTACCCTTGTAGATCGACAACGGAAGCGTTAGCACAACTTGGTTGATGTAGTCGTACGTCTTCACGGCCCGACCGATCAAGCACCGAAACTACGGCACCTCCGAGTTCTAGCACACGTTCAGCTCGATGACGATCCCCGGACTCCGATCCAGCAAAGTGTCGGGGAAGAGTTCCGTCAGCATGACGGCGTGGTGACGATCTTGATGTACTACTGTCGCAGGGCTTCGCCTAAGCACCGCTACAATATTATCGAGGACTATGGTGGAAGGGGGACCGCACACGGCTAAGAATATGATCACGTGGATCAACTTGTGTCTCTAGGGGTGCTCCCTGCCTCCTTATATAAAGGTTCAAAGGGGGGGGGTGCGGCCGGCCAGGAGAGGGCGCGCCAGGAGGAGTCCTACTCCCTTTGGGAGTAGGATTCCCCCCCTTTCCTAGTTGGAATAGGATTCGGGAGGGGGGGAAAGAGGAGAGAGAGAAGGAAGGGGGGCGCCGGCCCCCTCTCCTTGTCCTATTCGGACTAGGGGGGGAGGGGCGCGCGGCCCAGCCCTGGCCACCTCTCCTCTCTTCCACTAAAGCCCACTAAGGCCCATATACCTCCCGGGGGGGTTCCGGTAACCTCCCGATACTCCGGTAAAATCCCGATTTCACCTAGAACACTTCCAATATCCAAATATAGGCTTCCAATATATCAATCTGTATGTCTCGACCATTTCGAGACTCCTCGTCATGTCCGTGATCACATCCGGGACTTCGAACAAACTTTGGTACATCAAAATGCATAAACTCATAATATAACTGTCATCGAAACCTTAAGCGTGCGGACCCTACGGGTTCGAGAACAATGTAGACATGACCGAGACACATCTCCGGTCAATAAACAATAGCGGAACCTGGATGCTCATATTGGCTCCTACATATTCTACGAAGATCTTTTATCGGTCAGACCGCATAACAACATACGTTGTTCCCTTTGTCATCGGTATGTTACTTGTCTGAGATTCGATCGTCGGTATCTCAATACCTAGTTCAATCTCGTTACCGGCAAGTCTCTTTACTCGTTCCGTAATACATCATCTCAGAACTAACTCATTAGTTGCAATGCTTGCAAGGCTTATGTGATGTGCATTACCGAGAGGGCCCAGAGATACCTCTCCGACAATCGGAGTGACAAATCCTAATCTCGAAATACGCCAACCCAACATGTACCTTTGGAGACACCTGTAGAGCACCTTTATAATCACCCATTTACGTTGTGACGTTTGGTAGCACACAAAGTGTTCCTCCGGCAAATGGGAGTTGCATAATCTCATAGTCATAGGAACATGTATAAGTCATGAAGAAAGCAATAGCAACATACTAAACGATTGGGTGCTAAGCTAATGGAATGGGTCGTGTCAATCAGATCATTCACCTAATGATGTGATAACGTTAATCAAATAACAACTCTTTGTCCATGGTTAGGAAACATAACCATCTTTGATTAACGAGCTAGTCTAGTAGAGGCATACTAGTGACACTCTGTTTGTCTATGTATTCACACATGTATTATGTTTCCGGTTAATACAATTCTAGCATGAATAATAAACATTTATCATGATATAAGGAAATAAATAATAACTTTATTATTGCCTCTAGGGCATATTTCCTTCAAGTCTATAGTCACCTATTATGTGTTATGATCCGTTAACCCGAAGTGACAATAATTGGGATACTTACCGGTGATGATCGTAGTTTGAGGAGTTCATGTATTCACTATGTGTTAATGCTTTGTTCCGGTACTCTATTAAAAGGAGGCCTTAATATCCCTTAGTTTCCGCTAGGACCCCGCTGCCACGGGAGGGTAGGACAAAAGATGTCATGCAAGTTCTTTTCCATAAGCACGTATGACTATATTCGGAATACATGCCTACATTGCATTGATGAACTGGAGCTAGTTCTATGTCACCCTTGGTTATGACTGTTGCATGATGAACTGCATCCGGCATAATTGTCACATCCCTGGTCCTGTTATGCACTAGGCTAGACCTCATGTGAGCATCATGTTTTAATTCAAATGAAATTTGAATTGAGGAATTTTCAAAGCCTCAGAAACCTTCTAAAAATGATCAACATTAAAATCTCCTCAAAGAAGTCCAAGAAAATGCTCCTCTTAGTCTCTGAAAATATTGCAAAGAGGTAAAACTCAAAACAATATTTTTGGTATCTCAGAGTTAATTATTTTGGGCCTTTGAATTAAATAAATAGCTATTTGCATTAGATATATATTTGATATATAAATAATATATGTCCAAAAAATTACTGGAACATTTTATGTGGTTTGGTATATTTTAGTTCTAGCCACATAATTATTTTCAGGATTTTATAAAATGGTTTAGTATTTTTACTAAACCAAAACAAAACAGAACAAAATAGAAAACAGTAAATAAAAGCAGAGAGAGAGACTTACCTCAGCTTACCTGTCAGCCCACCCGGCCCAAACCTACCTGTCGGCCTAGCTGGCAGGCCCAGCCCACCTCCTCCTTCCTGTCGCCTTCCTCCTCGCGCCAGTAGGCAGAGGAGGGACTCGGCGCACACGCCCGAGCTCGCCACGCCACCACCCTGCTCGTCTGCATCGCCTGGACACCGCGACGCCTCGCGTCATCCTCTCGGCGCTGCCCCGACCCCCTGGAACCCCCTCGACCTCTCCCATCGCCTCTCCCCTTCCCCGTCCCTCTCGCACACAACCGGCCGAGCGCCACCGTCGCTGACCCTCGTTGCCCTCGCGGCCACCGCCACCCCCTCTCCTCCCCGACGTGCTCCTGAGCTCCGCAGTGCCTCCCTCGACCTCCCCATCGGCTCACGCGACCGGAGAAGCCCCGAAGCGCCGTCCCGACGCTTTTCCCCTCCTCGGCCACCGAGGACCGCCGCTGTCGATTCGCCACCTCCGACGCCTCCCCGAGCTTCCCGAAACCGCCGACGAACTCGCTGTGAGCTCCACTCCGTTTCCCCTCCTTCGTTTTGCTCGTTCCCATGCCGTAGCACCCCCGCCCACATTCTCGAGCACCGCCGTCCGCCATGGCCGCGTAGCCCTCCTGACCTGAGCCCCTCTGCTCGAACCCATGGCACCAGCGCGCTTCTGGTGGCCCGCGGATGCCGTCTGGACCATCAGCTTCTTCCCTAGCGCGCCGCAGCCCCAACCCCGCACATGGCCGAACTCCGGCCGCCGCCAGGAGCCCGTTATCGGCGAACCCCGGCCTCCCTGTGCCCAGCTGCATGCGCCACTAGATGCGCGGGAGCACGGGCTCCCTCTTGGTGCCCTCAGCGCGACCAGCCGCGGGCTGTAGCGCCATCCCGAGAAACTCCGGCGAGGTCCCGCCGTCGCCATGGTCGCCGGCGTCACTAGCCGACGTGGCCGCGTGATTAGCACTAATCACGGCCAGCTAACCTCCCCAGAACCGCTGACGTATGGGCCCCACGCCCTTGTTTAATCCTTATCTTTTTCTGTTAAGTTTTAATCTAACCACCATGGGCCCACACGTCAGTTTTGACCAAGCTGACGTGGCTGTTGACCTGGTCCCACCTGTCATTGTCACTAACCAGCACTAGTCACTGACCAGTGGGCCCCACTGGTCAGGTTTGACCTGGGTCGCCCAGTTGACCCTGCTGACGTCACTGTGACGTGGGGCTGACGCAATAAGTATTTTCTGGATTTAAAAATAATCAGGAAATTCCAGAAAATTGTAAAAACTTCTAAAAATCATAGAAAATTAACCGTAACTCCAAATTAAATAATTTATATATGAAAAATTATCAGAAAAATTCAAGGAATCCATCTGTACCATTTTCATGCATGTTAGAACAACTTATAGATGCTGTTTAGCACAAATCAATTAAATGGCATTTGAATAATCACAGATGGAGTTTGAATTTGAATCTTGGATTCAAACCAACTTCATTTAATCTGGTTTTAGTTGCATTAGCTCAAAACACATTCATTTTGCCATGTCATGATCGTGCATCATATTGTGCATTGCATTGATTGTGTTCCCTTCTGTGTTGCCGGTATTTGTCCCCTCTCGATAGACGTGATACCGATGATGTGATCGTTGACACTGATGAAGACTCAATGTTATCTTCAGAAGTGCCAGGCAAGCAAAACCCCCTTGTTCATTCCGATAAAATCCCACTCTCTCGCTCCTGCTCTCTTTTACTGCATTAGGACAACAACGATATATTTGTTACTTGCTGCGGTAGCTGAACCCCTTTATCCTCTGCATGACCTGTCATTGCCACAGTAAATAGATGAAACCCACTAGCATGAGTAGGAGTTGTTTGAGCCCTGTTGTGCCTACTCATTCATGCTTGTTTGTCATGCCTGCTACTGCTTAGAGTTGTGTCAGGTCTGATTCATCGGGGATGAATCAGAGGCGTGTGAACATGTCCCAATGTGTGTGAGCTAAGTGTGTGAACACGATTTGGTAAAGGTAGCGGTGAGAGGCCATGTAGGAGTACATGGTGGGTTGTCTCATTGCAGCCGTCCTCAGGAATTGAGTTCTGTGCTTGTGATCCATGACCAGCTACTACCACACATTGGAATGCTTAAGTGCCCCTCTCGACTTATTAATCAACATGATCTCTGTCCAGGAGTTGCAACTAGTTTCTGGTGTTTGTAGGTAGTGTTAGTAGTCTACCAAGTGGCACCCGGTACAGGTGGGCTTGGGACAGACTAGGCACAGTGGCACGGTGTACCAAGTGGCACCCGGATGGTGGGCTTGGGAACCCTGCTCACATCGTTTGGGGCCGTAAGCGACACCCCGGCCGGATCTCCTTGCGGATGGAACCCGAATAGGCGATAAACCTGGACTAGAGACTTGTTCGGTTAGTCAGGTCGTGGCCGACTCCCTCGCCCGGTTTCCGCTTGAAGGTTGCCGAGGTACATGACGTGTACAGGGCGGTAAGTGGCGAGAGCGTGTGTGAAGAAGTACACCCCTGCAGGGTTAACATCATCTATTCGAATAGCCGGATTCCTCGGATATGGAAACTTGGACCCCTTGTACAGTTCATAGACAATTGAAAGTGGATACTCAAAAATACGCAAGATAAGCGTGAGTGCTATGGATGGCGTTCTCGTAGGGAGACGGGAGCGGATCCATAGTGGTGTATTGGTTGGTGAATATGTGGACTCGTGTGCGCCACTTCAAAAGAGTTACTTGCAGTCGTAGTTCAGGATAGCCACCGAGTCAAAGCTGGCTTGCTGCAGTTGAACCCCACCACCCCCTTGTTGATAATGATGCATATGTAGTTAGTTCTGATGTAAGTCTTGCTGGGTACATTTGTACTCACGTTTGCCTATTTTACGTTTTTGCAGAGAGACTTCAGTCTCACTAGTAGTTCCGCGTGGACTTCGACGTTTAGCTTGTTACCTCAGCTACGATCTTGTGCCCTCGGCAGGATCTGGTAGATAGTCAGGCTTCTCAGCCTTTTTCATCTATAGTTGTCTGTACTCAGACATGTTAAGCTTCCGCATGTGCTTTGACTTGTATGCTCTGATTGTTGGGTCATGAGACTCATGTTTGTAATATCTCGCTCCTCGGAGCCTATTGATAAATTACTTGAGTTGTAGAGTCATGTTGTGATGCCATGTTGTATCTGCACATATCGAGCATATTGTGTGTATGTTGTTGAAATGCTTGGTATGTGTGGGATCTGACTATCTAGTTGTTTATCCTTAGTAACCTCTCTTACCGGGAAATGTCTCCTAGTGTTTCCACTGAGCCATGGTAGCTTGCTACTGCTCCGGAACACTTAGGCTGGCCGGCATGTGTCCTTCTTCGTTCCTGTGTCTGTCCCTTCGGGGAAATGTCACGCGATGAATACCGGAGTCCTGCTAGCCCAGTGCTACAGCCTGGATTCATTCGCTGATGACCGACACGTTCGATGTTGGGTCATGGATGCCTGTCCCTGTAAGTTTGTGCCACTTTGGGTTTACGACTAGCCATGTCAGCCCGGGCTCCTTACCATATGGATGCTAGTGACACTATCATATACGTGTGCCAAAAGACGCAAACGGTCCCGGGCAAAGGTAAGGCGACACCCGTGGGAATACCGTGCGTGAGGCCGCAAAGTGATATGGGGTGTTACATGCTAGATCGATGTGGCATTGAGTCGGGGTCCTGACAGCGCTGGTATCAGAGCTTGACTGCCTGTAGGATTACCAAGCCAAACTGGTCGAAGTTGAGTCTAGAAATTCTTTAGTTATGTAAGGGAATTGATTGTGGGAAGGAACGTAAGGCTCTTTTTACTCCTTATACTTCATGACCTTCTGATCGAAGTCGTCCTATCTTTCCAACGGGGTTAATAAACTAGGCCTTCTCTTCTTTCTATCAGGATCACGTGTTACTAATCTGTAGACTTATAAGTTGTTGGATTTAAGCTTGAGTTCAGTTCCTACTATCTTCTGTATGTTAACTGTTGATCTCGAAATCTTGATATTGTGCTTCTAAGTGGTTATGCCACCATTTTGTGAATGTCTCAAATCTTTTCTGAGCATTTACAGCCGTTATGCTGTCCGAGTCATCCCAGGTTTCTAAATAGTCTGAAGCATTTGCAAAATCCCTTCCTCCCGTTCCGATGTTCCTTTGGGCCAGATTAACCACACTAATCGGTGAGTTGAGGTACTCTGTTGCCTCGACATATATGTTGGAGATATTATTATGACCCTAGGTGTCTTAGGGGATCATCTAGTAATTTAGCCATGATTTGTGTTCCCAGTGTGATGATTTTGGCCATCATTCTCGAAAGCATCCCGTGATGCTACTTAGTAGTAGGTATTCTATTCCTGGGTTCTTGAACCCGAGATTCACCCTACTTACTTCATGTTGATAGTAATTGCTAGCTCCCTTAGGTTATTAGTAACCTTTGCAGTAGTTCTCGAGGTCTGTGGTATATCCTTCTTCCAAATACCATGAACCACTTACGGCAAAAGTTTGTTGGATCAAAAGATCACAACAGGAGTGCTCTCGATGGGTTCTCCATTCATAATTGTGACTCTGCCAGTTCTACCTTTCCGCATGGATTGTCCGGAAGAAATATGTTGAACTCGTTCGACATGCTAATCTATGCATTCACAACTCAGAAAATCATATGTTCCTTTGAGTTGTCCCTCTTTAGTTGTTTTTTGGCCCTCGTCTATCAATTGATAGTCAGGAGTAATTGTGCATTCGTGTTATCAATGCTTATTACTCTTGTGGTCCGTCAAGCCATTCTGTCCTGAATGACTTGGAGAAACAAACTCCAGTACCTCATCCATATTTAGGATTGGGTCAAAGTAGTTGTGTTCCGCAGATCAAGTTACAATCCAGCTTCTGGTCTGCTCTACCCTGAAGTATTACCTTCTTTATGACAGGAATTTCATGAGAATTGCACCACCTTTTGTGAATTCTTGACATAGTGATACTTCTCGCCATCCTTTTTCATTCCTCGGTTCCGTGTTGTTGCAGCCGGAGTGCCGACAAGTGAATCATGATGTGTGAACTCAATACTCCTAGCAACCCCATTGCTTGGTAGTTAATGGACAGTAATCTTATTCTTATTATGTTGGTTATTGAATCACCATTCTAAGATTGATCGTGCTACCTAGTCCTTATTTCCTGGTGCACTCTTTGATTGATGAGTTAGGATTTTGTCAAGTCCTCGCTCATTTGATCATATCATCTTGCCCTGAAAAGCAAGATTGTTCTCGAGCTTAGTAACATATCGATGGTTCGTGATTTTCCGAAGATCTTCTCGGAAGTATTACCAGGTTGTCACCTGACCGCTATGTTGAGCTCGTGATCAAGTTGGTTTCTTGTAAACCACCCTTTCTCCAAGAATCGGTGTTAGATATCCCTGAGCTAGTTGGTTAAGCTAGACAACAACTTGGAGAGTTGGAAGATAAAAGCTTGCCTGACTTAGTTCGCTCCAAAGGGATATTCTTGTGTGGTGTGTGTTGAAGAAAGATGATATCTTCATCGATTGGTCCTTGTGATCAATTGTTGGATCTATTATCTTACCCAAACCTTTGATTGAGTATGGGCTATCGTCAAATCAAATCAGAACCAGCGATATTCGTAATGTTGTCTTACTCGTGGTTTTTCCTCAAGCATACACCATTATATTCTTTGGTCTGACCAATGCTATCACCGTGTTCACATGATGGTGGAAGTCCAGTGATATGGAAATTCCGATGAGTTGTTGTTGAGCCCATCAGTAGCATTTTGTCTCCCCCCATGAATCATGTTGAACATCAACCTAGTGTTGAAAATTTTGTAAGCGAAGCCTTCGTGCTCTGTTCATGAAGTCTATGCTTGGATGGAAGAAGTGACTTCCTCTAATTCATGTGCATTTGGTGTAAGTTGCCGCCATGAATTCGAGGAAGATTGTTTTGTTTCCTTTGGAATCATCGCAAGTCAGTCATGCATGTGCGAAGTATTCTATGGTCTGATAGACTGATCATCTTCATTCCATATGTATCCCTAGCACACCAAGCCACTAACTGATTTGTTCTAGAAGAAGGAGTTCTTTTAAGAGCTAACCCGGGCTTAATCAAGAACTTTGATATCCTCGATGATGGTTCCCAACCAGAACCCGGTAGTGCTTTATTATAAGACTACCATGTGGTCATGCTTGTCTGGGACAACATGTTCACATGTTTGTAGCAGAACCAGCTCATGTTTTGGAGCTTGCTATCGTAGTTCATTTCCCGAGAATCTCGCAACGTCATCTCGTCGATTTGTGTTGCAAACTTTCATTTTTCTTCCTAGACTCGATGAGTCTGGAATATCCTGACACCAACCAGATCTGAGTCTCAGGCAGATATGATGGTTGGAACATTTCCCAAGAACTATAATACTGGTCCCTCGTTAACCGGTAAAGTGGATGTCATGGACAACACCCCGCCGGGAGACCTAATATTGTAGTATCTTGATTGGAGAAGTTGGCCACCTCCCCATAAGGATTTCGTAGGATTTACCTCCGTAACTGTTCCTTATGGATTCTATTGCTCCCGAAGTCCGACCTTTACTTGATGTTCTAGTTATCAAACCATATCTATGAATGGGTTACACTAGCACGTCAAGGAGAACATTAGAAGCGGAGTGCTAAATGTCTCTCGGTCGATCATCCAGATTTTGTTTCCTTGGCCTCGCTAAGGTGAAATCTAAGAAAGTGTTATCTTCCTTTGCATCTGCATCATCCATCATCATTCATCATGGTAGCAAGTTGTGTTGCCAGGATCCTTGACACGGATGTTGGTAAAACCTTGATGATTATGGAAATGCTCAAGTTCTTGAGAGCACGCACAAGCGCTAGGTGTTATCATCGGCACTAACTGGGTTTGCTCTCAGTTTCCTCGGCAATGCTATGATCTCTTCAAACAGTGAATTCACTCTCTGTTGTTGGGTTCTTCCCCAGTTACCAGAATCATTCCCAGCATTTGCATTTTGTTCCCAGCTTACACCGCCAATGTGCCATTCTACCATGGGTCCCTTCCATCTCCGGTGATAAGCAATTCATCCATTACGTTGTCTTCAACAAGGTAATCTACATCATCCAAGTCCAAGTATGCCATTCTACCGACCCCCGCCAATCGATTGCTGTGATTTGCCTTCGGCTGATATAGAGAGTCTCAATGATCTCTATATCAAAGGTAATTCTTTTTGCCACTTAAGGGGATATATCTTCGAGTCACCTTCCCTAAGGTGCATCATTATGGTGCCATATCAACTCAACTCCTCACTACGTTGACAACCGATCACCACATTCTTAAGTCTGGAATTGTTGTCTACTTAGCGAACCCTCGTCATCTGCCTTACTCCATTTCTTCAGATCTGTGCTTCGTCTCTCAGCTCAAGAGATGTTGCTATGTCTCATCCCATGAGTTGATCCTGAGTTGTTCGGTGTTCTCGAAGATCGATTGTTCTAGAGTTTTCTTTTCCTCTTCTTGTCATGATTAGCTGGAATTCTCAGAGCAAGACGACAAGACAAAGATGGTGTTCAAATCAACGTTCATTTGAAGTGCAACCTGGATCGTGAAGATTGTACTAGTTTGCGTTTCCCCTTCATCCTACCCTACGCTTGAATCTCGAGACGAGATTCTTGTTTAGTGGGGGTGAGTTGTCACATCCCTGGTCCTGTTATGCACTAGGCTAGACCTCATGTGAGCATCATGTTTTAATTCAAATGAAATTTGAATTGAGGAATTTTCAAAGCCTCAGAAACCTTCTAAAAATGATCAACATTAAAATCTCCTCAAAGAAGTCCAAGAAAATGCTCCTCTTAGTCTCTGAAAATATTGCAAAGAGGTAAAACTCAAAACAATATTTTTGGTATCTCAGAGTTAATTATTTTGGGCCTTTGAATTAAATAAATAGCTATTTGCATTGGATATATATTTGATATATAAATAATATATGTCCAAAAAATTACTGGAACATTTTATGTGGTTTGGTATATTTTACTTCTAGCCACATAATTATTTTCAGGATTTTATAAAATGGTTTAGTATTTTTACTAAACCAAAACAAACCAGAACAAAATAGAAAACAGTAAATAAAAGCAGAGAGAGAGACTTACCTCAGCTTACCTGTCAGCCCACCCGGCCCAAACCTACCTGTCGGCCTAGCTGGCAGGCCCAGCCCACCTCCTCCTTCCTGTCGCCTTCCTCCTCGCGCCAGTAGGCAGAGGAGGGACTCGGCGCACGCGCCCGAGCTCGCCACGCCACCACCCTGCTCGTCTGCATCGCCTGGACACCGCGACGCCTCGCGTCATCCTCTCGGCGCTGCCCCGACCCCCTGGAACCCCCTCGACCTCTCCCATCGCCTCTCCCCTTCCCCGTCCCTCTCGCACACAACCGGCCGAGCGCCACCGTCGCTGACCCTCGTTGCCCTCGCGGCCACCGCCACCCCCTCTCCTCCCCGACGTGCTCCTGAGCTCCGTAGTGCCTCCCTCGACCTCCCCGTCGGCTCACGCGACCGGAGAAGCCCCGAAGCGCCGTCCCGACGCTTTTCCCCTCCTCGGCCACCGAGGACCGCCGCTGTCGATTCGCCACCTCCGACGCCTCCCCGAGCTTCCCGAAACCGCCGACGAACTCGCTGTGAGCTCCACTCCGTTTCCCCTCCTTCGTTTTGCTCGTTCCCATGCCGTAGCACCCCCGCCCACATTCCCGAGCACCGCCGTCCGCCATGGCCGCGTAGCCCTCCTGACCTGAGCCCCTCTGCTCGAACCCGTGGCACCAGCGCGCTTCTGGTGGCCCGCGGATGCCGTCTGGACCATCAGCTTCTTCCCTAGCGCGCCGCAGCCCCAACCCCGCACATGGCCGAACTCCGGCCGCCGCCAGGAGCCCGTTTTCGGCGAACCCCGGCCTCCCTGTGCCCAGCTGCATGCGCCACTAGATGCGCGGGAGCACGGGCTCCCTCTTGGTGCCCTCAGCGCGACCAGCCGCGGGCTGTAGCGCCATCCCGAGAAACTCCGGCGAGGTCCCGCCGTCGCCATGGTCGCCGGAGTCACTAGCCGACGTGGCCGCGTGATTAGCACTAATCACGGCCAGCTAACCTCCCCAGAGCCGCTGACGTATGGGCCCCACGCCCTTGTTTAATCCTTATCTTTTTCTGTTAAGTTTTAATCTAACCACCATGGGCCCACACGTCAGTTTTGACCAAGCTGACGTGGCTGTTGACCTGGTCCCACCTGTCATTGTCACTAACCAGCACTAGTCACTGACTAGTGGGCCCCACTGGTCAGGTTTGACCTGGGGCGCCCAGTTGACCCTGCTGACGTCACTGTGACATGGGGCTGACGCAATAAGTATTTTCTGGATTTAAAAATAATCAGGAAATTCCAGAAAATTGTAAAAACTTCTAAAAATCATAGAAAATTAACCGTAACTCCAAATTAAATAATTTATATATGAAAAATTATCAGAAAAATTCAAGGAATCCATCTGTACCATTTTCATGCATGTTAGAACAACTTATAGCTGCTGTTTAGCACAAATCAATTAAATGGCATTTGAATAATCACACATGGAGTTTGAATTTGAATCTTGGATTCAAACCAACTTCATTTAATCTGGTTTTAGTTGCATTAGCTCAAAACACATTTATTTTGCCATGTCATGATCATGCATCATATTGTGCATTGCATTGATTGTGTTCCCTTCTGTGTTGCCGGTATTTGTCCCCTCTCGATAGACGTGATACCGATGATGTGATCGTTGACACTGATGAAGACTCAATGTTATCTTCAGAAGTGCCAGGCAAGCAAAACCCCCTTGTTCATTCCGATAAAATCCCACTCTCTCGCTCCTGCTCTCTTTTACTGCATTAGGACAACAACGATATATTTGTTACTTGCTGCGGTAGCTGAACCCCTTTATCCTCTGCATGACCTGTCATTGCCACAGTAAAATAGATGAAACCCACTAGCATGAGTAGGAGTTGTTTGAGCCCTGTTGTGCCTACTCATTCATGCTTGTTTGTCATGCCTGCTACTGCTTAGAGTTGTGTTAGGTCTGATTCATCGGGGATGAATCAGAGGCGTGTGAACATGTCCCAATGTGTGTGAGCTAAGTGTGTGAACACGATTTGGTAAAGGTAGCGGTGAGAGGCCATGTAGGAGTACATGGTGGGTTGTCTCATTGCAGCCGTCCTCAGGAACTGAGTTCTGTGCTTGTGATCCATGACCAGCTACTACCACACATTGGAATGCTTAAGTGCCCCTCTCGACTTATTAATCAACATGATCTCTGTCCAGGAGTTGCAACTAGTTTCTGGTGTTTGTAGGTAGTGTTAGTAGTCTACCAAGTGGCACCCGGTACAGGTGGGCTTGGGACAGACTAGGCACAGTGGCACGGTGTACCAAGTGGCACCCGGATGGTGGGCTTGGGAACCCTGCTCACATCGTTTGGGGCCGTAAGCGACACCCCGGCCGGATCTCCTTGCGGATGGAACCCGAATAGGCGATAAACCTGGACTAGAGACTTGTTCGGTTAGTCAGGTCGTGGCCGACTCCCTCGCCCGGTTTCCGCTTGAAGGTTGCCGAGGTACATGACGTGTACAGGGCGGTAAGTGGCGAGAGAGTGTGTGAAGAAGTACACCCCTGCAGGGTTAACATCATCTATTCGAATAGCCAGATTCCTCGGATATGGAAACTTGGACCCCTTGTACAGTTCATAGACAATTGAAAGTGGATACTCAAAAATACGCAAGATAAGCGTGAGTGCTATGGATGGCGTTCTCGTAGGGAGACGGGAGAGGATCCATAGTGGTGTATTGGTTGGTGAATATGTGGACTCGTGTGCGCCACTTCAAAAGAGTTACTTGCAGTCGTAGTTCAGGATAGCCACCGAGTCAAAGCTGGCTTGCTGCAGTTGAACCCCACCACCCCCTTGTTGATAATGATGCATATGTAGTTAGTTCTGATGTAAGTCTTGCTGGGTACATTTGTACTCACGTTTGCCTATTTTACGTTTTTGCAGAGAGACTTCAGTCTCACTAGTAGTTCCGCGTGGACTTCGACGTTTAGCTTGTTACCTCAGCTACGATCTTGTGCCCTCGGCAGGATCTGGTAGATAGTCAGGCTTCTCAGCCTTTTTCATCTATAGTTGTCTGTACTCAGACATGTTAAGCTTCCGCATGTGCTTTGACTTGTATGCTCTGATTGTTGGGTCATGAGACTCATGTTTGTAATATCTCGCTCCTCGGAGCCTATTGATAAATTACTTGAGTTGTAGAGTCATGTTGTGATGCCATGTTGTATCTGCACATATCGAGCATATTGTGTGTATGTTGTTGAAATGCTTGGTATGTGTGGGATCTGACTATCTAGTTGTTTATCCTTAGTAACCTCTCTTACCGGGAAATGTCTCCTAGTGTTTCCACTGAGCCATGGTAGCTTGCTACTGCTCCGGAACACTTAGGCTGGCCGGCATGTGTCCTTCTTCGTTCCTGTGTCTGTCCCTTCGGGGAAATGTCACGCGATGAATACCGGAGTCCTGCTAGCCCAGTGCTACAGCCTGGATTCATTCGCTGATGACCGACAAGTTCGATGTTGGGTCATGGATGCCTGTCCCTGTAAGTTTGTGCCACTTTGGGTTTACGTCTAGCCATGTCAGCCCGGGCTCCTTACCATATGGATGCTAGCGACACTATCATATACGTGTGCCAAAAGACGCAAACGGTCCCGGGCAAAGGTAAGGCGACACCCGTGGGAATACCGTGCGTGAGGCCGCAAAGTGATATGGGGTGTTACATGCTAGATCGATGTGGCATTGAGTCGGGGTCCTGACAATAATTCTCCATCACCGATCCATTGCCTACGAGCTTTCCATATATTGTTCTTCGCTTATTTACTTTTCCATTGCTATTGTTATCATTACTACAAAATACCAAAAACATTGCTTTTGCTACCGTTACCTTTTGCTATCGTTACCACTACTATCATATTACTTTGCTGCTAAACACTTTGCTGCAGATATTAAGTTTCCAGGTGTGGTTGAACTAACAACTCAGCTGCTAATACTTGAGAATATTCTTTGGCTCCCCTTGTGTCGAATCAATAAATTTGGGTTGAATACTCTACCCTCGAAAACTGTTGCGATCCCCTATACTTGTGGGTTATCATCTGTGTACGTGCCATTGAGCAATATAACTTTATTTAAAAATAACGCGCCAACGCATCAAGTCGAACTTTGTTTCATGCACGCGTGGTACACGACCTCCGTAGCTAAACAACCGCTACACACGTTCAAAAGCATGTGGGCCGCCATTTCGTACTGAAATGAGCTCCACCGTGTACCCGCGCGGGTGTGGCTGGGCACGAAGCGTGAGTATGTGCACGGAGCACCTATTCTCTTCTTGTATACGTACACCACCTACGTGGGGTTGTGTGAGAGAGATACAAACGTAGAGAGATATAGTGTGTAGGTT
>NC_041382.1:454740042-454751751 GCF_002162155.2 Triticum dicoccoides | reverse complement strand
GGGGTCAATAAAAAAATATAACATATGCACTGTGTGTGAAATAGAGTCCTGGATATATCATATATATAGAGGGGGCGATCCACGAGAAGAGAGTGGAGGTATCATCGGCTTGAGGTGTCCATAGAATCATAGAGAGGGATGATGCGTGTGTGTGTGCGCGTGCGCGCGATCGATAAGGAGTGCCATCGAATTTGTGTGTGCCCACGTCAGAGATATAGAGGGGATGGCCTACTGGAACGTGAGACGGGACATGTGCAGTTTGTCTCTGTGGCATGGATACCTACCTACAGCGCTCAACTATCGGTGTGTGGTGGGGGGGAGGGAGGCCTAATTTACTATAGAGGTACAATGGATGGTATATGTGTGGAGGAGGAGAGAGGCCTCCCTCATGTATTAAGGGAGATCGATCTACCTCATGTATTAAGGGAGATCAATTGACATCCATGCATATGTGTAGGAGAGGAATAAGGTTGGGAGAGAGACAGAGCTAGAGTGTTGGAGGGGGTGGTAGTGGTGTTGCTTCTAAAAAATGGTGGGATAGGCTTGCTAGACAACCAGAGGGCACGCCTGCAATATCAATAAGAGAGGGGATGGCTGCTTGTCTATGCACGTGCGTGTGAGAGACGGGTTAGGAGGCATGCACGAATGATAAGGGGGGACGATATGGCTATGGTAAGCAGACGTAACTACATAGGAAGATCAATCCTCCTTTGTCAGAGAAAGGAGAGACATAACTTGTGAGGTATGTCGATCGATGGGGGCGATAGTTAAAGTAGACCTAGGTATATGTTGGGAGATCGATCGGTATACATACATGTGTGTGTTAGAAGTAAATGAGGCACATGGAGAAGGATAGATAGAGAGAGGGATGCATCTAGGTGGTGGTGCGAGAGTCATACTATATCGAGGGGGAAGGAGTGTGCGAGTATGAGATCGATGAAAAGAGTGGTGGGAGTGAGGCATGGACGGTGATAAGAGAAGAGGAGAAGCTTGTGTTTGTGCTAGGCACACCTGGCTAGAGAGGCATATCGATCGATGTGTGCCGTAAAGAAGGAGCTGGGCCTACACACACCGTGGGTGAACGACCTAAAGCGAGAAGACGAATTTGCGCGATGAGCTAGAGAATGCTGAGGAGGGTGAGAGGGATGCGGGTGTGTGCATGCACGAGAGAAAGTTAGCACTAGCTACAAAGATAAGAGGATTGTGTGGGTGTAAAAGATGAATAGAGATCATACTTCATTATAAAAAGAGAATTCGGATATTTGAAGAATTTATCATAGTGTTTTAAATCGATGCATGTGTGAATATATATAACGGTGATACACATGGTGTGGTTATGAACATGTTATACTACATATAATATATTTTATCTCTACTCTTATAAAAAGGGAGTTCTTGATGATGGTGTTCCTGCCATCCTGCAATATAGGTCACCCTATTTATATCTGACGGATAGGAAGGAAACTATGGCAATTTTTCAAAAAGATACCCACACTCCTCTCCATATTTGCAAATTAGGCCTCCCCTTGATCATGTTGATGTTCTGTGGAACGCATGGGCACCTTGCTAGTACTACGTATAATATATAGAACATTGATCATAATTTGGGCTAATGTGTTGCTTTTGCAGCTCAGGTCTAAATACTTGTCATAATGTAGGGGGCGGGGCACTATACTATGTGTGATAAACATGTTGTACGTATGGAACATGGTTTAGATTATGAATATATAGTTAGTACATCAAATGTACTATTATTTGGAATCAACATCAATTGTATTCAAAAAATAGAATTCGAGTTCATGAAGTACACATAGTTCATATCTATCTCTATAGTAATCATGTGGTGTGTTATTAAGGTAATACACGAATTATGGTTGAAGTTGGCAACAATCATGATTGTAGATTCTTATTGAAATAGAGAAACGAATTCAAATTCAGTTCGAATTGCAACGGTAGTATAGACATTTGGAATGCACTATTATGTTGGTACGAGTAGGTTAGATGCATCATACAACAAGCGAAAAAATTTAAGTGGACATAACATGGATTCATACTCCCTCCT
This sequence comes from Triticum dicoccoides, assembly GCF_002162155.2. Classification (NCBI taxonomy): domain Eukaryota; kingdom Viridiplantae; phylum Streptophyta; class Magnoliopsida; order Poales; family Poaceae; genus Triticum; species Triticum dicoccoides. The sequence goes on along the minus strand of NC_041382.1, from coordinate 454,749,689 downwards.
TCTTCCATCTATATAGGGCGTAATGCGTTTTTAAGACCGCCTTTGACTATTGACAAGATTAATAGTACATGACATGCACAATGTGAAAATTATAACATTGAAAAAACCTTTCACAAACGAATTTAACGGGGTGCTTTGTGTAAGTTGCATGTCGTATATTATTGCTCTAATATTTGGTCAAAGTTAGCATCGAAAAACGCATTAGGCCCTATATAGATGGAAGGAGGGAGTAGCTTTGAATAGCATTTTTATAGTAAAACGGGGCAAGACTCTCTCTTTGGGTGGTGTGAATAGTTTTAATTTTTTTGTTTTCTTTTTGGTTGAGGGAAGTGCGAATTGATTTGGTATGTACAAGTACAATATTACACGTTAGGCTTGTCCCTAAAATTCAACCTGCTCCTTGTTATATCCTGAAAATTCAGATATCGTGCTCCCAAAACTGGCACCTTCACAACCCGCGCCTTGCTATCCCGAAATTAAAACGCGCGTGAAAACTCACTACAGCTGCCAAATCCCGACATGCGAAATCCCCCTTCTAACCCTGAGCCGAAAGGGCCGCTAGTTCAAATCAGTGGGGGGTACTTTTGTAACACACCCTACAATTTGGACAAGTGCATCCCTAATTCATGGTTCACCCCCTCCCATCGCCTCCTTTTTGCCAATCGAAATCCTAGGCCGCCATAACCTCTCCGTGTTGGAAATATGCCCTAGAGGCAATAATAAAATGGTTATTATTATATTTCCTTGTTCATGATAATTGTCTATTGTTCATGCTATAATTGTATTAACCGAAAACCGTAATACATGTGTGAATACATAGATCGTAATATGTCCCTAGTAAGCCTCTAGTTGACTAGCTCGTTGATTAATAGATGGTCACGGTTTCCTGACCATGGACATTGGATGTCATTGATAATGGGATCACATCATTAGGAGAATGATGTGATGGACAAGACCCAATCTTAAGCGTAGCACAAGATCGTGTAGTTCGTTTGCTAAAGCTTTTCCAATGTCAAGTATCATTTCCTTAGACCATGAGATTGTGCAACTCCCGGATACCGTAGGAATGCTTTGGGTGTACGAAACGTCACAACGTAACTAGGTGGCTATAAAGGTGCATTACAGGTATCTCCAAAAGTTTCTGTTGGGTTGGCACGAATCGAGACTGGGATTTTTCACTCCATATGACGGAGAGGTATCTCTGGGCCCACTCGATAATGCATCATCATAATGAGCTGAATGTGACTAAGGAGTTAGCCACGGGATCATGCATTACAGAAGGAGTAAAGAGACTTGCCACTAACAAGATTGAACGAGGTATGGGGATACCGACGATCGAATCTCGGGCAAGTAACATGCCGATAGACAAAGGGAATTGTATACGTGATTGATTGAATCCCCGACATCGTGGTTCATCCGATGAGATCATCGTTGAACATGTGGGAGCCAATATGGGTATCCAGATCCCGCTATTGGTTATTGGCGGAAGAGATTTCTCGGTCATGTCTGCATGGTTCTCGAACCCGTAGGGTCTACACACTTCAGGTTCGATGACGCTAGAGTTGTTATGGGAAATAGTATGTGGTTACCAAAGGTTGTTCGGAGCCCAGATGAGATCCCGGACGTGACGAGGAGTTCCGGAATGGTGCGGAGGTGAAGATCGATATATTAGACAAAGGGTATTGGAGTCTGGAATTGTTCCGGGGGTACCGGGTGACGACCAGCGTGTGGGAAAGGGGTTTCGGAGGCCTCGACAAGCGTTGGGGGCCTTATGGGCCAAGGGGAGGGGGCACATCAGCCTACTAAGGGGCTGAGCGCCCCTCCCACCCCATCTCACGTAACTTGGAGAGGTGGGGGCGTCTCCCCTAGGGCAGCCACCCCTCCCGGCTTGGGGGGCAAGTTTCCTAGGGGTGGAGGCGCTCAAACCCATCTAGGGTTTCCCCTGTGGCCGCCGCCCCTCCCCTAGGGAACCCTAGGGCGCCTCCTCCAACCCCCTTCCCCCTATATATAGTGAGGGAGAGAGAGGGCAGCCGCACCCTTCCCCTGGCGTAGCCCCTCCCCCTCTCCTACACCTCATCCTCCTCCGTAGCGCTTGGCGAAGCCCTGCCGGAGAACCACGAGCTCCATCACCACCACGCCGTCATGCTGTCGGAGTTCTCCCTCAACTTATCCTCTCCCCTTGTTGGATCAAGAAGGAGGAGTCGTTCCCGGGTTGTACATGTGTTGAACGCGGAGGCGCTGTTGTTCGGTGCTTGGATCGGAATCGACCGCGATCTGAATCGCTGCGTGTACGACTCCACCAACCGCGTTCTTGTAACGCTTTCGCTTAGCGATCTTCAAGGGTATGAAGATGCACTCCCGTTCTCTCGTTGCTAGTATCTCCTAGATTGATCTTGGTGACACGTAGGAATTTTTTTTAATTATTGCTACGTTCCCCAAAAGTGGCATCATGAGCTAGGTCTATGCGTAGATTCTATGCATGAGTAGAACACAAAGCAGTTGTGGGCGATGATTTGTTCAATTTGCTTACCTTTACTAGTCTTATCTTGATCTGGCGGCATTGTGGGATGAAGCGGCCCGGACCGACCTTACACGTACGCTTACGTGAGACTGGTTCCACCGACTGACATGCACTTGATGCATAAGGTGGCTGGAGGGTGTCTGTCTCTCCCACTTTAGTCGGATCGGATTCGATGAAAAGGGTCCTTATGAAGGGTAAATAGCAATTGGCATATCAGCGTTGTGGTTTTGCGTAGGTAAGAAACGTTCTTGCTAGAAACCCATAGCAGCCACGTACAACATGCAACAACAGTTAGAGGATGTCTAACTTCTTTTTGCAGGGTATGCTATGTGATGTGATATGGCCAAAAGGATATGATGAATGATATATGTGATGTATGAGATTGATCATATTCTTGTAATAGGAATCACGACATGCATGTCGATGAATATGACAACCGGCAGGAGCCATAGGAGTTGTCTTAATTTATTTATGACCCGCATGTCAATGAAAACACCATGTAATTACTTTACTTTATTGCTAACTGTTAGCCATAGTAGTAGAAGTAATAGTTGGCGAGGCAACTTCATGAAGACACGATGATGGAGATCATGGTGTCATGCCGGTGATGATGGTGTTCATGCCGCGCCTCGAAGATGGAGATCAAAGGCGCAAGATGATATAAGCCATATCATGTCACTTTATGATTTGCATGTGATGTTTGTCATGTTTACATCTTATTTGCTTAGAACGATGGTAGCATAAATAAGATGATCCCTATATAAAATTTCAAGAAAGTGTTCCCCCTAACTATGCACCGTTGTGAAGGTTCATTGTTTCGAAGCACCATGTGATGATTGGGTGTGATAAATTCTAACATTCGAATACAACAGGTGTAAGCCAGATTTACACATGCAAAACACTTAGGTTGACTTGATGAGCCTAGCATGTATAGACATGGCCTCGGAACATGAGAGAACAAAAGGTCGAACATGAGTCGTATAGTAGATACGATCAACATGGAGATGTCAACCATCGATGACTAGTCCGTCTCACGTGATGATCGGACACGACCTAGTCGATTTGGATCATGTATCACTTAGATGACTAGAGGGATGTCTATTTGAGTGGGACTTCATTAAATAATTTGATTATATGAACTTAATTATCATGAACATAGTCTAAATTGTCTTTGCAAATTATGTTGTGGATTAATAGCTCGCGCTTTAGCTCTTTGTTTTAATACGTTCCTAGAGAAAGACTAAGTTGAAAGATATTGTAAGCAATTGTGCGGACTAGGGCCGTAGTCTGAGGATTGTCCTCACTGCTACACATAAGGCTTCTGTCCTCGATGCACCGCTCAGTGTGCCAACCCCTCTGGCGTTGTCTATGGATGTTGTGACCATCTGGAAGATACATTCTGATGACTACATGATAGTTTAGTGCGCCATGCTTTACGGCTTAGAGTCGGGGCTCCAAAAGCGTTTTGAACGCCATAGAACATATGAGATGTTCGAAGAGCTGAAATTGGTATTTCAGGCTCATGCCCGTGTTGAGAGGTTGAGACCTCTGACAAGACCTTTGCCTCAAGATGGAGGAGAATAGCTCAGCCAGTGAGCATGTGCTCAGAATGTCTGGGTACTTCAATCACTTGAATCAAGTGGGAGTTAATCTTCCAGATAAGAGAGTGATTGACAAAAGTTCTCCAGTCGCTATCACGAAGCTACTAGAGTTTCTTGATGAACTATAACATGCAAGGGAAGATAATCCCGGAGCTGTTCGTCGTGCTTAAGGCCGTAAAGGTAGAAATCAAGAAAGAACATCCAGTGTTGATGGTTAACAAGAGCACTGGTTTCAAAAAAGGGCAAGGGCAAGAAGGGAAACATCTTGAATGGCAAGCCAGTTGCCACTCCAGTGAAGAAACCCAAGAACCCAAACCCGAGACAAAGTGCTTCTATGAGGGGAACGGTCACTGGTAGCGGAACTGCCTCAAATACTTGGTAGATAAGAAGGTTGTGAACTTCAACAAAAGTATATTTGTGTTATTGATGTGTACCTTACTAGTACTCCTAGTAGCACCTGGGTATTAGATACCGGTTCAGTTTCTAATATTGGTGACTCGAAAGAAAAGCTACGGAATTAACGAAGACTAGCTAAGGGCGAGGTGACGATGTGTGTTGGAAGTGTTTGCAAGGTTGATGTGATCACCATCGCACGCTCCCTCTACCTTCATGATTAGTGTTGAACCTAGATAAATGTTGTTTGCATTGGTGTCTGCGTTGAGCATGAACATGATTAGATCATGTTTATTGCAATACGATTATTCATTTAAGTTAGAGAATAATGGTTATTCTGTTTACATGAATAATACCTTCTATGGTCATGCACCCAATGTGAATGGTTTATTGAATCCCGGTCGTAGTTATACACATGCCAAAAGATGTAGAGTTGATAATGATCATACCACTTTGATGTGGCACTTCCTCTTAGGTCATATTGGTGTAAAGCGCATGAAAGAACCTCCATGCTAATGGACTTTTGAAGTCACTTGACACATGCGAACCATGCCTCTTTAGCAAGATGACTAAAACCCCGTTCTTTGGAACAATGGAACGGGCAAGTGACTTGTTGGAAATCATACATGCTGATGTGTGCGGTCCGATGAGTGTTGACGCGCGCGGTGGATATCGTTATTTTCTCACCTTCATCGGTGAATTGAGTAGATATGGGTATATTTACATAATGAAGCATAAGTCTGAAATGTTTGAGAAGTTCAAGCAATTTCAGAGTTAAGTTGAGAATCATCATAGCAAGAAAATCAAGTTCCTTCGATCTGATTAAAGGGGCAATCACTAAAGACAAGGTGGAATCGTTTCATAGTTGACGCCGCCTGGAACACCATAGCATGATGGTGTGTCCGAACGTCGTAATTGAACCTTATTGGATATGGTGTATGATGTCTCTTGCCAATCTACCGCTATTTTTGGGGGTTATGCATTAAAGACAATTACATTCACTTTAAATAGGGCACCATCTAAGTCTGTGGTGATGACACTGTATGAACTATGGTTTGGCAAGAAACCAAAGTTGTTGTTTCTTAAGGTTTGGGGCTACGATGCTTATGTCGATAGGCTTCGGTCAGAAAAGCTCGAACCCAAAGCGGAAAATTGTATCTTCATAGAATACCCAAATAAGACGATTGGGTATACCTTCTATCTCAGATCTGAGGGCAAAGTGTTTGTCGCTAAGAACATGTCCTTTTGCGAGAAAGAGTTTCTCTCGGAAGAATTGAGTGGGAGGAAGATAGAACTTGATGAGGTTGTTGAACCTTCACTTCAACCAGAGAGTAGCGCAGCACAGAAAGATGTTCCTATGGCAACTACGTCAGTTGAAGAGAAAGCTAATGATGATGATCATGAAGCTTCCGATCAAATTACTATCAAACCTCGTAGGTCGACAAGGGTGTGTACAACTTCTAAGTGGTAACCCTATCTTAAAGGTCATGTTGTTGGACAATGATGAACCTATGAGCTATGAAGAAGCGATGGTGGGCCCGGATTCCAACAAATGGCTGGAAGCCATGAAATCCGAGATAGGATCCATGTATGAGAACAAAGTATGGACTTTGGTGGACTTGCCTGATGATCGGCAAGCCATTGAGAATAAATGGATCTTTAATAAGAAGACATACGTTGATGGTAATGTCACCATTTATGAAGCTCGACTTGTCTCAAAGAAGTTTCCAACAAGTTCAAGGAGTTGTGTGTGATGAGACTTTCTCAATCATAGCGATGCTAAAGTCTGTTAGAACTATGTTAGCAGTTCCTGCATTTTCATTTACGAAATCAGGCAGATGGATGTCAAAACAAAGTTTCATTGACGGTTTCCGTGAGGAAAGGTTGTATGTGATGCAACCAAAAGGTTTTTGTCAATCCTAAGGATGCTAAAAGGTATGCAAACTCTAGCGATCCTTCTATGGACTGGAGCAAGAATCTTGGAGTTGGAACATACGCTTTGATGAGGCGATCAAAGCATTTGGGTTTATACAAAGTTTGCAAGAAACTTGTATTTGCAAGAAAGTGAGTGGGAGCACTACAACATTTCTAATAGGTATATATGGATGACATATTGTTGATCGGAAACGATGTAGAATTTCTAGAAAGCATAAAGGGTTGTTCGAATGGATTTTTTCAAAGGAAGACCTGTGTAAGACTGCTTAGATGTTGGGTATCAAGAACTATAGAGATAGATCAAGACGCCTGATAAGAATTTCACAGAGCACATACCTTGACATGATCTTGAAGGAGTTCAAGATGGACCATTCAAAGAAGGAGTTATTGCCTGAGTTGTGAGGTGTGAAGTTAAGACTTGAAGCTCGACCACATCAGAAGAAAGAGAAAGGACGAAAGTCGTCCTCTATGCCTTAGCCATAGGCTCTATAGGATATGCCATGCTGTGTACTACGATGTGCCTTGCCATGTGTCTGGCAAGAGGGTACAAGAGTGATCCAGGAGTGGATCATTGGACAACGGTCAAAATTGTCCTTAGGAATGAGGAAATGTTTCTCGGTTATGGATGTGATAAAGAGTTCGTCGTAAAGGGTCACGTCGATGCAAGCTTTAACACCTATCCGGATAGCAAACCGGATACGTATAGTGGAGCAACCATTTCGAATAGCTCCAAGTGGAGCATAGTAGCAACATCTACAATATGAAACCGAGATTTGCGAAGAACACATGGATCTGAATGTTGCAGACCCGTTGACTGACACTTCTCTCGTAAGCATAACATGATCAAACCCTAAAACTCATTGAGTGTTAATCACATGGTGATGTGAACTAGATTATTGACTCTAGTAAACTCTTCAGGTTTTAGTAACATGGTGATGTGAACTATGAGTGTTAATCACATAACGATGTGAACTCGATTATTGACTCTAGTGCAAGTGGGAGACTGTTGGAAATATGCCCTAGAGGCAATAATAAAGTGGTTATTATTATATTTCCTTGTTCATGCTATAATTGTATTAATCGGAAACCGTAATACATGTGTGAATACATAGATCGTAATATGTCCCTAGTAAGCCTCTAGTTGACTAGCTCGTTGATCAATAGATGGTCATGGTTTCCTGACCATGGACATTGGATGTCATTGATAACGGGATCACATCATTAGGAGAATGATGTGATGGACAAGACCCTATCTTAAGCATAGCACAAGATTGTGTAGTTCGTTTGCTAAAGCTTTTCTAATGTCAAGTATCATTTCCTTAGACCATGAGATTGTGCAACTCCCGGTTACCGTAGGAATGCCTTGGGTGTACCAAACATCACAACATAACTGGGTGGATATGAAGGTGTATTAAAGGTATCTCCAAAAGTGTCCGTTGGGTTGGTACGAATGGAGACTGGGAATTGTCACTCCGTTTGACGGAGAGGTATCTCTGGGCCCACTCGATACTGCATCATCATAATGAGCTCAATGTGACTAAGGAGTTAGCCACAGGATCATGCGTTACGGAACTAGTAAAGAGACTTGCCAGTAACAAGATTGAACGAGGTATGGGGATACCGACCATCGAATCTTGGGCAAATAACATACCGATAGACAAAGGATATTGTATACTGGATTGATTGAATCCGCGACATTGTGGTTCATCCGATTAGATCATCGTGGAGCATGTGGGAGCCAATATGGGTATCCAGATCCCGCTATTGGTTATTGGCCGAAGAGATGTCTTGGTCATGTCTGCATGGTTCTCAAACACGTAGGGTCTACACAATTAAGGTTCGGTGATGCTAGAGTGTTATGGGACGTGATGAGGAGTTCCGGAATGGTCCGGAGGTGAAGATCGATATATTGGACGAAGGGTATTGGAGTCCGGAATTGTTCCGGGGGTACCGGGTGACGACCAGCATGTCCGAAAGGGGTTTCGGAGGCCCCAACAAGCGTTGGGGGCCTTATGGGCCAAGGGGAGGGGCACATCACCACACTAAGGGGCTGAGCGCTCCTCCCACCCCATCTCACGTAACTTGGAGAGGTGGGGGCGCCTCCCCTAGGGAAGCCACCCCTCCCGGCTTGGGGGGCAAGTTTCTTAGGGGTGGGGGCGCCCAAACCCATCTAGGGTTTCCCCTGTGGCCGCCGCCCCTCCCCTAGGGAACCCTAGGGCACCTCCTCCAGCCCCTTCCCCCTATATATAGTGAGGGAGAGAGAGGGCAGCCACACCCTTCCCCTGGCGCAGCCCCTCCCCCTCTCCTACACCTCATCCTCCTCCGTAGCGCTTGGCGAAGCCCTGCCGGAGAACCACGAGCTCCATCACCACCACGACGTCGTGCTATCGGAGTTCTCCTCAAATTCTCCTCTCCCCTTGCTGGATCAAGAAGGAGGAGATGTCCCCGGGCTGTACGTGTGTTGAGCACGGAGGCGCCATTGTTCGGCGCTAAGATCGGAATCGACCGCGATCTGAATTGCTGCGTGTACGACTCCACCAACCGCATTCTTGTAATGCTTCCGCTTAGCGATCTTCAAGGTTATGAAGATGCACTCGCTCTCTCTCATTGCTAGTATCTCCTAGATTGATCTTGGTGACAGGTAGGAAGTTTTTTGAATTATTGCTACGTTTCCCAACACTCCGCTCTAGCCGCGAAACCCCACCCTCCTCCGTCCGCCACCTCACGGCTGCCCAGCCGGAGCCTCTTCCCCGACGACGTCGTCCACCGCAACAGCTCGACGTCCCTCGTCCACCTCCTCGGATGAGGATCCGTTGTCCATCTCGTCGTCCCGCCGGTTCAGCCGCCCCATCCTCCACCTCCAAGGAGCTGCTCCGACGATCGCCTCGTCTATCGCGGCTGCTCCATCCCGCACCCCCATGGAGCGGCTACCTTGAAGCCGGCGCCGCGGGAGACATCTCCACGGCGGCTCTCCCCCAGTGCGAGGCCCCTTTGGCGGCGGCGGACATACCAGCCGGATCTGCTGCTGCTACTCTGGCTCTCACTCGCTCGCTCGCGCTGCTGCTGCTCCGGCTCTCGCTCGATCGCTCGCTCGCCCAGCTGCTGCTGCTCCGGCTCTCGCTCGCTCGCTCGCGCTGCCACTTCTGCTCTCCCCCTCGCTCGTGCTGCTGCTCTTCTCCGATTTAGCTACACTTCAG
>NC_041382.1:454738473-454739629 GCF_002162155.2 Triticum dicoccoides | reverse complement strand
AACCACCCACAGCGGGGACGAGGGCTCGCCGGAGAGGTACCCCACTATCTATCTTAGGGTTCAGGGTGGGGGCGGGGGGGCTAGAGGGCTGGCCGGGGCGGCGGCTGTGACGCCCTCGATGCGGCTATATCTCCTACGTGTCAAAGCACGACTTAGAGGCATAACCGCATTGAAAGCAATTTCGCAAGTAAGGTAATCTTCACAACAACCCATGTAAATAGATAAAAGGGGAAAAGGTACATAGTTGGCTTACACTCGCCATGTCACACAAATACATGAATAACATTACAATCATCCAATACACTCATGGTCCGACTACGGTACCAAAATAAAGATCAACCCCACATGCGACACGGTCCCCGATCGCCCCAACTGGGCACCACTACTGATCATCTGGGAAAGACACATAGTAACGGCGTGAGTCTGCATCGAACTCCCACTTGAGCTCAAGCGCATCGTCTGGAGCAGTATCATCGGTCCCTGCATCTGGTTTGGAAGTAAACTGTGAGTCACGGGGACTCAGCAATCTCGCACCCTCGCGATCAAGACTATTTAAGCTTATAGGTAAGGCAAAGTATGATGTGGAGCTGCAGCAAGCGACTAGCATATATGGTGGCTAACCTGTTCGCAAAAGGGAGCGAGAAGAGAAGGCAAAAGCACGGTCGAACAACTATGATCAAGAAGTGATCCTAAAACAACCTACGTCAAGCATTACTCCAACACCGTGTTCACTTCCCGGACTCCACCGAGAAGAGACCATCACGGTTACACACGCGGTTGATTTATTTTAATTAAGTTTCATGTTATCTACAACCGTACATTAACAAATTCCCATCTGCCCATAACCGCGGGCACGGCTTTCGAAAGTTCAAATCCCTGCATGGGAGTCCCAACTTAGCCCATCACAAGCTCTCACGGTCAACGAAGGATATTCCTTCTCCCGAGACATTCCGATCAGACTCGGCCCCAGTTACAAGACATCCTCGACAATGGTAAAACAAGTGCAACAACACCTCCCGAATGTGCCGACAAATCCCGATAGGAGCTGCACATATCTCATTCTCAGGGCACACTCAGATGAGCGCTCCATACAACTAAAACCAAACCTCGAGTTTCCCCGAGGGGGCGCTGCACAGGGCTCTAGTTTGGACCAACA
>NC_041382.1:454631961-454738214 GCF_002162155.2 Triticum dicoccoides | reverse complement strand
TGGAGGAGTTTTGTTCAAGGCGAACTGTCAAGGGGTTCCCATTATAACCCAACTGCGTAAGGAACGCAAAATCCGGGAACATAACACTGATATGACGGAAACTAGGGTGGCAAGAGTGGAACAAAACACTAGGCAAAAGGCCGAGCCTTCCACACTTTACCAAGTATATAGATGCATTAAGATAAACAAGATAATATGGTGATATTCCAATAATAAAACATGTTCCAACAAGGAACGATCTCCAATCTTCACCTGCAACTAGCAACGCTATAAGAGGGGCTGAGCAAGGCGGTAACATAGCCAAACAATGGTTTGCTAGGACATGGTGGGTTAGAGGTTTGACATGGAAATTATGGGGGGCATTATAAGCAAGTGGTAGGCATCGTAGCATAGGCATAGCAAAAGAGAGAGCATCTAGCATGCAAAGATAGAAGTGATTTCGAGGGTATGATCATCTTGCCTGCAAAGAGTTGACTTGATCCTTGTAAGCGAACTCAACGGGCTCCTCGTTCACGAACTTGTCTCCCGGCTCTACCCAAACAAGAACAAGAAGCAAATGGAACACAATCAACCACGTGCAATGCTCAAACAACATGATGCAAACATGGTATGCTATGCGGGATGCGGTATGTGATGCATATGCAAGATTTGACAAGGAATGATTGAGCCTGGCCTCAACCTGGAAATCCAATAGTGCCACTGGAAACGTGAGGTGATTTCGGTTGAAATCGATATAAAGATCATCGGAATCGGATGCACGGTTTGGAAATGGCAAGCAAAACAAATATGGCACCGGTCTGCAATAATCAGCAAGTGACCAACTAAATGCACCAAGATAAATATGCTACAACACTCAAACATAACAACAAAGTACATGGCTGGGATCCACTCATGAAGCTTGACAAAAGATGAACACTGAGCTACGGCTAATTCATCCAATAACAAGTTCAAACAAGCATGGCAAAAGTGCAAATGATAACAGGTTTCAGACTTGGTGAAATTAACACAAGTCTGGAATTTATCATCAGGAAGCACACTTTAGAGCATGAAAACTACATGCTACAAGAACTTAACATGGCAAAGCAAGGCATGTAATGAAGCTACTCAAAGCACTTAACAAAAGGCCCTTAGTGACCTTGAGCCAAAAGGGATTATAAAATACAATTGCAAGCATGTGAACATGGCAAAAACATAAAACATATTTCAGACTTAGTGAAAAACTGGAACATGCAAATCAGTTAGCGAGTATACATGTTTACGAGCTCGATGCACTCACTACAGAGCATGGCATGACAAACTAAGCATAATATATGGCATAGGAGCTAGACATGGCAAGAACAACAACGTAGCATGCGCGGATCAATTGCAACATCCTCGGCAAAATCGCTAAACATGTGCCAGGATTAACTTTATAACAAAAGTAGAGCTCGATTGACTCAAGCTAGGCTGCTCCATAGTTGCAAAAAAACACATGGATGGATACAACACCACAATTTTAACAAAACATCCTTACTGATCATCCTCAAAAGAGGCACGGATCACTAGGAAACAACATGAACATATGGCATAACAACAAAAACAGAACAAGGACTTAGTGAAATTCTAAGTCCCTGAAATCAGCATTGCTGATTACGCTACTTCGCAAGCTTGTGCTAGTCACCACAAGTATCACAGAAATACATGTAGAGCTCAGGATCATAGCATGCACACATTAAACATGGCAAAAATGACAAATAGCTATTTGCTGAAATAGATCTGCCAAATTCACCACATAGCCCTCTTCCAACAGCATTTCGGGCATCAAGATGAGCTCAAATGAAAATGATGCAATGAGATGTAATGGTGTACTCATCGAGACGAACATTTTGACATGCCACACGCACGAATCGGAGCTACGGATGCAGAGTTATAGCATGCCAAAGTTTGCAAAAAAATTAGGGTTCGAGGATGAAAAAGTCAACCGAGGACTCCCAGATCTGGATCCGGCCTGAGAATTGTAGCAGCACTGTTCACCGGCGGCGTCGAGGTCGCCGGAGAAGAAGACGAGGTGTGCCGGGGTGCGCCGGCGACGAGGAGGCGGTGAGGAGGCGGCGTGGGCGCGGTCAACGGAGTGGAGCGGCACTTGCGGGCGGCGAGGAGCTCGCCGGCTGGAGCAGGTAGCAGGCGGAGACGCTGGTCGGGCGGTGGCCGGTCGCCGGTGATGATGGCATGCGGCGGTGCGACGGATGGAGCGGCGCCGAGCGGATGAAAAAAGCGGGCGCGGGCGGCGGCGCTCCTTCGGGCCGCGGGGGCCCTCCTCGGGCCCGGGCGGTCCGCGGCGCGGGAGGTTGCCGGTGTGCCACGTGGCGGCCCCCGGTTGGCCGGGCGCGGCGGCGCGGGGCGTGTCCGGCGGGAGCGGACACGTCCGGCGGCGGAGGAGACGAAATTTTAGGGTTAGGGTGGTTTTGGATCCGGAATTTCGGGGGAAGGTTTAGTTTTATAGGTAGGAGGACCTAGGAAGCTTCAAATGGAGTGCGGTTTGCGGCCACGCGATCGTGATCGAACGCTCTAGATGATGGAAAGGTTTTAGGTTGGTTTTGGGCTAAATTGGAAGGGTGTTGGGCTGTAACACAAACGAGGCCTTTTCGGTCCCTCGGTTAACCGTTGGAGTATCAAACGAAGTCCAAATGGCACGAAACTTGACATGCGGTCTACCGGTAGTAAACCAAGGTCGCATGGAAATTCTCGGTCCAATCCGGAATTGTTTAACCCCCACACACGAAAAGAGGTAGAAAGGACCACCGGGTGACATAGGAGCGTCGGAATGCAAAACGGACAACAGAGAAAATGCTCGGATGCATGAGACGAACACGTATGCAATGCAATGCACATGATGACATGATATGAGATGCATGACAAAGGCAAAAACACACGGAGACAAAAACCCGACACCGAGGAAAATAAAATAACTTAGGCCGGAAACGGCAAGAGTTGGGATCCAGATAAGGTAAATTACATCCGGGGTGTTACGGCGGCGGACCGATGGTGGGGAGTTGTTTTGGGGCGGCGAGGCGGCGCTGGGGCTGGTGGTTCGGCCGGTGGTGGCGGGCGGCTCAGGGCGGTGCAGGTTGAAGATGAACTGCAGGCCCTCCCTAAACTATGTCAAGTGCCTCTCTGCTACCATTGCGTTTAGTTTCGACAGTAACATTCAGATTCCAAAGTAAATTTCAGTTTCGACAGTGAAGTTCAGAGTCAATAGTTTTTACCTCATCTGTTGTAGTTAGGTGGTTTTTGGTGATGTAAATTTTACATCTATTTTACATCATCTATTGGAGATGCTATTAGAATCCCACTTGAGACTGACGATGTTTGTCTTGTGCTGCTTCAGCCTTGATGTCCTGTTCACCTCTTGGACTCCAAGTCAGGTCCAAATTAATGTTCAAACTTGAGTTCTAAATTAGTTGTGGGGCACATATCGAGGAAGCAATGAATAATATCTCTGTCTAATATCTGGTTCACCTAGGGTATGCCTATGTTGTTCATCTTGGGTGGGAAACAAATAGTAAAGAAATCATCATCTGTCTTTTTATTAAATTAAAGCAATCATCAGCCTGTTATCATTATTTTTGGATCCATCCACTGGTTGTTACCATCACTCTAAATTTCTGCATGCTCTCCCTACATAATCCCACCATATTTTTTCGTATGCATGTCAGATATTGTACACAGTCATGCTGAACATGTAGAGAAAAAGAGAAGAGTTTTGCTCGGCAATACAATGTCATGCAGACATCGCTCCATGGTGGGTTCAATGGCAACCCCCCCACCCACCCCTCTCCAGATTGTAATCCAGAGGAAGATATCTATTCTCAGGCGGATTCAGATGCCGCTGACCACTCCTATTTACCCCCAGGGTGTTTGCTCTACCTTGGCATGATGATGTTAGTCATATCATACATATGTTGCCTTGCAGTGCCTACTTTTGACATCATATATGTCATCTGCTTAGTTTAGATATGTTCTGTAATGCCACCTGTTTAGTTTCTATATCATATATGGGAATTATGCAGTCTCATGTCTTTTAGCCGGCCATAATATATGTGAAATGTGCAATGCTATCCTGTTTAACCAGGCATCATATATTTGAATGATATCTTGCCCATCCTTTTCTTCATTACATTTCCATTTGTCGACAATGTTTGTACATTAAACTACTCTTCTTATGAGTCAGCCATTTGGGTGGGAGATTGAAAAATCTGGAGTGAAAACAAGGCCTTCAGAGCAGACAGTGCTACCTGTCGAAGCAAATCTCTTGTTGGGTTCCGATAGCTCCTCAGAGATGGATTCAGAGACAGATGACCAGTCCTATTCCCCCACCGAGGTGTATGATCTAACTTGGCACGGTTATACTGCTCATATCATGCATATGGTGTCTTGCATTGCATAGTTTAGACATTATATACACAATATTCAACACCATGTTCTTAGTTCAGACATCATATCGAATGCCCTCTGTTTACCATATAAATCACATATGTGAATTAAATGATGCGATCCTGATTACTTAGATAACATGTAGGTGAATTATGTCATGCGATCCTATTTAGTTATTCATCATATCTTTGAATTATGTTAAGCTATGCTATCCAGTTTAGATAGACATCATATATGTGAAATTATGTCATGCTATCCGTTTTAGTTAAACAATATACATGTTAACTATTTCATGCCCTGTTTTTTCCACACTATCTATTGCATCTGTCTCTCATACAATGTCTGTACATTCAACTATGTTTCCTGTTTATCAGCCATTTGAATTGGAGCGGGTGATGCCAGTATCTAGCAGACTAAAAACACGGTCTTCAAATAAAACGGTGCTACCTCTTGGTGGAGATAGCACCCCGGTTGTACATGCACGAGAACCAGCCCTACCACACACAACCCAAACTCTCGCTGATTGTACCCCAACTGCGATGGACAGAGAACCAGCTTCACCCAATCTAACCCCAACCCCAGTAGATAGTAACCCAGTTCCTGTTGACACGGCACCATCTCCACCACAGAGCCCCCAAACAAGAGCAGTTAGTAAGGTTTAACATCCCAAATTTTCAATTTGGAATGTTATACACTAGATTATCATTGCATATCATATTTATTGCATTTTGGTTGATCCTAGAAATTTTTCGCAACTCAAGGACCTCAGAGAGAGTTGGGGATTTCGTTATTTTCATATTTGAGTTGTCTCAAATTTTGAAAATAGGATCATTTGATTTTATTTATTTTATCTTCAGTTATTTGTATTACAAAAATATGAGAGAGGGAATAAAAGGACTTTCCCAAAATAAAGAAATATTGAGGATTTAATAAAAAATCAAATAAGATTTTATTTGGTTTTATTTGCTATTTTATTTGAATTTAGGAAAAATGCGCATTTTTCAAAATTACATTTAGGCCCCAAATAAATGTTCATCCTGTGCGGCTTGATTTTAGAAGCCAGGGAAAAATTTATTTCAGGATTTTTGGAGTCCGTTTAGTAGTCCTTTTGTTTTATTCCGAGCATAAGTTTTTTTAAAAAAATGTCCGAACCGACCTACGGTCCGTGCTAGGCCCGGACTCCCCCGGACCCAGCCTTTATAAGCCGCCGGCCCACTATGGGCCGAAACCCTAGCCGCCGCCCGACGCCGCTGCCAGCGCCCGACGCCGCCGCCTGCTCCCGCCTCCGCCGCCGCCCGTGCCCGATGCTGCCCGCCGCCGCCGACGCCGCCGCCCGCCGCCGCCCCGCCGGACCCTGCCGCCGCCGACGCCGCTGCCTCGCCGGAGCCGCCGCCGCCGTCCCGTCGCCCGAGGTTCACCTCGATCCCGCCGCCGGTTTTCCCGGAAAAACCGTTCGGTTTTCGTCGATCTTTTTTGTTTCGTTTTTTCTTTAGATCGGTTATTTTCTGGTTTAGGCTAATTAGCGAGCGTTCGCTCATTCGTTCGTTTTAACGAACGTGTTCTTCGTTTAGATTCAGTTAACGAATGTTCGTTCGTTAACTGTTCGTCGTTTTCCTCTTTCTCGGATTAAATCCGCGATTTTCTGATCGTGATTTCCGATCCGATTTTCATTTTAGTTTATCTTTTCACTCGTTTATCGGAATCAGGCGATTCAAGCGCCTGGAGTTTCATCTCGAAACCCTCTTTCCGTTTAACCAACTTAAACAAGTTTTTGCTTCTGTAAAAATTGCCTTAGACCTAGAATAGTAAACGAAGCCAGTTTCTTTTGCCATTTGTCTTTTGTTGCTTCGTTTGATTCGATTCTTTTTGCCAACCGGATTTCTTAAGTTGAACTTTCTGGTTAAATCTCTTATTTGTGTTTTACCTGTGCATTAGTTGAGTATTTATTGTGTGCTTGTTTGTTTGCGATAGAGTACCCGACTTCGAATCGCTAGGTTTCCCGGATCATCAGCAAGGCAAGTAACACTTTGATCATACCTCCTACTACCCAGTTTTATTGCATTAGATCAATCCTCACATTGCATGATTAGGATCTAAGTAAATTGTGGATTTGGGAAGTAGTTGAGGTAGTACCTATTACCTGTCTAATTATCAAACCTTTGGGAGTTACTTTTACGTTGGCTTATTATTGCTATGCTATGCTAGTAGATGTGGATTGGGTGAGTGTATCCATGACAGATGTGAGCTTTGCTAATTAATGGTTTACTTAAGGTGGCAACCTAAACACACATCTGGGTGGATTGAGGCACCTGGGTATTCCAGGATTGCCTGTTTTCTTTTGGACCGCCACCCAGGCTCAAAGGGATCATGAGAATATTCATGCTAGAAAATTCCGTGTGCAGCCACAAGCTATTATGGGCTCTAGCATAGTTGACTAAGTCGTGCGAACTCTTACAGTGGTAGACTAGCAGATGTAGGGGATGTAGGTGGTACGGTCTACCCATCGTAAGGTGCTAGCGCTTCTGAAAGACTATGTCTCGGTCATCCGTTTCTCAAACACCGTGTAGTGCGAGAAACCAAACGGAGGCGATCGAGTCTTGTGGGGAAAAGTGAGCAAACTTCTGCAGAGTGTATAAACTAATAATGGTTAGCCATGTCCCCGGTTATGGACATCTTGAGTATCTAGTACCTGGATTATCATGTGAATCTCAACATGTTACTCTAAAGATTAATTTTGTTGGGTTTGTTTAATGATGATGTTTAATTGGGATTGAGAATGCTGTCAACCATTCTCAATGTTTAACAACCACCATAATAGTTAAATAAATTTATTCCTTTGCAGTAGGGAAAAATTGGCTTTACGCAAAACTATAACCATAGAGCCTTCCACCAGCCAAATATGCATATAGTATAGCTGTTTCATTCCATTATTCTCTATGTGTTACATTGCCAGCATATTCCATGTGCTGACCCGTTTTCGGGCTGCAACGTTAATGTTGCAGACTTTTCAGATGATGATTAAGGAGTTTTAGGTCGTGGTTCTATACTCAGTGATGCTGTTGGAGTTGGTGGACTCACTTATCTTCCAAGCCTTCCGCTGTTATCATTATTAGATGGCCTTAAGCCATTTTTATTGTAATAAGTTATCTTTGGAGACACTCAATGTAATTAGGGTTGTGATTGCTACTCTGCTATAGATCCTTCAAGTATTGTGTGGTCTCAGCATTACAGATCCAGGGATGACACCAGAGCACGGAGATTGGACCGTTTGAGGTCCGGTTGCTACAAGATGGTATCAAAGCACACACTGACTGTAGGACACGACCACTAAGCGAAAGACCTAGGTCACTACTCACTCTCTTCTCTTCTGACCTCTCATATTTTCTACTCTTTTAGGATGGCGGATGCAAGGAACAAGTTCACTCAACCGGATGAAGATACACCCTTTGGACGTCACTTGAAGGAAGTCACGAGATACCTGAACATAGGAGTACCAAGCTTCACTGGAACCTACAACGCCAACTTACCTGAATAAGAGCGCTGGATGATTCAAGTTCAAGTTCCAGGAAGGACGTTCATGCCAGTCACTGAGCCCATAGAGTTTTCTTTTGATGCACCAACCTGGAGTCTAGGAAAGAGCATGGCAGCTCACATCGCCATGGGACGCATTGGAGAAGTCTACCGCAATGATCTCAAGGATACTATCTACCAGATTTGTGGGTGCTGAGATGAGCACTGGGAGATGATCATCACCAGAAAGGATAGATCAATTGCAGCTTTTATCCAGGAGTTAAACCAGCACATTCGACGTCAGGAGAACCAGATGTGCACCGACATGATAGACCTAAAGAAGGCAAGGACAAGAATCAAGAAACTGGAGGAAGAACTCAAGGCTACACATGAAGATTTTGAAGAAGAAATTGAAGTATTAGTGGAAAAGAATGACGATCTGATCAAGAAGATTGGAATATTCATGGGATACCCTACACCGGTAGAAGAAGACGAAGAACCCAAGGAGATTCTCCTGGAAGACCACATCATCATCGACGACACCGACTCGGATCCAGATGATAGCGATGATGACTATGTTGATGAAGCTGGAGTAGATATCATGGAGTCTGCAACCGAAGAATATTTCTAGTAGACCACCCCAACAGTAGTAGTAGTAGTAGTAGTCCACCATGTAAATATAGTAGCCCGAGCACTTTTGCGATAGTTAGATCGATTGTATGCCCTTGTTTGGTTGATTGAATGAAGTGAATTGTTTGCTTTTGCCTCATGTGCATATGGGTAGTGTTTTCTCTTTAGGCCCCCTCTATTCTTAAATCTCATCTTTTCTAAACCCTCAGATGCCACCGAGACGTGACCCCGGATTTACCTTCCCACCGGAACTCACTCAGTTGATCCAGCAGCAGAACACATTCATGCAGTTACTAGTCCAGAATCAGAACCATGGGAACAACAACAACCCACCACCACCACCACCTATTGATCACTTAGCCCGTTTTCTTAGGCTAAATCCGCTGGTGTTTTCCAGTAGCACCGAGCCGATAGTAGCAGATGATTGGCTCCGCAAGATAGCTAGAGAGTTGACCACAACATGATGCACTGATGCGGAGAAGGTGAAGTTTGCCGCACATCATCTTGAAGGACCCGCAGCATCTTGGTGGGAGAATTTCATAGCCACTTTCCCTGTCGATACTATCACATGGGACCAGTTTCAGCAGGCTTTTCGTACTGCCCATGTTTCAGCAGGAGCTATGGCCATGAAGAAGCGAGAGTTTCGCTACTTGCGCCAAGGAGGACGGACAGTGGGCCAGTATGTGGAGGACTTTAGTAAGCTAGCACGTTATGCCCCATATGACGTTGCTACGGATGCAGCTAAGCAGGAGAAGTTTCTGGAAGGATTGAATGATGAGTTGAGCATGCACTTGATGGTAGCAACCTTCAACAACTACCAGGAGTTGGTAGATCGTGCTCTTATGATTGAAGGGAAGCATCAGCAAATTGAGAATCGCAAGAGGAAGTATGCACAAGGAAGGTACAATTCAGGAGCTCAGCAGAAGCCACGATTTACCCCTAGGCCGGGAGGACATTTTCAGCATACCCATGGAGGAGGTAGTTCGCACAATCACAATGGCCCCAGGAATGGTAATGGGAATGGAGGAAGTAACGGCCAGAACCGCACCAACCCATCAACCCCAGCCAAGAAAGACCTGAGCCAAGTCACTTGCTTTAAGTGCCAGAAGACCGGACATTATGCCAATGAATGTCCTGAATCCCAGAATGGAAATGGCAATGGAAGCTCTGGGAAGAATCCGAACCCTTTCAAGAGGGGACAGGTGAACCACGTTAACATGGAGGAGGTTGAAGAGCAGCCGGATGCAGTAATCGGTAAGTTTTTGGTTAAGTCATTTACTGCACTCGTTCTTTACGATACTGGTGCATCGCATTCATACATATCAAGGGGATTTGTGGATAAGTATAAACTGCCAACCCAAGCCCTTAGGTCACCCATGTTAGTAACCACGCGTGGAGCAGAACATATGGCTAGTCTATGGTGTGATCGGTTACCATTAAGGATTGGTAACTATGTTTTCCCTCGAACCTAATAGTATTGGAATCCCCAGGATTGGATGTGACATTAGGCATGGATTGGTTATCAAAGTATGAGGGGAATATTGAATGTGCCAGTAAGTCAATTTTACTTACCACCCCAGAAGGGAGAAGAATCAAGTACGTATCCCGACATGTACCAAAGAGGACTCAAGTAAATTGTTTAAGCGGAGTAGTGCAGGAGGAAGTACCAGTAGTGAAGGATTTCCCCGAAGTATTTCCAGAAGAGTTGCCAGGCATGCCACCGGATATAGATATTGAGTTTTTGATTGAGCTTTTGCCAGGCACAGGGCCAATATCAAAGAGACCATATAGGATGCCTGCAAAGGATTTGGTGGAAATTAAGAAGCAAATTAAGGAGTTACTGGATAAAGGATATATTCGCCCAAGTTCATCGCCTTGGGGATCGCCAGTACTTCTAGTGGAGAAGAAGGATGGATCATTAAGGATGGTTGTCGATTATCGAGGATTGAATGAAGTAACCATCAAAAACAAGTACCCCCTACCGATGATCAATGATCTGTTTGATCGATTGCAAGGAGCTAAGGTATTTTCCAAGATCGATCTGCGATCAGGATACCACCAGTTGAAGATTTGGGAACAGGATATACCCAAGACGGCTTTTACCACCACGTATGGGCTGTACGAGTATACCGTTATGTCATTTGGTCTGACTAACGCACCTGCATATTTTATGAACATGATGAACAAGGTGTTTATAGAGTTCTTGGATAAGTTCGTCGTAGTGTTCATTGATGATATCCTGGTTTACTCAAAGAATGAAGAGGAGCATAAGGAGCATTTGCGTTTGGTTCTTGGAAAGCTCAGAGAACATCAATTATATGCCAAATTTAGCAAATGTGAGTTTTGGTTGAAGGAAGTTGGATTTCTCGGACACATTATATCCGAAGAAGGTATAGCAGTAGATCCCACTAAAGTTGATACCGTGACCAAGTGGGAAGCACCAACCACCGTGGGAGAGATCCGAAGTTTTCTTGGACTCGCAGGATACTACCGGAGGTTTATTGAGAATTTCTCAAAGATTGCGAAGCCTATGACTGAGTTGTTAAAGAAGGATACCAAGTTCATATGGACAGAGGAATGTGAGGATAGTTTTCAGGAGTTGAAGAAACATTTGGTTACCTCACCCGTGTTGATTTTACTGGACCAGACCAAGGATTATGAGGTGTATTGCGACGCTTCACGACGAGGACTTGGAGCAGTGCTTATGCAGGAAGGAAGAGTTGTTTCATATGCCTCACGACAGCTTAGTCCTCATGAGTTGAATTATGCCATGCATGATTTGGAGTTAGCAGCCGTAGTGCATGCATTGAAGACTTGGAGACATTTTCTGATTGGAAACCATTGCGAGGTGTACACGGATCACAAGAGTTTGAAGTATATTTTCACACAGAAGGAGTTGAACCTCGGACAAAGGAGATGGTTTGAGCTCATCAAAGATTATGATATGAAATTGAATTATCACCCCAGAAAGGCTAACGTAGTAGCTGACGCATTAAGCCATAAGAGCCATGTCAACACCCTAATGACAGGAGATTTACCAGGGGAGTTAGCCGAAAATCTTTGAGAGCTATGTTTGGAAATAGTTCCAAGAGGCTATGTAGCAGCATTGGAGATTCAGTCTACTTTAATGGATAAGATCAGAGAAGCTCAAAGGACTGACAAGGAAATTGCTTCCATTAAGGAGAAAATGAACAAAGGAAAAGCTAAGGGATTTCGTGAGGATGAGCACGATACCTTATGGTTTGAAGACCGTGTCAAAGTACCAAATGATTCGGAGATTAGGAAGCTAATTCTGCAAGAGGCCCATGACTCACCATACTCGATTCACCCAGGAAATATCAAGATGTATTTGGATTTGAAGGATATTTTCTGGTGGACCGGAATGAAGAAGGATATTGCGGAATATGTAGCAGTTTGTGATGTATGTCAGAGAGTGAAGGCAGAGCATCAGAAGCCAGCATGATTGCTACAACCATTGCCGATACCCGAATGGAAGTGGGATAAGCTAGGCATGGATTTCATCACAGGATTGCCCAGAACACGTTCAGGCTATGACTCGATATAGGTTGTAGTCGATCGTTTGACAAAGGTAGCTCATTTCATTCCAGTGAAGACTACCTATACCAGTGCAAAGTTGGCAAAGAAATACATGACCAGGATCGTATGTCTGCATGGAGTTCCAAGGAGCGTTGTATCGGATAGAGGAACCCAGTTTACCTCAAAGTTCTGGAATCAGTTGCATGAGACTTTGGGAACCAGACTGGAGTTTAGCACAGCTTTCCACCCGCAGACAGATGGACATACCGACAGAGTAAATAAGATTTTGGAGGATATGCTAAGAGCTTGTGCGCTAGATTATGGATCTAGTTGGATGAGAATTTGCCATATGCAGAGTTCTCTTACAACAACAACTATCAATCCAGTTTGAAGATGGCCCCTTTCGAAGCCTTGTATGGAAGGAGGTGTAGGACCCCATTGTCCTGGGATGAAGTTGGAGATCGCCAGTTGTTTGGACCGGATCTGATAAAGGAGTCTGAACAGAAAGTGAAATTAATTCGCGACAGGTTGAAGGTAGCTCAATCCAGGCAGAAGAGTTATGCAGATTCTAAACGCAAGGAGACAGTTTATGAAGTCGGAGACTGAGTCTATCTTCGAGTATCACCACTACGAGGAGTTAAGAGCTTTGGAGTTAAGGGAAAGTTAGCACCACGTTTTGTAGGCCCATACAAAGTTTTGGAGCGTATGGGAGAAGTTGCCTATAAGTTGGAATTACCCGAAGGATTGTCAGGAGTTCACGACGTGTTCCATGTATCCCAGTTGAAGAAGTGCCATGCAGAGATGGCTGACATACCGCTGAGAGATACAGTACCAGTGGAAGCAATTCAGTTGGACAGTGATTTGACCTATGAGGAGAAACCAGTTAAGATTCTAGAGTATGCCAGTCGAGTCACCCGCAGCAAGGTTATCAAGTTTTGCAAGGTTCAGTGGAGCCATCACACGAAGGATGAAGCCACCTGGGAACGAGAGGAAGATTTGCTGAAGGACCACCCTCACGTATTTTCTAGCCAACCCAAATCTCGAGGGCGAGATTCATCTTAAGGGGGTAGGTTTGTAACATCCCAAATTTTCAATTTGGAATGTTATACACTAGATCATCATTGCATATCATATTTATTGCATTTTGGTTGATCCTAGAATTTTTTTGCAACTCAAGGACCCTTGGAGAGAGTTGGGGATTTTGTTATTTTCATATTTGAGTTGTCTCAAATTTTGAAAATAGGATCATTTGATTTTATTTATTTTATCTTCAATTATTTCTATTACAAAAATATGAGAGAGGGAATAAAATGACTTTCCCAAAATAAAGAAATATTGAGGATTTAATAAAAAAGTCAAATAAGATTTTATTTGGTTTTATTTGCTATTTTATTTGAATTTAGGAAAAATGCGCGTTTTTGAAAATTGCATTTAGGCCCCAAATAAATGTTCATCCTGTGCGGCTTGATTTTAGAAGCCGGGGAAAATTTATTTCGGGATTTTTGGAGTCCGTTAGTAGTCCTTTTGTTTTTTTCCGAGTGTAAGTTAAAAAAAACGTCCGAACTGACCTACGGGCCGTGCTAGGCCCGGACTCCCCCGGACCCAGCCATTATAAGCCGCCGGCCCACCCCGAGTCGAAACCCTAGCCGCGGCCGCCGGCCGCCGCTGCCCGCCGCCGCCGCCCCGCCGGAGCCCGCCGATGCCGCCGCCTCGTCGGAGCCGCCGCCGCCGTCCCGTCGCCCGAGGTTTACCTCGATCCCGCCGCCGGTTTTCCCAAAAAAACCGTTTGGTTTTCGTCGGTCTTTTTTTTGTTTCGTTTTTTCTTTTGATCTGTTTTTTTTGGTTTAGGCTAATTAGCGAGCGTTCGCTCGTTCGTTTGTTTTAACGAACGTGTTCTTCGTTTAGATTCAGTTAACAAACGTTCGTTCGTTAACTGTTCGTCATTTTTCTTTTTCTCGGATTAAATCCACGATTTTCTGATCGCGATTTCTGATCCAATTTTTGTTTTAGTTTATCTTTTCGCCCGTTTATCGGAATCAGGCGATTCAAGCACCTGGAGTTTCGTCTCGAAACCCTCTTTCCGTTTAACCAACTTAAACAAGTTTTTTCTTCTGTAAAAATTGCCTTAGATCCAGAATAGTAAAGGAAGTCGGTTTCTTTTGTCGTTTGTCTTTTGTTGCTTCGTGCGATTCGATTCTTTTTGCCAACCGGAGTTCTTAAGTTGAGCTTTCTGGTTAAATCTCTTATTTGAGTTTTACCTGTGCATTAGTTGAGTATTTATTGTGTGCTTGTTTGTTTGCGATAGAGTACCCGGAGTGCGCCTCCTGTTACTTCGAATCGCTAGGTTTCCCGGATCATCAGCAAGGCAAGTAACACTTTGATCATACCTCCTACTACCCAGTTTTATTGCATTAGATCAATCCTTACACATTGCATGATTAGGATCTAATTAAATTGTGGGTCTGGGAAGTAGTTGAGGTAGTACCTATTACCTGTCTAATTATCAAACCTTTGGGAGTTACTTTTACGTTGGCTTATTATTGCTATGCTACGCTAGTAGACGTGGATTGTGTGAGTGTATCCATGACAGATGTGAGCTTTGCTAATTAATGGTTTACTTAAGGTGGCAACCTAAACACACATCTGGGTGGATTGAGGCACCTGGGTATTCCAGGATTGCCTGTTTTCTTTTGGACCGCCACCCAGGCTCAAAGGGATCATGAGAATATTCATGCTAGAAACTTCTGTGTGCAGCCACAAGCTATTATGGGCTCTAGCATAGTTGACTAAGTCGTGCGAACTCTTACAGTGGTAGACTAGCAGATGTAGGGGATGTAGGTGGTACGGTCTACCCATCGTAAGGTGCTAGCGCTTCTGAAAGACTATGTCTCGGTCATCCGTTTCTCAAACACCGTGTAGTGCGAGAAACCAAACGGAGGCGATCGAGTCTTGTGGGGAAAAGTGCGCAAACCTATGCAGAGTGTATAAACTAATCATGGTTAGCCGTGTCCCCGGTTATGGACATCTTGAGTATATAGCACCTGGATTATCATGTGAATCTCAACATGTTACTCTAAAGATTAATTTTCTTGGGTTTGTTTAATGATGATGTTTAATTGGGATTGAGAATGCTGTCAACCATTCTCAATGTTTAACAACCACCATAATAGTTGAATAAATTTATTCCTTTGCAGTAGGGGAAAAATGGCTTTACGCAAAACTGTAACCATAGAGCCTTCGACCAGCCAAATATGCATATAGTATAGCTGTTTCATTCCATTATTCTCTACGTGTTACATTGCCAGCATATTCCATGTGCTGACCCGTTTTCGGGCTGCAACGTTAATGTTGCAGACTTTTCAGATGACGATTAAGGAGTTTTAGGTCGTGGTTCTATACTCAGTGATGCCGTTGGAGTTGATGGACTCACTTATCTTCCAAGCCTTCCGCTGTTATTGTTATTAGATGGCCTTAAGCCCTTTTTATTGTAATAAGTTATCTTTGGAGAAACTTGATGTAATAAGTGTGTGATTGCTACTCTGCTATAAATCCTTCAAGTACTGTGTGGTGTCAGCATTATTGATCCAGGGATGACACCGGAGCACAGAGATTGGACCGTTTGAGGTCTAGTCGCTACATAAGGCAGCTCCAATGCCCAAAGGGCCAGTACTACCACGGCGAACCCCAACTCCACCAGTTAGTACGCCTATTCTTATGGAGGAAGCACAACCAACTAGTCATAGTTTAACATCTATCGCATTTGATGTTGTTAAATCGTCTGTGCGTATCTTCCCATCTTGGAAATATTATACTGAAGATGAAGGAAAATGTCAGTTGCAGGTGTTTGTCCAGGAGTTATGTGTAAGTAATGTTATTCATGGAAATTACTTTACTTTGTCCCTTACATCCTACCTCCATGATGGTTATAATGCAGCAAATTTTCCCATTTTTCTCTATAGAGAAGGACCAATTTGGAAACTCAGGATGAGGTAACCTGTGCTAATACCTCTGCTATCTTCAAGAATGCTTGGTGGCAGTATCGGAATTACCCGAAGAAAACGTACTTCACCGGCAAAGAAACTCATCAAATTCCCTTATGTTATCCCGAGACACATTTACTGGACGATGACTGGGAATGCCTTGTTCTGTACTGGTCCCGAACCAAGAATGTGGTAAGGTCTATGAGCTCATTTTCTATTTTTAAGTACTATATTCTCGCGTCTTACTGTACTCTCTTCATGTAGAACAAGTGCCTAAACATGAAGTACAACTGTTCTCACTTAAGATTCCATTGCTATCATAGTTCAGAAAAGCGCTAGGCCTTAATTGTGCGTTTTGCCACTGCCTTGCGCTTTACTGACCAAAGCGCATGCTTATGTGCAGTTATGCATAGATTAAGCATAGTTATGCGCAATGCGTTTTGCCAACGCCTAGAGCCTAGGCGCGCTTAAGCGCTCCTTTTTTAACTATGGTTGCTATCATGCATACTGCTTTGCTCTTGTATCACCGTATTTACTCATACAAACTTATTTTTAAATTGAAGGATCCAATCGAAACTCCAATGGCACAACAGGTATGTTCACACATGTTTCTTTAACAAGTTTGCTCTTATCAATAGCTCTGTTGATTTCAATTTCAATTGTGTATACAGTTGACTTCTCATATCATGCACATTCCTAGCATCACAACAGAGCTAATAGTGTTGTTGTACATGTAGACCCGTGGTACCCATCTGAAATCTTGTTGTGCCATGTAGTTTCCCACGCTTTATATTCTTTCACTGCTGCTTTGTCTTGAACTGATATGATTTGAACCGTGTCTCTATTTTGATTTGGGAAGACAATGCAGTGACCATAGGACATCAATATATGTTTGTTCGATGCTTTTATTATGTACTAGTACTTGGCAATAGAAGACTTGGTAGTTTAATCTTGTCCACCTTACTAATGAACTGGTTCACCGAAATGAGTTTCATATACTAGTACATGCTAAACATGTTATGTGTCTGCTTGTTTCTTCTTTTAAAATGCTGACAGAATATTGGGCAAGAGTGCCTTATTAAGCAATGGTAAAGGAAGTAATGCAGATAATGTTCAGGATAGTGACACATCCTTGTTGGTCTCCAACAAAGCTGATAAAACAGCTAAGGAAGACTATCTCGAAGACAGTGAGACAACCCGAAAGTCCTGTCTTGGTTTAGTGTTCGAGTTACTCGCCACTACCGCTTGCACAAGCTATTCAAACTCGATGTCTGAATCAGTTCGGTTTCTTGAGTCTCAACTACAAGCTGAAAGACATCGATCAGTGATACGTCTCCGTCGTATCTATAATTTTTGATTGTTCCATGCCAATATTATTCAACTTTCATATACTTTTGGCAAATTTTTATACTATATTTGGGACTAACATATTGATCCAGTGCCCAGTGCCAGTTCCTGTCTGTTGCATGTTTTTGGTTTCACAGAATATCCATATCAAACGGAGGCCAAACGGGATAAAAACAGATGGAGCTTTTTTTTGGAAAATATGGAAAATTCGGAAGGAAAATCAACGCGAACCAGTGCCCGAGGTGGTCATAAGGCAGGGGGGCGTCCCCCCTAGGGCGCGCACCTACCCTCGTGAGCCCACCGTAAGGCGGTTGACGCTCTTATTTTGTCGCAAGAAAGCTAATATTCAGAAGAAAAAAATCACAGCGAAGGTTTCAGGCCAATCGGAGTTACGGATCTCCATATATATATACGAAATGGTGAAACAGAGCAAGAAGAGAACGCAGAACTAGAGAGAAACAGAGAGATAGATCCAATCGCGGAGGGGCTCTCGCCCCTCCCATGCCATGGAGGCCAAGGACCAGAGGGGAAACCCTTCTCCCATCTAGGGAGGAGGTCAAGGAAGAAGAGGAAGAAGGGGGCCCCTCTCCTCCTCTCCTCCGGTGGCGCCGGAATGCCGTCGTGGCCATCATCATCATCACCGCGATCTTCACCAACACCTCCGCCATCTTCACCAACATCTCCATTACCTTCCCCCCTCTATCTACAACGGTCCACTCTCTCGCAACCCGCTGTACCCTCTACTTGAACATGGTGCTTTATGCTTCACATTATTATCCAATGATGTGTTGCCATCCTATGATGGCTGAGTAGATTTTCGTTGTCCTATTGGTGGTTGATGAATTGCAATGATTGATTTAATTTGCTTGTGGTTATGTTGCTGTCCTTTGGTGCCCATCATATGAGCGCGCGCATGGATCACACCATAGGGTTAGATGTATGTTGATAGGACTATGTATTGGAGGGCAAGAGTGACAGAAGCTTCAACCTAGCATAGAAATTGATGCATACGGGATTGAAGGGGGACCAATATATCTTAATGCTATGGTTGGGTTTTACCTTAATGAACATTAGTAGTTGCGGATGCTTGCTAATAGTTCCAATCATAAGTGCATAGAATTCCAAGTAAGGGATAACATGCTAGCAGTGGCCTCTCCCACATAATACTTGCTATCGGTCTAGTAAAGTAGTTAATTGCTTAGGGGCAATTTCACAACTCCTACCACCACTTTTCCACACTCTCTATATTTACTTTATTGTTTCTTTATCTAAACAGCCCCTACTTTTTATTTACGTCCTGTTTATTATCTTGCAAACCTATCCAACAACACCTACAAAGTACTTCTAGTTTCATACTTGTTCTAGGTAAAGCGAACGTCAAGCGTGCGTAGAGTTGTATCGGTGGTCGATAGAACTTGAGGGAATATTTGTTCTACCTTTATCTCCTCGTTGGGTTCGACACTCTTACTTATTGAAAACTGTTGCGATCCCCTATACTTGTGGGTTATCAAGACCTTTTTCTGGCGCCGTTGCGGGGGAGCAATAGCGTGGGCTGAATATTCTCATGTGCTTGTTTGCTTTATCACTAATTAATTTTTATTTGCTGTTCTTAGTTGTTTCTACCTTTAGATATGGGTAGGAAACGCAAAATACCAAAAAAATTAGTTGTTCCTACTGAACCAATGGTTGAAGAACCAATCAAAATCTATCACACTGCTGAAGCTTATTACTTGGATCATCTTCGATCCCTATGTGCTCGTGCTGAAACCCCAACTAGCTTAGTTGAGGGCAAATCCTTAGATGAGCATGCTTGTTATGTGCGACACCGTATATCTGAAAAAGGGAAACTATTATGAGTCAAATTCAACGTTTGCAATGATATGCTTGGAATTTATGTGAAATATATGATTTTACTTGTTGTTCTGAAAACCCTAAGAAACACCTTCCCTGTCAATGTGAGTTTAGTAATAATGGAATCGTATCTTCGTATGCTAAGGGTGTTTATAATTACTATGATGTTCAAAAAATTGAAGAATTTGTTGCTTTTAAGGGTGCTTCTGAAATTGCTTCTTCGATTGAAAAGTATGATGATACTCTTCACAAATCTGAAATTTTTGCCACACTTGAATATTGTTATGAGAATTATTCTTCTAATGCTTATGCTAAACTATATATTGAGGACTACTCCGCTGTCCAAGAAGAGACTAATATTTTGCAGGAGTCTATGGAAGAAGAAATTGATGAAACTATGAGCTCATTGGATGAAAAAGATGAGGAGGAGAGCGAAGAACAAAAGGAGGAAGAGCGGATTGATCACCCGTGCCCACCTTCTAATGAGAGTAACTCTTCAACTCATACATTCTTTAATTCCCCTTCGTGCTTACCGAAGGATGATTGCTATGATGACTGTTCTGATCCCATTGATTCTCTTGAAATATCCCTTTTTGATGATGCTTGCTATGCTTATGGCCAAGATGCCAATATGGATTATGCTTATGGAGATGAACTTGGTATAGTTCATTATGTTAAACATGAAATTGTTGCTATTGCACCCACGCATGATAGTCCTATTATCTTTTTGAATTCTCCCGATTATACTATATCGGAGAAGTTTGCACTTATTAAGGATTATATTGATGGGTTGCCTTTTACCGTTGCACATGATGATTTCGATGAATATAATATGCATGTGCTTTCTGCTCCTACTTGCAATTATTATGAGAGAGGAACTATATCTCCACCTCTCTATGTTTCCAACATGATAAAATTGCAAGAAACTGTTTATACTATGCATTAGCCTTTACTAGGTGTGCATGAATTGTTCTTTTATGACATGCCGATGCATAGGAAGAGAGTTAGACTTCGTCATTGATTGATATATGTTGCTTTGTGCTCACTACTAAATTACAAATCATTGTTAATTAAAATTGGCTTTGATATACCTTGGGATCCGGGTGGATTCACTACTTGAGCACTATATGCTTAGCTTAATGGCTTTAAAGAAAGCGCTGCCAGGGAGACAACCCGAAAGTTTTAGAGAGTCATTTATTTCTGTTGAGTGCTTTTATATAGTTTAAAAACAACAAAAATAAAGAGGGGAACCCAAAACTTTTTCAAAAAGGAAAGCGAAAGTGAGAAAGACAAGCATTGTTGAAGTGGGAGAGCTCCTTGAACTTTGTTCATGCTCACGACAACTTTGTAAATCTTGATTACAGAAAATTTTCAATAAAAATAATTATCCCCTTGTACAATTCCATTGTATTATAAAAAATAATGTGCCAAGGTTTGCCTTTAGGATGTTTACATTTGCTTGATGGTTTGTACGGTGCAGGACAGAAACTTTGACTGTAGTGTGCGATTTTACATTTTTGGCTGGAACATCAAATGGTTCTGATTCTTTTTGCACTGTCTTCCTATAATTTTTTTTATTTTTCCTAATTTTGGTAGAATCTTTCAAGTACCAGAAGTATGGTGAATGTTCAGATTGCTACAGACTGTTCTGTTTTAGACAGATTCTGTTTTTGATGCATAGTTTGCTTGTTTTGATGAAACTATCAATTTATATCAGTGGATTAAGCCATGAAAAAGTTATATGACAGTAGACACAGTGCAAAAACCAAATATGAATTGGTTTGCAGCAGTACTTAGAGTAGTGATTTGCTTTATTATACTAACGGATCTTACCGAGTTTTCTGTTGAAGTTTTGTGTGGATGAAGTGTTCGATGATTGAGAAGGTTTAGATGTGAGAAGAAGGAAGAGAGGAAAGAACTCAAGCTTGGGGATGCCCGAGGCACCCCAAGTAAATATTCAAGGAGACTCAAGCGTCTAAGCTTGGGGATGCTGGGGAGGCATCCCCTCTTTCTTCAACAAGTATTGATATGTTTTCGGATTCGTTTCGTTCATGCGATATGTGCAAGTCTTGGATCATCTTTTGCACTTAGGTTTTTATTTTTATTTTTATGCACCATGCTGGTATGAGATAGTCCTTGGTTGATTTATAGAATGCTCATTGCACTTCACTTATATCTTTTGAGTATGGCTTTATAGAATGATTCATGTGCTTCACTTATATCATTTGAAGTTTGGATTGCCTCTTTCTCTTCACTTAGACAACCGCCATTTGTAGAATGCTCTTTTGCTTCACTTATATTTGTTAGAGCACGGGCATATCTTTTGTATAAAGAATTAAACTCTCGTGCTTCACTTATATCTATTTAGAGAGATGACAGGAACTGGTCATTCACATGGTTAGTCATAAAATCCTACATAAACTTGTAGATCGTTGAATATGATATGTTTGATTCCTTGCAATAATTTTGCGATATAAAGGTGGTGATATTAGAGTCATGCTAGTGGGTAGTTTGGATTGTAGAAATACTTGTGTTGAGGTTTGTGATTCCCGTAGCATGCACGTATGGTGAACCATTATGTAACGAAGTCAGAGCATGATTTATTTATTGATTGTCTTCCTTATGAGTGGCGGTCGGGGATGAGCGATGGTCTTTTCCTACCAATCTATCCCCCTAGGAGCATGCGCGTAGTACTTTGTTTCGATGAATAACAGATTTTTGCAATAAGTATGTGAGTTCTTTATGACTAATGTTGAGTCCATGGATTATACACACTCTCACCCTTCCATCATTGCTAGCCTCTCTAGCACCGCGCAACTTTCGCCAGTACCATAAACCCACCATATACCTTCCTCAAAACAGCCACCATACCTACCTATTATGGCATTTCCATAGCCATTCCGAGATACATTGCCCGCAACTTCCATCATCATCATATACATGACTTGAGCATTTATTGTCATATTGCTTTGCATGATCGTAAGATAGCTAGCATGATGTTTTCATGGCTTGTCCTTTTTTGATGTCATTGCTATGCTAGATCCTTGCACATCCCGGTACACTGCCGGAGGCATTCATATAGAGTCATATCTTCGTTCTAGATATCGAGTTGTAATATTGAGTTGTTAGTGAATAAAAGTGCGATGATCATCATTATTAGAGCATTGCCCAAAAAAGGAGAGGCCAAAGAAGCCTAAATAAAAAAAGGGGGGCCAAAGAAGCCCACAAAAAAGGGGCAATGTTACTATCCTTTTACCACACTTGTGCTTCAAAGTAGCACCATGTTCTTCATATAGAGAGTCTCTTGAGTTATCACTTTCATATACTAGTGGGAATTTTCATTATAGAACTAGGCTTGTATATTCCAATGATGGGCTTCCTCAAAATGCCCTTGGTCTTCGTGAGCAAGCGAGTTGGATGCACACCAACTAGTTTCTTTTGTTGAGCTTTCATACACTTATAGCTCTAGTGCATCCATTGCATGGCAATCCCTACTCACTCACATTGATATCTATTGATGGGCATCTCCATAGCTCGTTGATACGCCTAGTTGATGTGACACTATCTTCTCCTTTTTGTCTTCTCCACAACCACCATTCTATTCCACCTATAGTGCTATGTCCATGGCTCATGATCATGTATTGCGTGAAAGTTGAAAAGGTTTGAGAACGTCAAAAGTATGAAACAATTGCTTGGCTTGTCATCGGGGTTGTGCATTATGTGAATATTTTCTGTGGTGAAGATGGAGCATAGCGAGACTATATGATTTTGTAGGGATAACTTTCTTTGGCCATGTTATTTTGAGAAGACATGATTGGTTTATTAGTAGGCTTGAAGTATTATTGTTTTTATGTCAAATGATAGATTATTGCTTTGAATCACTCGTGTCTTAATAGTCATGCCATGATTAGACATATGATCAAGATTATGCTAGGTAGCATTCCACATCAAAAATTATCTTTTTTTATCATTTACCTACTCGAGGACGAGCAGGAATTAAGCTTGGGGATGCTGATACGTCTCCGTCGTATCTATAATTTTTGATTGTTCCATGCCAATATTATTCAACTTTCATATACTTTTGGCAACTTTTTATACTATTTTTGGGACTAACATATTGATCCAGTGCCAGGTGCCAGTTCCTGTCGGTTGCATGTTTTTGGTTTCGGAGAATATCCATATCAAACAGAGTCCAAACGGGATAAAAATGGACATAGCTTATTTTTGGAAAATATGGAAAATTCGGAAGGAAAATCAACGCAAACCAGTGCCCGAGGTGGTCACGAGGCAGGGGGGCATGCCCCCCTAGGGCGCGCCCCCTACCCTCGTGAGCCCACCGTAAGGCAGTTGACGCTCTTCTTTTGCCGCAAGAAAGCTAATATTCGGAAAAAATCACGGTGAAGGTTTCAGGCCAAATCGGAGTTATGGATCTCCATATATATACGAAACGGTGAAACAGAGCCAGAAGAGAACGCAGAACCAGAGAGAAACAGAGAGATAGATCCAATCTCGGAGAGGCTCTCACCCCTCCCATGCCATGGAGGCCAAGGACCAGAGGGGAAACCCTTCTCCCATCTAGGGAGGAGGTCAAGGAAGAAGAGGAAGAAGGGGGCCCCTCTCCCCCTCTCCTCCGGTGGCCCCAGAACGCCGCCGTGGCCATCATCATCACCGCGATCTTCACCAACACCTCTGCCATCTTCACCAACATCTCCATCACCTTCCCCCCCTCTATCTATAGCGGTCCACTCTCCCGCAACCCGTTGTACCCTCTACTTGAACATGGTGCTTTATGCTTCATATTATTATCCAATGATGTGTTGCCATCCTATGATGTTTGAGTAGATTTTCGTTGTCCTATCGGTGGTTGATGAATTGCTATGATTGATTTAATTTTCTTGTGGTTATGTTGATGTCCTTTGGTGCCCATCATATGAGCGCGCGCGTGGATCACACCATAGGGTTAGTTGTATGTTGATAGGACTATGTATTGGAGGGCAAGAGTGACAGAAGCTTCAACCTAGCATAGAAATTGATGCATACGGGATTGAAGGGGGACCAATATATCTTAATGTTATGGTTGGGTTTTACCTTAATGAACATTAGTAGTTGCGGATGCTTGCTAATAGTTCCAATCATAAGTGCATAGAATTCCAAGTAAGGGATGACATGCTAGCAGTGGCCTCTCCCACATAATACTTGCTATCGGTCTAGTAAAGTAGTCAATTGCTTAGGGGCAATTTCACAACCACCACTTCTCCACACTTGCTAGACTTACTTTATTGTTTCTTTATCTAAACAGCCCCTACTTTTCATTTACGTACTCTTTATTATCTTGCAAACATATCCAACAACACCTACAAAGTACTTCTAGTTTCATACTTGTTCTAGGTAAAGCGAACGTCAAGCGTGCGTAGAGTTGTATCGGTGGTCGATAGAACTTGAGGGAATATTTGTTCTACCTTTAGCTCCTCGTTGGGTTCGACACTCTTACTTATTGAAAACTGTTGCGATCCCCTATACTTGTGGGTTATCAATCAGCTGTGATGCGACAAGAAGCGGAAGGACTGCGGAAGTCCCTGGAGCATTCAGATGCATACTTTCTGGTGCAATAGCAAGCGTTGGAGGATTTTAGCACCAAACAGGACAAAGCTAATAAGCTTGCTAAGCTTATTGCCAACATGGTGGATACCCAGGATAACATTTCTTGAGCTCTTCTGAAGTTGTTTTAGTTATGCTCTTGTTTTGCTGCCACGTTTATTTGCACTGGTGGCCAATTTTGACGGCGAGTGTATGTAATATGCTGCTTTGTTCCCTATATTTGCACTGGTGGTGAACTTTGATGTCAACTGGATGTAATATGTGTAATAGCGGTAATAGGCTAGTGTTAATTGCTTGCTTATTTATTTCCTTATTGTCTTGTTTAGTTGTTTGCTTGTAGTCACTGCAGTTCTTTTTCTGTGTTTTTCTAGTGGCCACAATAACCTATTTTTGGAAACTAGGCCAAAATAATCATGGCAACACACAGACTGTTGTAACCATGGGCCTCCTTCGGGCCGTATGATCCATGGGCCTTCTATGGGCAACCATGGGCCTCCTTCGGGCCGTATGATCCATGGGCCTTCTATGGGCCATAGGATCCATTGGCCTTCTATACGGGCTGTCGGATCCATGGGGCTTCTATGGGCTGTACGCTCCATGGGCCTTCTACGGGCCGTACGATTCATGGGCCTTCTACGGGCCGTAGGATCCATGGGCCTTCTACGGGTTTATCATCATTTCGCCAATCATGGGTCGTACTATTCATGGACCATAACAGGTCGTTAATAGGCTATATTTGATAACTCTATGAAAACAGCCCAACTGGTTTTTTTGACATGAAAATGGCCCAACGTATTAACGAGCCACAAACGGGCCGACTGTAACCACAGGCTGAATTTGGCCCACAAGCAGAAAATGATAGTAACGGGCCGTAAGTAACCGAATGCTGGAAATGAGCCCAAGAATAAATGGGCCCTGAGAAGGCCGAAAGATAACCTGGGCTGGAAACGGCCCAATGGAATAATGGGCCGTTAATGGGTATGAAGTGATACACTGTTCATTACGGGCCAGTTTCACCATGGGCCGTTAATGGGCCAAGAGTTACAAAGGGCCTCATATGGGCGAAAGACGTCATGGGCCATACATGGGCTGAAAGTTAAAATGGGCTGGAATCATATTGGACGGCCCAGATGATAGTACTGGGCCTAATTCGGAGAGGTCATAACGGCCCCTGGGTCAGCGGGTTGTAAATGGGCTATATGTGAACAGACCGTTAATAGGCTTTTTGTGGGCCGGCCCGCCACCTTTTGACCAAGTCAAATGGGTCGGCCTTTTCATAGGAATGGCCTCTCTTGGGCCGTGCCATGTGTCGACGTATCGTAGGCGCCTTGGGTCCAATGAGTGGATGACATCTGTCCCAACGGTGAGCCGACACGTGTTTCCTCCAACCAATGATGATTTTGCACGTGGAAAATCCCCATTGGTCGGGGCTGTTAACGGGTTATCGGATCCAAAACCAGACCCGTTAGCTTAACGGCATTCCGTTACGGTGGATGCCACGTGTCGGTCACCCTTGACGAAAGCACTTGTGTGACGCGTGATTTATCGTCATGGAAGAGGACACTTCCGTGATGATAATTTTGGTAATGTCATGGAACACTTCTACGACAGCACATGTATGACTATCTTGATTCTGTCATAAAATTTTCATGGATGTACATGCATGACAGAAAATGTGACCTACCGTGACAAACACATATCATCATGGAAGTGTATTTTTTTTGTAGTGGACATATTCGCCTGGCACCCTTCTGACATGCCAGGAATCCCATGCAGGTTGGCCGAACATAGCCTCAATATATTGAAGGGATACAAGCAGGTCAAGCAAACATCACGGCCCTTTTCTGAACTCAAATGACAAGCTATGGGGGAGGAACTAGCCAACTTAATTGAGGTCGGGTTCATCAGAGAAATAAAACATCCGGACAGGCTAGCAAACCTGGTGATGGTACCAAAGAAGGATAAATCCTGGCGCCTATGCGTCGATTTCAAAGACCTCAACAAGGCCTGCCCTAAGGATCCCTTCCCCCTCCCCCGCATCGACAAGATCATTGACGCTACCGCAGGACACGAATCACTGTGTTTCCACGACGCATACTCCGGATACCATCAAATCAAAATGAAGGAATCTGATCAAGCTGCAACAGCGTTCACTACCCCATACGGGCCTTTCTGCTTCAACACTATGCCCTTCGGGCTGAAAAACGCCGGCGCCATCTACCAACGCATGATTCAAACATGCCTGGAAAAACAAATCGGCAAAACGGTCAAAGCATATGTGGATGACGTCGTCATCAAAACTAAGCACGTCGAGTCACTAGTAGACGACCTACGTCTCACATTCGACAACCTCCGTGCATATGACATCAGGCTCAATCTGGAAAAGTGTGTCTTTAGCGTCCCCGCCGGAAAACTACTGGGCTTCATTGTTTCCAATAGGGGAATTGAGGCAAACCCAGCAAAAATACGAGCTTTGTCACAATTGGCTACACCAATAGACCTTAAACAGGTCCAAAAACTAGCCGGATGCGTGGCAGCTTTAAGCCACTTTATCTCCAGATTAGGAGAAAAAGCATTGCCACTATACCGCCTACTCCGACACACTGACCACTTCGAGTGGACGGACGCGACAACGGCCGGACTGGAAGAAATAAAACTCTTTTAGCAAGCAACCCAATCCTGGCTACGCCGAATGTCGGTGAACCCATGTTATTATACATCTTTGCAACACACCAGGTGGTGAGTGCGGTGCTCGTCATCGAACGAGAGGAGGACGGACATAAATTCCCACTTCAGAAACTGGTATACTATGTATCCACTGTCCTTACACCATGCAAATCGTGGTACCCTCATTACCAAAAGATAGCATATGCGGTCTTCATGGCATCCCAGAAGCTACGACACTTCTTCCAAGAGTGCTCGATCGCGGTGGCTTCCGAAGTACCACTCAATGACATAATAAACAACCGTGAGGCTATAGGCCGGATTGCTAAGTGGGCTTTTGAGCTCTTGCCATTTGATATCACATACAAACCATGCCGAGTCATTAAATCCCAAGTATTCGCTGACTTCGTCGTCGAATGGACAGAGGCCGAACTCCCTAAAGATTACGGTACATATTCCAGCTGGGTCATGCACTTCGATGGCTCTAAAATGCTGGCCGATTTAGGAGCGGGCGTTGTCTTAATGTCCCCCATAGGAGACACAGTCTAGTATGTACTCCAAATAGTATACACAGACTCCAATAATGCAACCGAATACGAGGCCTTATTGCACGGTCTTTGGATGGCTGTCTCTATGGGCATACAACACCTGGAGGTGTGCGGGGATTCAAACCTCGCAATATCCCAAATAAACGGAGAATTCGACGCTAAAGATCCAAAGATGGCGGCCTATCATAACGCCGTGCTCAAAATATCAGCTCGGTTTGAGGGACTCGAGTTTCATCATGTGGCTCGAGAAAGTAATCAAGCGGCGGATGTCCTTGCTCGCATGTGCGCCAAGCGTGACCCCATCCCGCCTAACATCTTTTTGGAAAGGCTCTTCAAGCCATCTGTGGTGTGGCAGGATGTCAGCGGCAACACTAGTCTGGATCCGGTTATACCCCAGGAATCCGAACACAATACCGATATCATCGGGGGCTCAGCCACCGAAAGAACACCATCGGCCCATCTAATATTGGTAGTAATTGGCCCTTGGACCAAACCCTTCTTGGCCTACCTTAATAGGTGAGATCTCCTTGAGGACTAGAATGAGGCTCGATGCATCGTTCGGCACTCGAAAACCTACAGAGTTCATGATGGAGAGCTCTACAAGAAGAGTGCTACCAAAATACTTCAAAGATGTATCTCCGAAGAAGAAGGACGATAGCTCCTGGCCGAAATCCATGCTGGTCTTGGCGGTCACCACGCCGCAGCCCGGGATCTTGTAAGCAAGGCCTTCCGTACCGGTTCCTACTGGCCGATGGCCCGAGCAGATGCACAGGACCTTGTCCAACGTTGTATGGTATGCCAGCTTTTCACCAATCAAAGCCATATGCCGCCTACCGCCTTACAAACAATCCCCATTACTTGGCCTTTCGCGGTTTGGGGGCTTGATATGGTCTGACCCCACAAAGGGGAAGCCATAAGAAAAATATCTGCTGGTCATGGTAGATAAATTCACTAAGTGGATAGAGGCCAAGCCAGTTAAAATGGCCGAAGCTGGACCAGTGATAGACTTTATATCCGGTGTCGTACACCGTTATGGTGTCCCACACAGCATCATCACCGATAACGGCTCCAATTTTATAGCCGATGAAGTGAAAACATGGTGTGCTAACCTGGGCATCAAGCCCGATTATGCCTCCGTCTATCACGCTCAAACAAACAGTCAAGTCAAATGAGCTAATGGCCTTATCATGAGTGGCATTAAGCCCAGACTAGTACAATCTTTAAAAGAGTCAGACAAACACTGGGTCGAGGAGCTCGACTCTATACTCTGGGGGCTGCGGACCATGCCCAATCGCACTACCGGTTACACACCATTTTTCATGGTGTACGGCATGGAGGCTGTTTTGCCCTGCGACATTATTCATGACTCACCTCGAGTGCGCATGTATGAAGAGAGAGAAGCCGAGCTAGATCGGCAGGACAATCTAGATGCCCTGGAGGAGGAGCGCGATGTTGCAAAAGCCCGTTCCGCATTCTATCAACAACAAGCTCGCAGATACCAAAGCAGAGAGGTGTGGGCCAAGATCTACTACGTTGGTGAACTCGTTCTACGCTTGCCAGAAAAGAAAAAGGACAAACTAAAGCCCAAGTGGGAAGGTCCCTTCATTAAAGATGAAGTTCTCACTGGAGGTGTGTACCGTCTGCGTGACGCATCGGATAATTGCTTAGAGCCGAACCCGTGGAATGCCGCCAGACTCTGAAGATTCTACGCCTAGAGCCAGACTCATTATTCGTTTTCTTTTTCTCCTCTTTTCATTTTCTATCTCTTTAAATATGTTTTCTTCAGCTTTATAGCTCTTGTACGGCTAGACCGCACACCTATGAGGTACACATCCTTAAATGTATACGCCCATAACACCTGGGGGCTTCTTTTACATAAGCTTATTATCATTTTCTGAGCATCAAGCTCACCACATATATGTCCTTTTTCTCATATATACCTTTTCTTCGCCATGATATGCACCTTTATGACTTAAGTTTTTGCCAAGTTGGGTTGCCCGGCTCCTGTGCTTATGCCCTACGTTCCTGTTAGTTCGGCTAGGGCATAAAGGGAGCACCTCTATGATTCTTACATCTGGGTGTCGGTGTCAAAACCGGCAGATCTCGGGTAGGGGGTCCCCAACTGTGCGTCTAAGGTCGATGGTAACAGGAGACAGGGGACACAATGTTTACCCAGGTTCGGGCCCACTTTATGGAGGTAATACCCTACTTCCTGCTTGATTGATCTTGATGAATATGAGTATTACAAGAGTTGATCTACCACGAGATCGTAATGGCTAAACCCTAGAAGTCTAGCCAGTATGACTATGATTATGATTGTCCATCTATCCGGACTAAGGCCTCCGATTTATATAGACACTGGAGGGGACTAGGATTGTACAAGGTCGGTTACAGAGAAAGGAATCTTCATATTGGATCGCCAAGCTTGCCTCCCACGTCAAGGAGAGTCCCATCCGGATACAGGAGAGAGTCTTCGGTCTTGTTTCTTGACAGCCCATTAGTCCGGCCCATGTCCAACAAGCCGGATGCTCGAGGACCCCTTAGTCCATGACTCCCTCAATAGCCCCTGAACCAGGCTTCAATGACGAGGTGTCCGGCGCGCAAATTGTCTTCGGCATTGCAAGGCGGGTTCCCCTTTCCGAATACTCCAGGATAGTCTTTGGTCTAAATGATAGTGTCCGGACCTGCAACACAAGTACCACAATTGTAGAGAGAATAATATTTCACGAGTCCAATCTGCTGATAATTTTTATAACATGACATCATGCTCGCTCGGTCATTTATTTCGAACCGTTTCCTATCCCGCCTTTCCACGTTTTGAGGCATGGTTGTTATTGGCACGTCTTGTCGAAGCAGAGATCGTGTCCCCTTATTACGGGATTCTCATTAATACGAGCGTGGGTAACCCAACCGTTCTGTTGGAAAGATTCCTTAGGAATAGGCAGGTCTTCTAGCCCAGGAGGAGGCGTTCAATACCCAACGCCTTTATAAAGGAACCAAGGGCCGTCTTTTTACGCCAAACCTCTCCTCAGCCTTTCCAACCTCGAGTTCTAGCACCCAAGGTTCGACTTCATTGCTCCAAGCTTCCCCATCATGTCCGGACCCAGCCCTCAAGGTCGATGGGTGGCTTCCTCCATTACGAAGGAGGATATTGCAAAGCTTCGGGCGGCCAGATACCCGACCGAGGAGATCCCCCACAGGCTTCCTGCTCAAGGACAGGTTATTCCGACCCCCAGATCCGGTGAGAGGGTCGTATTCATCTCTCACTTCCTCCGATGGCTAGGGTTTTCTCTCCACCCCTTCGTCTGGGGGCTAGTGTTTTATTACGGACTGGATTTTCACGATCTAGCTCTGGATTCCTTCCTTCATGTCTCAGCGTTTATCATCACGTGCGAGGCCTTCCTCCGAATCCCCCCACACTTCGGCCTATGGCTCAAGACCTTTAGTGTGAAGCCGAAGGTAGTCGACGGGGAACATGCGGAGTGTGGCAGTGCTGTAGTAAGTAAGCTTACCAACACTCTCTGGCCAAAAGGCTCTTTCACCGAAACTTCAAACCAATGGCAGCAAGAGTGGTTTCACGTCACGGAACCCCGTAGTACCAAGTGGGCAGCTATACCCGCGTTTCGTTCCAGCCCTCCATTACAACTTGCATCATGGATTAATAAGGGGTTGGACTGGGGATCAGTTGATGAAGTGTAGACTCTACAGAGCCGCATCCAAACCTTCCTTGAGAAGGACATCGATCTTGTCGATGTGATTCAAGTAGTGCTAGTCTGTCAAACTCTGCCATGCCAGCGTAGGCCTCTCCGCCTGTGGGAGTTTAATCCGGAAGGACCAAGAACCCTCCAACACTTCTTCGGCATTACGCACAAAGGAATGTGGAAGTTGTTTTTCAGGAAACTAAAACATTGGCCGGACACCACTAACGATGCCGGCCTCGACTGCAACCGTCCAGATACCCGGTAAGAACTTGACTTCCAAACACTTTGTAGTTAAGTATGCTGTAATACGTTACTGAGCAAACTATCTTCTTCCAGGGCTGGACAAAGAAAGAGGAACTAATTAGGTGTTCGGCCCCCCTTCCCGAAGGCTCAGCAGATCCCGTATTAACAAGGATGCTGGCCCCGGCACCATACCAGATGCCTGTGAAGGAGAGCAAAGTGGAGAGCGGGAGGACCAAATATGGCCTCCATCCCAAAGGTATATCAGACATTGTGTCTGGGGGAATCAAGATTCCATCGCCCGAAGACAAAAATGAAGGGGAAGTCGACGTCTCTTCCCCCCATGGAAAGAAAAGGGCCGCCTCCGAAGATTGGAAGGAAAAGGCTCCTAAGCGAGGCAAGATGCCTCTGACAGGTGGCTCGGGCTTGGAGGACGACATCACCGTGCAGTCTCATGACGAGGACAAGCCTCAGGACAAATCATAAGTGAACAAGGGTGTTTTAAACATGTCCCATTCCTTTCTTGTAACGTCTAGAATATATGTTTGTTGCAGTTCGGCATGCAGTCTTCTTCAATAGTCCTCTTCCTCGGGGGACCTTCTCCCAGAGATGATGGAAAGCGAGACGCCTCCACCGGTCTCCTCGCCCAATAGTGCGGAAGACTTCGAGGTATCATCGCGGAGGGTCTCCCCCGATCAACAAGTGGTGCAAGGGATGACGAAGACACTACCCAAAGGTGATACTTCAGTGGCCCAGGGTCCGGGGACCAACAATGGAGGTCCCGAGCAGTCCGGTCTACCACCGGATATGAATAAACGGATTCCTTCAAAGGGAGGCTGTGCTCCTTCAGCAGCTTCCGGAGACCCAGAGGCGCCGAATATATTAACGAACATGTCGCGGCAGGCTCCGTCTCAGAGGAACATCGTACCTTGATGGGCACAGTGGTTGAAAAGGTCCTGTCCGCGAAAAGTGGATTGAATGAGGCCTTTGTGAGCCTGCTAAGAGGCTTCGAGGTTTGTACTATAATATAGTTCG
Organism: Triticum dicoccoides; assembly: GCF_002162155.2. NCBI lineage: Eukaryota > Viridiplantae > Streptophyta > Magnoliopsida > Poales > Poaceae > Triticum > Triticum dicoccoides. The sequence goes on along the minus strand of NC_041382.1, from coordinate 454,705,160 downwards.
ATTGTGTTTTATTCACAAAATACACCTGTGTATAGATAGTAGCCCCTGAGACTCTGATTGGCTTCCCGAGGGAGGCGATTAGAGGATCCAAAGTATGCCCAGGAAATAATTTGATTAATTGGAACACAGGCTGTGACCTCCCCGGTAACTGCCCGGACAACAGAAGTTGCGGATTTGCAACACAAGATTGATGAGTCAGATAATGATATCGCGCTTATCAACAGACGACTTGACGAGGCGCAAGGTATGTTTTTGGGGTAATCATACTATGTACGTGTTTACGATATAAGCATGATGTGTAGAATTGTGTAATAAGATGTATATATATATCCGCAGATGGTGCTTCCGCAGTCGAGATCCTTCGAGCTGAGCTAGCCCGGGCCAAGGAGCAGGCCCGGATTAGTAATGCGGCTGCCGAAAAGGCATCTGCCGAGTCAAAGGCCGAACAGGCTGCTCGGTACCAATACGAGGGAAAAATATCCTCGATGACGCTTGAACTAAAGCAGGCCGCTAGCAGCTGCGGATTTCTTGAGAGGGATAATAAAGCCAAAACGGCTGATCTTGACAAGGCCTTACAAGAGGCAAGAGAAGCCCGGTCCGAATCTAGAGCGGCTCGGGAGGAGATTCGACAAGCTAGGGAGATCACGGTTAGTAAGCCCTTTTTATTACAAACTAAGTTCAGCGATTCGAATTATGCCCCGCTTAATCAAGTGTGGAGTTCTCCAGATGCTTTATTGGATTTGCCGAAGAGTGATTCTGATGCAGCGCAGTTTTACCAAGCGCAAGAAGGGTATGCAACGGAGAACATTTCCTGGTCACAATTTGGTGCGTCAAAGCACCCACTGTTGCTAAACAAACAGATGACCCAATGGGCAGAACTGCACCGGATATCCGGCGCTGCCATGAAAGACGTCGTAGTCCGGATGTGGCCGACCGAGCCAATTCCGAATAGTAAATTTGGTTTGGTGCGGCGACTTGCTGACACGGTGCCGCTTATTGACGCCGTGAAGCGATCAACATTCATTGAAGGTGCACAGATGGCCTTTGCCCGTGTGAAGACATACTGGACGAAGATGAAGGCCATCGATGTTGCAGCGAAGAGCCACCCAAGGGCAAGGACCAACACGCACCAGAGCATTATTTCGAAGATGTCTTAGAGGCTGACCGGCTGATAGAGGGTCAGTGCTCGAAAGATATGATATTCGAGTGAGATGTATTGACATTGTGAAAGACAATATTATGAAATAATAAAGTTTGTTTTAGAGTTGCTTAAAAGCTTTGAATCTTCCTATGTGGCCATTTTTATATAATCTGAAAGATTTCCAATCGTCGGCTTCCGCCCCCTCGTAGGAAATACTGGGTGTTCAGAAAAGCAATTGATCACTCTTAACCCAACGTCTTGGTCCAAAAAGGAGGTGTCAATGCGGTGAACGAGGCAATTAGACTATAGGGCGTTAACACTTTCACTTAGCCATAGAAGTTTTATGGTGGATCTACGATATAGACCCGGATATGTACGCGGTTATCCCAATGCGGTGCGTTACATGTATGACCCGAAAGAAGGTCCTTTGTGTAATACGGGGGAATCGCAAAAGATCTCGCCAAGTCGTCGCGCGGTTGACCAACTCTCACCGCATCATGACAGCCAGTTTTCGGCTTTCTCTACTGAAGTGTTTGACCAGATGAACCGGAAACACAATCGCAATAGTTCTCCCTTTACTACCCTAGCCGATAGAGCGGAACATAAGGTAGCAAGCACAGGAGCCGGGCAACCCAACTATTGACCCAAGACATGATTCAGAGCTCATGCATATAAGGCCGAACTCGCGATGCCGAAGTATGCTATGAAGCTGTTCGAACTTTGTTGGTAACTCATTTTGTTCCTGTGTTAAGACCCTGGCCAGGTATGCCGGGGTGGGTGTGTGGAACAACCAAAAGGAGAAAAATTCGGTTCTTTATAGAAAAGTGAATACCGGATACAGAGTATATTCACTAGAACCTAAGTGACATGCCAATTGTCATTTTATGGATAATAACGCCACAACCCCGGCTATTTGACATGCCAGGGGTCGGCGACTGAGGAAACATGCACTTTACAGGCTCGAAAGATAGAGAGTGTGGTCGACAAAAAGTTATTTTGGACCTCCTGTCGCACCTCTGTGCCGCCTTTCCTTGGTGGAGGGGCTCCTTAACAGGAGTAGCCTTTGGGTGAATTTATGAACCCAAACTCTGATAGAGTCCATGAGATGACCAGCCTTTGCGCTACTTGTGGCAAAGGATAATGAAAAAAGAAAGAGTAATTTAAAAAAGGGGAAAAGGAAGTAGTTTATAGGAGTACTTGTAGACCCGTCTGTGTTGTTCTTCCGTTGATGCCCAGGCTATTTGAAGTGCATAATTATGTATGCACGGTACAGATTTCGCAGGTATATGAGGTGGACGGCTAAAGCTGAACTCCTAGTCCTGCTCTAAGCTTTGTCGATCCTGTTGAATAGAGACCGGTGGCTTAATGGCCAACAAGGTATGCAGTTTAATGAGACCGCTTTGTACTTCGGCTGAGGTCGCCGTAGTGCGATCCTCAGTCCGGAGGGAGTGTTTCTCCTGCTCCCCTATAGAGTTGTGTGTCATGTATACCATGTTCACTATTTTCACTTCGGGGGGAAATTGCTTCTGACCCCCAGTATTTGGTTGGTGAGCCTCTTCGTCGTCGTTATGGTCTGGCGGCCTCCTCCCCTTGTGTTCGGCGTTGAGCTTACCGGCCTGCTTGAAGACCAAGTAGCTTCTGTTGGTATGATTAGCTGGTTTGTTGGAGTGGCCATGAATCTGGCAGGGCCGGTCCAATATCTTGTACAAATTGGATGGTCCATCTCTGCTTGCCTTGAATGGCTTCTTCCATTGACCGGATTTGGGGCCGCTGAATCCGACGTTGACCGCTATGTCATGCGTTCTTTCGTTATCATTGCGGCGTTTGTACTTACTGTGTCATGGTTTGCCCTTGCTATCCCGGACTTCAGAAGTGCCCGGATCGCTGGCGCTGTTGCTTCTACGAGTGAGCCAGCTATCTTCTCCCGCACAAAAACGGGTCATCAGAGTGGTAAGGGCTGGCATGGATTTCAGTTTTTCTTGACTAAGGTGGCGAGCGAGCCACTCGTCCCGGATGCTATGCTTGAAGGCCGCTAGGGCTTTCGTGTTCGGACAGTCGATGATTTGGTTCTTTTTAACTAAGAACCTAGTCCACAGCTTCCTGTCTGACTCTCCGGGTTGGTGGACAATGTGACTTAAGTCATCGGCATCTGGTGGCCAGACATATGTACCTTGGAAGTTGTCAAGGAAGGCCTCTTCCAAGTCCTCCCAACTACTAATAGAATTTTTAGGCAGGATGTTTAGCCAGTGCCGAGCTGGCCCTTTGAGTTTTAAAGGGAGGTATTTGATGGCATGGAGGACATCTCCACGGGCCATATGAATGTGGAAAATAAAGTCCTCGATCCACACCGCGGGGTCAGTTGTTCCATCGTATGATTCAATATTTACGGGTTTAAACCCTTCTGGGAATTCGTGATCTATTACTTCGTCAGTGAAGCAAAAAGGGTGTGCGGCACCTCTATATCGGGCTGCATCGCGACGTAGCTTCGATGGAGTCCATCCGCGGTGTTCGGCCCGTGCACGACTAGGCTTGTCACGTCCGAATAGGTAGCCGTCGACACATGTCGAGGTACATCCTCGCGATTTGTAGATCGATCTAGTATGCCCTGCTCTGTTGTTCAGGTCCTGCCGGAGGTCATATGTGTGACCACAAGCTGTTTTATCTTTGCCTTTATAATGAGGCGGGGCAGGCTGGTGTTCGGCTTGAGTTTCTGCTTTATCCCGACCACGTGGCAGTCGGTCAGCCCCATTGCATGATGATGGTATGGGCCCCAGCGCCTCATCATCGAACCGAGGTAGCAATTTGTGCTTCGGGTAACTTTTGGCTGGGCGCTTAAGGCCGTATTCTTCGGCTGCCAAAATATCAGTCCATCTATCATTTAGCAGGTATTGATCAGCTTGAAGTTGCCGCTGCTTCTTTTTCAGGCTTCTGGCAGTGGCTATTAGCTGGCGCTTGAAGCGCTCCTGCTCGAGAGGTTCTTCAGGTACGATGAAATCTTCGTTGCCGAGGCTCACCTCATCCTCGGAGAGCGGAAGATAATTACTGTCCTTTGAGTCTTCATTTATGGCCTGTTCATCGGGGCTAACTTGCCCGTCTTCCCATTCTTCTTGTTCGGAAGTTGCTTCAACGGGGTCTTCATTATCGTCGGCACCGTCGGGAGTATTATGTTCTTCTGTGCCGGTATTGCTATCTTTTGCACGACATGACTTAGAGCGGCGCCACTGACATCGGCGCTTAGGCTGTGTCCCAGGAGGTTTGTCCTTGACTGGATCTTCTTTGTCGTCGTTGTTAGATTCTTTAGGCGTATCCACCATGTATATGTTATACGAAGAAGTGGCTGTCCAGCGTCCAGTAAATGATGGGTTTTGGCCATGCTCCTCATCTGCATCGTCGTCCGTACCGTCGATGTCTTCGGAGCCATAATCGAGCATGTCTGTTAAGTCTTTGACAATGGCTATAAAGTGGGTGGCGGGTGGGGAGCGAAATTCACCGTCATCAGCTTCTAGTTCGAACCGGATATAGTTCGGCTGTGAATCCCCCGCTAAGGATAGATTTTTTAGTGAGTTCAGCACATCGCCCAAAGGCGAGTGCCAGAAGATGTCCGCGGCGCTGAATTCGGCGATCGATGACCGATCATGCTCGACGTGCACGGAAGCGCATGGTTCAGTACTTATAGCTAGAAATGAATCTGAGGTTTTGATGACACCAGTATTACCGGAAGTTAGGTTTATGTGCGGCTCCAACACCGTGGAGTTTGCGGCTTCCGTGGCGGGGTTGAGCTTCATGTCCTCGGATGGCACAACCTGCTCCGGATCTAAGGCCAGAGCGGTTACAGGTGCAATTTCCTGGGTATGGCCCGATGACAGATCTAAGTCATGTTCATCAAGGTGACGGGGAGCGACTGCCGTGGTCTCAAATCCATTGAAGATCAAGTCTCCGTGGATATCCTCAACGTAGTTCAAGCTCCCGAATCTGACCTGATGTCCAGGTGAGTAGCTGTCGATCTGCTTCAGATGGCCAAGCAAGTTGGCCCGCAGTGCGAAGCCGCCGAACACGAAGATCTGCGCGGGGAGGAAGACTTCCCCTTGGAAAACATCATTTTAGATGATTGAAGGAGCCATCAAACCTTTTGAGGATGGCACAGTGGAACTCTCAACGAAAGCACCAATTTGGTGTCAAAACCGGCGGATCTCGGGTAGGGGGTCCCGAACTATGCATCTAAGGTCGACGGTAACATGAGACAGGGGACACAATGTTTACCCTGGTTCGGGCCCTCTCTATGGAGGTAATACCCTACTTCCTGCTTGACTGTTCTTGATGAATATGAGTATTACAAGAGTTGATCTACCACGAGATCGTAATGGCTAAACCCTAGAAGTCTAGCCTATATGACTATGATTATGATTGTCCATCTATCCGGACTAAGCCCTCCAGTTTATATAGACACCGGAGGGGACTAGGGTTGTACAAGGTCGGTTACAGAGAAAGAAATCTTCATATTGGATCGCCAAGCTTGCCTTCCACGTCAAGGAGAGTCCCATCCGGACACAGGAGAGAGTCTTCGGTCTTGTTTCTTGACAGCCCATTAGTCCAGCCCATGTCCAACAGGCCGGACGCCCGAGGACCCCTTAGTCCATGACTCTCTCACCGGGTCATCCGGACTTGTACCTCAGACTGGGTGAAGCTGAAAGCTAGCGTTCTTAAGGGAATAATCGATCCGCGGACTAAAGATATTTTATCCTTGTTGCACTATGAACCCCCAGATATTATGTATACTGCAATTTTTTGAATCACAGTTTGGGCATGCATACTAACGCATGTTCACACAGGGAAAGGAACCCTTAAGGGAACTATTCTCTCTGGAAGATGTTTTCCTTACAATCACTAAGTAATATAGCATAGCTAGCCGAATACAACTTGCCTGTTCAAGCAACTATGACCCCCACGCCTGGTTTCCATGCATGCCTCGGTATTTACATGTCCGGTATTCGGAAACACTCTGCACCTTCGGGTCCAGAGGTTGAAGCAAAAAGGTCTGCCATGACAATCGTTTTACAATTCGGCTAGGGACAAAATAGTCAATTGAAGTACATAGTCACTTGGACTCAGAAACTTCTTCCTCTATACCGTCTAATAGGTTGTCTAGCTTACAGTCCTGAAGTGAAAACTTGGCGGCTATCTTTACTTGTTCATATACCAAGCTCACTGGAATCTCTTGTCCATCTGACCCCCGAGGTCCCACCTGGGCCATATGATTCGGATCAAGTTCGATATACCGTTTTTTCACCATGGCCCAGGCCTCTCGTGTGCCTTCCCGACAAGCAGATATCATCCATAATCTAAAGCGGCGCTGAGCTCCCTTGAACAGCTTCACAAGCTCCTCCATTCCTGGAGGGGATGCGGGTGGCCATAAAGTCTTGGCAATGCTCCGCATCGCTTTCCAAGCTCGCTCATATACTTCGGACAGCTCTTGTAGCTGATCGCCTTGGAAGCTGGATGCCTCTTCTTCAGGCCGCCCAGTCAAAATACCTACAGGAATATACTCATTAGAAGTCACCTCAGCGAACTATACGACAATAAGTTCAAAGGCATACTGAATATGCCGCCTCACAGCTTTTTGTTCTCCTTTAAAGCGTCCGCTAGTTGGGCCCGCACATCCTTCAGCTCTTCACCGAGCTGGGTATTGGCATCCTGCAGCTTGTTCTTTTCGTCCCTGGTCCGTGTCAGTACACGTTGACCAACGGTCTCTTACCTTTCGGCATGTTCCTTATCCGCTTGTGCGGCTTTAAGCCTCTCTTCCATCTAAGTCAACGAGCCTACCATCGTATAATACAGCAATGTTTATTTGTATAAACACGACTGGCACATGATTACTTTTTTCGGGTAGAAGGGAACCTTACCAGTCGATGCCTCCTTGGACTTCCTCGGTTCGGCGGTAACAGCAGTTAGCTGGGTCCGGCACTGTTCCAGATCCTGAGATAGCATGTTGTTCTTCTCCGTGAGTGCCTGATTATACAATGATCCTTAATTAGTTTCTTCAACTGCTTCAAGTCTTGGGGGATACTAGTATATGGTTACTAGATCTATACAATGCATACTTACCCGCATATCTTTCAAATACTGGTCAGTGGCTCTGGCAAGCCCATCCCGAGCAGCTCGGATGTATGCATCAGCCGAGCTGAAGGCATTGAACTCCTCTTCAGTAAAGCTGGGGTCACGAAGAGCGGCCCTCCGTCGCTGATGATTCATGGCGCTCTCTACTTCAGAGTTCGTGATGGACACATCATCTGAATCCTCTGAAGGAGGACAATCCGGCGTCACTCCCGTATCAGCCCCTGTCATAGAGGCAGGGTCTAGAGCCTGATTGGTAGAGGTGCGACCGGTAGGATCCACGGACATAGTCCGGCGAACACTCTTCCTGATAAAACACAACGGACAATGTCATAGTTCGATGTGACTGCCAGGGTGCGTATTCGAATCCATACCTCTTTGATGAAGGCTCGGCCATGTTGTCATTTGCCTTCCTCTTTGAAGACCCGCCCGGCGCAGGCGCCGCTCTCTTATGAGACGCCTCTAGTGCATCATGGCACACCGAGCGCCACCCCTTTGGAGCACGAGACAGTGTGGTGGGTGAGGCATAACGAGGAAGCTCTTTTGGAGGAGATGCTCCCTTGGCACTTACATGGGAAGATGGTAGGAGACCAGGGTAATCGGCTACAATGGCCACTTCTGTGCTGTCGTAGCTCGCCTGATAGAAGACCCCCTCCTTAAGCTCTACAAATATATCCGGATCCTCCTCAAATCCGGGATCTAGGTCCCGAATATGATTCTCCGGCTACGAAGCAGGGCTATAGATCCCTGTGGTGGCCTTCCGCCATTCCTATTAAAGATGGTCGGTTCAAGTCCAACTAGTTGCGGCTTAAGATGAGGATTGAATAAGATTCTGCATTGAAAGCTTACCCGGCTAAGAGGATTGTACACGGAGAATCCGTCCCGGCACTTAAGGCGGGCGAATTCTTCTTTCTCCCCTTTATAAAGATCCGCCAGCATGGCGGCCAGGGCAGCAAAGTCATCGGGACCCTTGCTCCCCTTCTGAAGGATTCGGGAAATTTTCCGCCAGGGCTTCGCCCGTAAAAAAAGTTAATCTCGCTCGCACCGGGACTAGATCCGCGAGGGGAAGGTAGCCTTGCGCCTGGAGTTTGGTGATACGTCTCCAACGTATCTATAATTTTTGATTGCTCCATGCTATTATATTATCTATTTTGGATGTTAACGGGCTTTATTTTACACTTTTATATCATTTTTGGGACTAACCTACTAACCGGAGGCCCATCCCAAATTGCTGTTTTTTTGCCTATTTTAGGGTTTCGAAGAAAAGGAATATCAAACTGAGTCCAAATGGACTGAAACCTTCGGGAACATGATTTTCTCAACAAACGTGATCCAGGAGACTTGGAGTGGCCGTCAAGAAACAAGGGAGGAAGGCACGAGGCAGGGGGCGCGCCTACCCCCCTGGGCGCGCCCTCCACCCTCGTGGGCCCTCCGTTGCTCCACTGACGTACTTCTTCCTCCTATATATATCCACGTACCCCCAAACATCCAGGAGCACCACGAAAACCTAATTCCACCGCCACAACCTTCTGTACCCGAGAGATCCAATCTTGGGGCCTTCCGCCGGAGGGGGCATTGATCACGGAGGGCCACTTCATCAATTCCATGGGCTCTCTGGTGATGTGTGAGTAGTTTACTTCAGACCTACGGGTCAATAGTTATTATCTAGATGACTTCTTCTCTCTCTTTGGATCTCAATACAAAGTTCTCCTTGATTCTCTTGGAGATCTATTCGATGTAATCTTCTTTTGCGGTGTGATTGTCGAGATCCGATGAATTGTGGGTTTATGATCCAGATTATCTATGAACAATATTTGATTCTCCTCTGAATTCTTTTATGTATGATTGGTTTATCTTTGCAAGTCTCTTCGAATTATCAGTTTGGTTTGGCCTACTTTATTGATCTTTCTTGTAATGGGAGAAGTGCTTAGCTTTGGGTTCAATCTTGCGGTATCCTTTCCAAGTGACAGCAGGGGCAGCAAGGCACGTATTGTATTGTTGCCATCGAGGATAAAAAGATGGGGTTTATATCATATTGCTTGAGTTTATCCCTCTACATCATGTCATATTCCTTAAAGCATTACTCTCTTCTTATGAACTTAATACTCTAGATGCATGCTGGATAGCGGTCGATGTGTGGAGTAATAGTAGTAGATGCAGAATCATTTCGGTCTATTTGTCTCAGACGTGATGCCTATATACATGATCATACCTAGATATTCTCATAACTATGCTCAATTCTATCAATTGCTCGACAGTAATTCATTTACCCACCGTAATACTTATGCTCTTAAGGGAATCCCCTGGTGAAACCTATGGCCCCCTTGTCTATCTTCCATCATATTAATCTTCCAATACTTAGTTATTTCCTTTGCCCTTTATTTTACTTTGCATCTTTATCATAAAAATACCAAATATATTATCTTATCAGATCTCACTCTCGTAAGTGACCGTGAAGGGCTTGCCAACCCCTTTATCGCGTTGGTTGCGAGGTTCTTATTTGTTTGTGTAGGTGTGTGGGACTTGAGCGTGCTCTCCTACTGGATTGATACCTTGGTTCTCAAAAATTGAGGGAAATACTTATGCTACTTTGCTGCATGACCCTTTCCTCTTCAAGGGAAAAACAACGCAGTTCTCAAGAGGTAGCAAGAAGCATTTCTGGTGCCGTTGCCAGGGAGATTCGCGCCAAGTCATGTCAAGATTTGACTCCCAACAACGAGTCATTTTTGGCGCCATTACCAAGCCAAGACATACCAAGTATCCATCACAAAATCTTATCCCTCGCATTACATTATTTGCAATTTGCCTCTCGTTTTCCTCTCCCACACTTCACCCTTGCCGTTTTATTCGCCCTCGCTCTCCGTTCCCCTTCTCTTCCCTATTCGCCTCTTTTTCGCTTGCTTCTCGTTTGCTTGTGTGTTGGATTGCTTGCTTGTCACGATGACTCTACCTAGATTTGGTGATCTTCACCTTAAAAGGTTAGAGGAGATCGAAAGCAATATCAGGAGTTTTATGGCTTTACAATTTGAGCATAATAACTTCTTTAGGAACGAGCTTAAGGAACAAAGAAGCTTTATGTGTTATATGAATAAAGAGCGTGATGATATGTCTAAAGAATTTTATGGTTTGAAATCTCAGATTGCTCATCTCAAAAAATTAATTGCTGAAGTTTCGAATAAGCAGGCCACCTTAGTTAATAAGATGGCCGCTAAGCCAATTTTTTTATGATAATAAAGACGAAGATCTAAAAGTTATTGATGTGTCTCCTATTAAATCTTTGTTTTGCAATATGAATCTTGATAATGATGGGGCTGAAGATGAGCCACCTTTACCTAGAAGGCGTTCCAAAAATTCAGAGTCTTTAGATCTTGATGCTGAAATTGTTAAAAGTGGGATTGAAGAGGTTGAAACTTTAAATATCGATGAACCCACTATTTTAGATTTCAAGGAATTTAATTATGAGTAATTTCTCTTTGATAGATTGTATTTTCTTGTTGCAATCCGTGCTAAATTCTCCTCATGCTTATAGTCAAAATAAAGCTTTTACTAAACATATCGTTGATGCTTTGATGCAATATTATGAAGAAAAACTTGAGTTGGAAGTTTCTATCCCTAGAAAACTTTATGATGAGTGGGAACCTACAATAAAAATTAAAATTAAATATCATGAGTTCTATGCCTTGTGTGATTTGGGTGCTAGTGTTTCCACGATTCCAAAAACTTTGTGTGACTTGCTAGGTTTCCGTGATTTTCATGATTGTTCTTTAAACTTGCACCTTGCGGATTCCACTATTAAGAAACCTATGGGAAGAATTAATGATGTTCTTATTGTTGCAAATAGGAACTATGTGCCCGTAGATTTCATTGTTCTTGATATAGATTGCAATCCTTCATGTCCTATTATTCTTGGTAGACCTTTCCTTAGAACGATTGGTGCAATTATTGATATGAAGGAAGGGAATATTAGATTCCAATTTCCGTTAAGGAAAGGCATGGAAAACTTTTCTATAAAGAACATCAAATTACCATATGAATCTGTTATGAGAGCCACTTATGGATTGCCTACCAAAGATGGCAATACCTAGATCTATCTTCGCTTTTATGCCTAGCTAGGGGCGTTAAACGATAGCGCTTGTTGGGAGGCAACACAATTTTATTTTTATTCCTTGCGTTTTGCTCCTGTTTAGTAATAAATAATTTATATAGCCTCTGTTTTTGTTGTTCTTTTGTGTTTAATTAGTGTTTGTGCCAAGTAGAACCGTTGGGAAGACTTGGGGAAAGTCTTTTTGATCTTGCTGTGAAAAACAGAAACATTAGTGCTCACGAGAATCGCTGCCATTTTTATTTGGAAGGTGCTATTTAGTTAATTCGTTTGCAAATGATTAATAGATAAATTCCTCACGTCCAGAAATTTATTTTAGAATTTTTGGGGTTCCAGAACTTGCTTAGCTACAGATTACTACAGACTGTTCTGTTTTTGACAGATTCTGTTTTTCTTGTGTTGTTTGCTTATTTTGATGAATCTATGACCAGTAAAAGAGTTTATATACCATAGAGAAGTTGGAATACAATAGGTTTAACACCAATATAAATAAATAATGAGTTCATTACAGTACCTTGAAGTGGTGTTTTTTTTCTTTCGTTAACGGAGCTCACGAGATTTTCTGTTTTGAGTTTTGTGTTGTGAAGTTTTCAAGTTTTGGGTAAAGATTTGATGGATTATGGAACAAAGAGTGTCAAGAGCCTAAGCTTGGGGATGCCTATAGCACCCCAAGATAAAATTCAAGGACACCAAAAATCCTAAGCTTGGGGAAGCCCCAGAAGGCATCCCCTCTTTCGTCTTCGTCTACCGGAAACTTTACTTGGAGCTATATTTTTATTCACCACATGATATGTGTTTTGCTTGGAGTGTCTTGTATGATTTGAGTCTTTGATTTTTAGTTTACCACAATCATCCTTGCTGTACACACCTTTTTAGAGAGTCTCACATGATTTGAAATTTATTAGAATACTCTATGTGCTTCACTTATATCTTTTGAGCTATATAGTTTTTGCTCTAGTGCTTTACTTATATCTTTTAGAGCACGGTGGTGGATTTGTTTTATAGAAACTATTGTTTTCTCATGCTTCACTTATATTATTTTGAGATTCCTTTAAAACAACATGGCGATAATAAAAACTTTCATATAAGTGCATAGAATACTATGAGAAGTTTGATACTTGATAATTGTTTTGATATATGGAGATGGTGATATTAGAGTCATGCTAGTTGAGTAGTTGTGAATTTGAGAAATACTTGTGTTGAAGTTTGTGATTCCTGTAGCATGCACACATGGTGAAACGTTATGTGATGAAGTTGGAGCATGATTTACGAGTGGCGGTCGGGGACGAGCGATGGTCTTTTCCTACCAATATATCCCCCTAGGAGCATGCGCGTAATACTTTGTTTCGATAACTAATAGATTTTTGCAATAAGTATGTGAGTTCTTTATGACTAATGTTGAGTCCATGGATTATATGCACTCTCACCCTGCCAACATTGCTAGCCTCTCTAGTATCGCGCAACTTTCGCAGGTACCATAAACCCACCATATACCTTCCTCAAAACAGCCACCATACCTACCTATTATGGCATTTCCATAGCCATTCCGAGATATATTGCCATGCAACTTTCCACCATTCCATTATTATGACACGCTTCATCATTGTCATATTGCTTGCATGATCATGTAGTTGACATCGTATTTTTAGGAAAGCCACCATTCATAATTCTTCATACATGTCACTCATTCATCATTGCACATCCCGGTACACCGCCGGAGGCATTCACATAGAGTCATATTTTGTTCTAAGTATTGAGTTGTAATTCTTGAGTTGTAAGTAAATAAAGTGTGATGATCATCATTATTAAAGCATTGTCCCAAGTGAGGAAAGTATGATGGAGACTATGATTCCCCCACAAGTCGGGATGAGACTTCGTAAAAAAAGGGGAAGGCTATAAAAAAGAAGAAGAAGGCCCCCCCAAAAATATGATAGAAAAAGAGAGAAGGGACAATGCTACTATCCTTTTCCACACTTGTGCTTCAAAGTAGCGCCATGTTCTTCGTGATAGAGAGTCTCCTATGATATCACTTTCATATACTAGTGGGAATTTTTCATTGTAGAACTTGGTTTGTATATTCCAATGATGAGCTTCCTCAAAATGCCCTAGGTCTTCGTGAGCAAACAAGTTGGATGCACACCCACTTAGTTTCTTTTATTGAGCTTTCATACACTTATAGCTCTAGTGCATTCGTTGCATGGAAATCCCTACTCATTCATATTGATATCTATTGATGGGCATCTCCATAGCCCGTTGATACGCCTAGTTGATGTGAGACTATCTTCTCCCTTTTTGTCTTCTCCATAACCACCATTCTATTACACCATAGTGCTATATCCATGGCTCACGCTCATATATTGCGTGAAGATTGAAAAAGTTTGGGAACATCAAAAGTATGAAACAATTGCTTGGCTTGTCATCAGGGTTGTGCATGATTTACATATTTTGTGTGGCGAAGATAGAGAATAGCCAGACTATATGATTTTGTAGGGATAACTTTCTTTGGCCATGTTATTTTGAGAATACATAATTGCTTAGTTAGTATGCTTGAAGTATTATTATTTTTATGTCAATATTAAACTTTTATCTTGAATCTTTCGGATCTGAACATTCATGCCACAATAAAGAAAAATTACATTGAGAAATATGTTAGAAAGCATTCCACATCAAAGAGTCTTCTTTTATCATTTACCTACTCGAGGGCGAGCAGGAATTAAGCTTGGGGATGCTTGATACGTCTCCTACGTATCTATAATTTTTGATTGCTCCATGCTATTATATTATCTATTTTGGATGTTAACGGGCTTTATTTAACAGTTTTATATCATTTTTGGGACAAACCTACTAACCGGAGGCCCAGCCCAAATTGCTGTTTTTTGTGCCTATTTTAGGGTTTCGAAGAAAAGGAATATCAAACGGAGTCCAAATGGAATGAAACCTTCGGGAGCGTGATTTTCTCAACAAACGTGATCCAGGAGACTTAAAGTGGCCGTCAAGAAACAAGGGAGGAAGGCACAAGGCAGGGGGGCGCGCCTACGCCCCTGGGCACGCCCTCCATCCTCGTGGGCCCTCCGTTGCTCCACCGACGTACTTCTTCCACCTATATATATCCATGTACCCCCAAACATCCAGGAGCACCACGAAAACCTAATTCCACTACCGCAACTTTCTGTACATGAGAGATCCCATCTTGGGGCCTTTTCCGAAGCTCCGCCGGAGGGGGCATTGATCACGAAGGGCCTCTACATCAACTCCATGGCCTCTTCGGTGATGTGTGAGTAGTTTACTTCAGACCTGCGGGTCCATAGTTATTAGCTAGATGGCTTCTTCTCTCTCTTTGGATCTCAATTCAAAGTTCTCCTCGATTCTCTTAGAGATCTATTTGATGTAATCTTTTGTTGCAGTGTGTTTGTCGAGATCCGATGAATTGTGGCTTTATGATCCAGATTATCTATGAACAATATTTGATTCTCCTCTGAATTCTTTTATGTATAATTGGTTTATCTTTGCAAGTCTCTTCGAATTATGAGTTTGGTTTGGCTACTAGATTGATCTTTCTTGCAATGGGAGAAGTGTTTAGCTTTGGGTTCAATCTTGCGGTGTCCTTTCCCAGTGAAAGGAGGGGTAGCAAGGCACGTATTGTATTGTTGCCATCAAGGATAACAATATGGGGCTTATATCATATTTCATGAGTTTATCCCTCTACATCATGTCATCTTCCTTAAAGCCTTACTCTGTTCTTATGAACTTAATACTCTAGATGCATGTTGGATAGCGGTCGATGTGTGGAGTAATAGTAGTAGATGCAGAATCATTTCGGTCTACTTGTCTCGGACGTGATGCCTATATACATGATCATACCTAGATATTCTCATATCTATGCTCAATTCTATCAATTGCTCGATAGTAATTCATTTACCCACCGTAATACTTATGCTCTTGAGAGAAGCCACTAGTGAAACCTATGGCCCCGAGTCTATCTTCCATCATATTAATCTTCCAATACTTAGTTATTTCCTTTGCCATTTATTTTACTTTGCATCGTTATCATAAAAATACCAAAAATATTATCTTATCATATCTATCAGATCTCACTCTCGTAAGTGACCATGAAGGGCTTGACAACCCCTTTATCGCATTGGTTGTGAGGTTCTTATTTTTTTCTGTAGGTGCGTGGGACTTGAGCGTGATCTCCTACTGGATTGATACCTTGGTTCTCAAAAACTGAGGGAAATACTTACGCTACTTTGCTACATCACCCTTTCCTCTTCAAGGGAAAACCAACGCAGTGCCCAAGAGGTAGCATTTGGTCAGCTGGGCATGGGATACTCAGCATCTCTCCCAATCGCCTTTTTCGGAGCCATTGATACGTCTCCAACGTATCTATAATTTTTGATTGTTCCGTGCTATTATATTATCTGTTTTGGATGTTTATGGGCTTTATTTTGCACTTTTATATTATTTTTGGGACTAACCTATTAACCCAGAGCCCAGTGTTAGTCTCTGTTTTCCCCTTGTTTCAGTGTTTTGCAGAAAAGGAATATCAATCGGAGTCATAACATAATGAAACCTTCGGGAGCGTGATTCTTGGAACAAACATGATCTAGGAGACTTGGAGTTGAAGTCAAGGAAGCTTCGAAGTGGCCACGAGGCAGGGAGGTGCGCCCCTGACCGACTTCTTTCGCCTATATATATAAATATACCCTAAAAACATCGAGAGCAGAATAGATCAGGAGTTCCGCCGCCAGAAGCCTCCGTAGAAACCGAAAACCACTCAAGATCAGGAGTTCCCAGCTCTGGTGGCTATCTTCATCATCCCGGCGCTCTCCATGACGAGGATGGAGTAGCTCACCCTCGGGGCTGAGGGTATGTACCAGTAGCTATGTGTTTGATCTCTCTCTCTCTCTCGTGTTCTTGAGGTGGTACGATCTTGATGTATCGCGAGCTTTTCTATTATAGTTGGATCTTATGATGTTTTTCCCCCTCTACTCTCTTGTAATGGATTAAGTTTTCCCTTTGAAGTTATCTTATCAGATTGAGTCTTTAAGGATTTGATAACACTTGATGTATGTCGTGCACGTGCTTATCTGTGGTGACAATGGGATATCATGTGATCCACTTGATGTATGTTTTGGTGATCAACTTGCGAGTTCCGTGACCTCGTGAACTTATGCATAGGGTTTGGCGCATGTTTTCATCTTGACTCTCCGATAGAAACTTTGGGCACTCTTTGAAGTTCTTTGTGTTGGTTGAATAGATGAATCTGAGATTGTGTGATGCATATCGTATAATCATACCCACGGATACTGAGGTGACATTGGAGTATCTAGGTGACATTAGGGTTTTGGTTGGTTTGTGTCTTAAGGTGTTATTCTAGTACGAACTCTTGAATAGATCGATCAGAAATAATAACTTTGAGGTGGTTTCGTACCCTACCATAATCTCCTCGTTTGTTCTCCGCTATTAGTGACTTTGGAGTGACTCTTTGTTGCATGTTGAGGGATAGTTATATGATCCAATTATGTTATTATTGTTGAGAGAACTTGCACTAGTGAAAGTATGAACCCTAGGCCTTGTTTCCTAGCATTGCAATACCGTTTGTGCTCACTTTTATCATTAGTTACCTTGCTGTTTTTATATTTTCAGATTAAAAAAACCTATATCCAGCATCCATATTGCACTTGTATCACCATCTCTTCGCCGAACTAGTGCACCTATACAATTTACCATTGTATTGGGTGTGTTGGGGACACAAGAGACTCTCTGTTATTTGGTTGCAGGGTTGCTTGAGAGAGACCATCTTCATCCTACGCCTCCCACGGATTGATAAACCTTAGGTCATCCACTTGAGGGAAATTTGCTACTGTCCTACAAACCTCTGCACTTGGAGGCCCAACAACGTCTACAAGAAGAAGGTTGTGTAGTAGACATCAGCCATGAGGGTGGGAGGAAGAACTGGGAGCGCTAGCCATGTTTGAGTCGTTTCTCCTTGTAATGCCCTCGATGCGGCTATAGCTCCTACGTGTCGAAGCACGACTTAGAGGCATAACCACATTGAAGGCAATGTCGCAAGTAAGGTAATCTTCACAACAACCCATGTAAATAGACAATAAGGGGAAAGGAACATAGTTGTCTTACACTCGCCACGTCACACAAAGTACATAAATAACATTACATCATCCAATACACTCATGGTCCGACTACAGTACCAAAATAAAAGATCAACCCCAACATGCGACATGGTCCCGATCGCCCCAACTGGGCACCACTACTGATCATCAGGGAAAGACACATAGTAACGGCATGAGTCTTCGTCGAACTCCCACTTGAGCTCAAGCGCATCATCTGGAATGGAGTCATCGGGCCCTGCATCTGGTTTGGAAGTAATCTATGAGCCATGGGGACTCAGCAATCTCGCACCCTCGCAATCAAGACTATTTAAGCTTATAGGTAAGGCAAGGTAATATGTGGAGCTGCAGCAAGCGACTAGCATATATGGTGGCTAACCTGTTCGCAAAAGAGAGCGAGAAGAGAAAGCAAAGCACGAATCGAAGAACTAGAGAACAACCTACGGCAAACATTACTCCAACACCATGTTCACTTCCCGGACTCCGCCGAGAAGAGACCATCACGGTTACACACGCGGTTGATTCATTTTAATTAAGTTAAGGTTCAAGTTATCTACAACCGAATATTAACAAATTCCCATCTGCCCATAACCGTGGGCACGGCTTTCGAACGTTCAAATCCATGTAGGGGAGTCCCAACTTAGCCCATGACAAGCTCTCATGGTCAACGAAGGATATACCTTCTCCCGAGACATTCCGATCAGACTCGGTATCCCGGTTCTACAAGACAACTTTGACAAGTTAAAACAAATCCAGCAACACCGCCCGAATGTGCCAACAAATCCCGATAGGAGCTGCACATATCTCGTTCTCAGGGCACACTCAGATAGGTCAAGCTAGGAGTAAAACCAACCCTCGAGTTTCCCCGAGGTGGCCCCGCAGGCTGCCCAGTTCGGACCAACACTCAGAGGAGCACTGGCCCGGGGGGGTTAAATAAGATGACCCTTGGGCTCCGGAAACCCAAGGGAAAAAGAGGCTAGGTGGCAAATGGTAAAACCAAGGTTGGGCATTGCTGGAGGAGTTTTATTCAAGGCGAACTGTCAAGGGGTTCCCATTATCACCCAACCGCGTAAGGAACGCAAAATCCGGGAACATAACACCGATATGACGGAAACTAGGGCGGCAAGAGTGGAACAAAACACTAGGCAAAAGGCCGAGCCTTCCACCCTTTACCAAGTATATAGATGCATTAAGATAACAATATAATATAATGATATCCCAACAATAAACAATGTTCCAACAAGGAACGGTCTCCAATCTTCACCTGCAACTAGCAACGCTATAAGAGGGGCTGAGCAAAGCGGTAACATAGCCAATCAACGGTTTGCTAGGACATGGTGGGTTAGAGGTTTGACATGGCAGTTTGGGAGGCATGATAAGCAAGTGGTAGGCATCATAGCATAGGCATAGCAAAAGAGCGAGCATCTGGCAAAGCAAAGATAGAAGTGATTTCGAGGGTATGATCATCTTGCCTACAAAGTTGTCAGAGTTGACTGGATCCTCGAAAGCAAACTCAACGGGCTCCTCGTTCGTGAAATCTTCTCCCGGCTCTACCCAAACAAGACAAACAAGCAAAAGGAACACAATCAACCACGTGCAATGCTCAAACAACATGATGCAAACATGGTATGCTATGTGGGATGCGATATGTGATGCATATGCAAGATTTGACAAGGAATGATTGAACCTGGCCTCAACTTGGAAATCCAAGTGTGCCACTGGAAAGGTGAGGTGATTTCGGTTGAAATCGATATAAAAAACACCGGAATCGGAGGCACGGTTTAGAAATGGCAAGCAAAACAAATATGACACCGGTCTGCGATAAACAGCAAGTAGCCATGTAAATGCATCGAGATAATTATGCTACAGCACTCAAACATGGCAACCAAATACATGGCAGGGATCCACTCATGATGCTTGACAAAATATGAACACTGAGCTACGGCCAATTCATCCATTAACAGGTTCAAACAAGCATGGCAAAAATGCAAATGATAAACAGGTTTCAGACTTGGTGAAATTAACACAAGCCTGGAATTCCAGATCAGGTAGCACACTTTGGAGCATGAAAACTATATGCTACCAGAACTTAACATGGCAAAGAAAAGCATGAAATGCAGCTACTCAAAGATCTTAACAAAAGTCCCTTAGTGACCTTGAGCCAAAAGGGATCGGAAAATACAATTGCAAGCATGTGAACATGGCAAAAACATAAAAAGATCTCAGACTTAGGGAAAAATTGGAACATGCAAATCTGTTAACAAGTAGGCATGTTTACGAGCTCGATGCACTCGCTACAGAGCAAGGAATGATAATCTAAGCATACACCCATCAAGAATACATATTATATAAGCTAGCCATGGCAAGAACAACAACATAGAGTGCACGGATCAACAACAACATCCTCGGCAAAATCGCTAACAAGTAGACAATCTGCCAGGAATCACGAAATAGCAAAAGTAGAGCTCGATTGACTCAAGCTAGGGTGCTCCATAAATACAAAAAAGGACAAGGATGGATAGAGCACCACAATATTAACAAAACATCCTTACTGATCATCCTCAAAAGAGGCACGGATCACTAGGAAACAACATGAACATATGGCATATTGATAAAAACAGATCAAGGACTTAGAGAAATTCTAAGTCCCTGAAATCAGCATTAACGAATGCACTACTTTGCAAGCTTGTGATAGTCACCACACATATCACAAAAATACATGGATAGCCCTGGGCTCTCCGGGCCGGCGATGTGGGGCGGCGCGTGGGCGAATCAGGAACTGACACATGGCGGCGCGGAGAAGTTGGACATGTCCGGCCTGGTTCGGACGCGTCCGGCGGCGCGGGGAAGATGGATCTAGGGTTTAGGGGGAGAAGAACCGTGAATTTCGAGGGGGAGACCTATTTATAGGCATAGGAGGAGCTAGAGGAGTCCAAATGAGGTGCGCTTTTCGGCCACGCGATCGTGATCGAACGCTCTAGATGATGGAGAGGGTTTTGGTGGGTTTTGGGCCAAATTGGAAGGGTGTTGGGCTGCAACACACACGAGGCCTTCTCGGTCCCTCGGTTAACCGTTGGAGTAACAAACGAAGTCCAAATGGTATGAAACTTGACAGGCGGTCTACCAATAGTAAACCAAGGCTGCTTGGCAAGTCTCGGTCCAATCCGGAAATGTTTAACCCCCACACACGAAAAGAAGGTAGAAAGGACCACCGGAGGAGATAGGAGCGCCGAAATGCAAAACGGACAACGGGGAAAATGCTCAGATGCATGAGACGAATACGTATGCAAATGCAATGCACATGATGACATGATATGAGATGCATGACAACAACAACAACACATGGAGACAAAAACCCGAACCTGAGGAAATAAAATAACTTAGCGCTGGAAACGGAAGAGTTGGAGTACATATAAGGTAAATTACATCCGAGGTGTTACACTCCTAGCGAGCTCTAAGGATTTTCCGCCTGGTGTGGAATGGCATCTGAGATCCAATCCCTTTAAATAGATGCCTTTTTATGTCCAGGGTGTTATGTGCAAAAAATACTCTGACCTTTTGTATTCATTCGACACGTGGAAGCAGAAGAGACGGAGGTGCGGGAGCCAAAGGGTATGACATTGAATGAAAAGCCGAATATAACTCTTCGGGTCAGATGCTTTGAAGTATTTGGAGGAGGAACCCGCCTTGTAATGCCAAAGACAACCTGCGCACCGGACACATCGTCATTGAAGCCTAGTTCGGGGGCTACTAAGGGAGTCCTGGATTAAGGGGTCCTCGGGTGTCCAGGCTAATGACATGGGCCGGACTAATGGGCCGTGAAGATACAAGACAGAAGACTTCCTCCCGTGTCCGGATGGGACTCTCCTTGGCGTGGAAGGCAAGCTTAGCATGCGGATATGAATATTCCTTTCTCTGTAAACCAACTCTGTACAACCCTAGTCCCCTTCGGTATATATAAACCGGATGGTTTAGTCCGTAGAGGCAATCATAATCATACATGCTAGACAATTAGGGTTTAGCCATCACGATCTCGTGGTAGATCAACTCTTGTAACCCCTATACTCATCAAAGTCAATCAAGCAGGACGTAGGGTATTACCTCCATCAAGAGGGACCGAACCTGGGTAAAACATCGTGTCCCTTGTCTCCTGTTACCATTAATCCTTAGACGCATAGTTCGGAACCCCCTACCTGAGATCTACCGGTTTTGACACCGACAGCCGGCCCAGCTAATGGCCCACCATGTTTTTTTCACACACTAGTGGGCTGGCCCGTTAATAGTCTGCCATGTTTTGGGTCAAATTGAGGCCCATATCAGACCAAGCCTGTTAACAGTCTGCTGTGATTTGGGCCAAATTACGACCCATATCGGATCAGGCCCGTTAACAGGCCACTATTCTTTTGGGCCTGTTCTAAGCCAGGTTTGTATTTCAGCCTGTTAATGCCCGTTTACCAGTTCAGCCTGATAATAGTTTTGGCCTGTTAGCAGCCCGTGCTGCATCTAGGACGTTGTCGGCCCGATTTAACTTTAGACCATTTTAACGGCCCATGCAGAAACTGGGCTATTTCTTGTCCGAAGTAACTTTAGGCCTCTTAACGGCCCATAGTATTCATGGATAAATTTTAGCCCCGCTGGCCTATCGGCCTATTAATGGCCCGTGTAACAGTTTGGCCTAATTACAACCCGGGTTGAATCCACGTGGATACCAGCCTCCTTAAAGCCCATAATTTTATTGGGCCAAACAGGCCCGAGATATATTTTGGCCTGTTAATGGCTCGTCCTATTTGGGCCAAACGTGGGCCCTAGGCAGTTTCGGCATGTATTGGCCCGTGAATTTTTCGGCTCAATGCTAGCCCAATCTAGGTTTTAGACTGTTAAAAGCCCACGGTGTTCTCTGGCCCAACTGGCTAGAACTTTACTCGTCCTATTAAAGGCGGAAAACTTCTATAGGTTTAGACATGCTAATGTCCCAAGATGATTATAGGCCCACGTTTTGGCCCATATGAGTAACGGGCCGGCCTGAAGACCGACAACACTGAGATCCACTGAACCTTCCGGCCTAAATTACAGCGTACCGACCAAGAATAAACCTAGACTATACAATAAAGAAATTACGGCGTATTACATCCACTGGGAATCAAAGTTCGCTACCAGTCATAATAAAGCGCAAACGTGACCGCAGATTACATACACTGGGCATCAAAGGTCACCACCAGTGCATATAAACGCGCCGACAAAAGAATATACAAAACCGAGAGAACTTCAGAAAGCATTAGGCCTGGCCAGGACGGGCTCCGCAAGCAGCCGAGCAAGCTGATGAGACCTCAGTTGTGTCAATGTTAGATGCTCCATCCCTAGCTTTATAGCACAATAGTGCACAAGGCAGTCGTCTGAGATCTTCATTGCATCATTGATAGAAAGTCGGAGCTGAGCTGAAGCAAGCCTTTCCGCTTTAAGTTGAGACTAAAGAAGTCGAACTGATTGAGGCAGCGACTGCACAGAGGTTGTCTCACAACTGCTGGTGAGTAGTTTCAACTCACTGTCTTCATCAAGACAGGACCTTGGGGTCATCTCGCTCTCTTCAAGATGGTTTGGCTCATTATCTTCCCTAAAGTTCTGCCTGGCATAAGAGATACGAATCTAAAAGAGAAACAAGGAAACATGTAACATATTTCTATAGGATCGAAAGTATGTCTAGAGGGGGGTGATTAGACTACTTGACCAAATAAAAACTTAACCTTTTCCCAATTTTAGTTCTTGGCAGATTTTACCTATTTTAGGACAAGTCAAGCAATCATCACACAATTCAAGCAAGCATGCAAAGAGTATATTGGCAGCGGAAAGTAAAGCATGAAACTTGCGAGAATGTAAAGGGAAGGGTTTGGAGAATTCAAACGCAATTGGAGACACGGATGTTTTTCCCATGGTTCGGATAGGTGGTGCTATCCTACATCCACGTTGATGGAGACTTCAACCCACAAAGGGTAACGGTTGCGAGAGTCCACACAGGGCTCCACCCACAAAGGGTAACGGTTGCGCGAGTCCACACAGGGCTCCACCCACGAAGGGTCCACGAAGAAGCAACCACCCACAAAGGGTCCACGAAGAAGCAACCTTGTCTATCCCACCATGGCCATCGCCCACACAGGACTTGCCTCACTAGCGGTAGATCTTCACGAAGTAGGCGATCTCCTTGCCCTTACAAACTCCTTGGTTCAACTCCACAATCTTGTCGGAGGCTCCCAAGTGACACCTGGCCAATCTAGGATACACCACTCTCCAAGAAGTAACAAATGGTGTGTAGGTAATGAACTCCTTCCTCTTGTGCTTCAAATGATAGTCTCCCCAACACTCAACTCTCTCTCATAGGATTTGGATTTTGTGGAAAGAAGATTTGAGTGGAAAGCAACTTGGAGAGGCTAGAGATCAAGATTCATATGGTAGGAATGGAATATCTTGGTCTCAACACATGAGCAGGTGGTTCTCTCTCAGAACATATGAGTTGGAATGGTGTATGTGTTCTGATGGCTCTCTCTTCGAATGAAGAGGAGGTGGAGGGGTATATATAGCCTCCACACAAAATCCAACCGTTACACACAGTTTTCCAATCTCGGTGGGACCGAATCAACAAACTCGGTCGGACCGAAAATGTAAACCTAGTGACCGTTAGAGATTTTCGGTGGGACTGACATGCAACTCGGTAGGACCGATATGGTTAGGGTTTGGGCATAACGTAATCTCGGTGAGACCGATTACACAAACTCGGTGAGACCAAATTTGGTAATTAGCTAACCAGAGAGTTGGTCAGGCAAACTCGGTGGGACCGATTTGCTCTTTCGGTGAGACCGAAAAGTTACAAAGGGGAAACACTGAATTTACATTGCAATCTTGGTGGGACCGATTCGCTCTTTCGGTGAGACCGAAAAGTTACGAAAGGGAAACAGAGAGTTTGCAATCACATCTCGGTGAGACCGAGATCCCTATCGGTAGAACCGAATTGCTAGGGTTTGGCAGTGGCTTATGACAAGTGAAACTCGGTGGCGCCGGATAGGAAGAATCGGTAGGACCGAGTTTGGCTTAGGGTTTAGGTCATATGTGGATATGGGGAAGTAGTTGAGGGTTTTGGAGCATATCACTAAGCACATGAAGCAAGAGGTTCATTAAGCAACACCTCATCCCTCCTTGATAGTATTGGCTTTTCCTAAAGACTCAATGTGATCTTGGATCACTAAAATATAAAATGAAGAGTCTTGAGCTTTTGAGCTTGAGCCAATCCTTTGTCCTTAGCATTTTGAGGGTTCCACTTTCACATCCATGCCATGCCAATCATTGAGCTTTCCTGAAATAATCATCTTGGAATAGCATTAGCTCAATGAGCTATATGTTGTTATGAATTACCAAAACCACCTAGGGATAGTTGCACTTTCAATTTCACAATTATATAAGCAGATAAATGGATTTGTTCTGCATAAGGAACATGTTTTTACAACTACAATTTAAAACTGGTAGTTGTTGCAAACATCCAATCAGATGTAAACAACAAAGTAAACAGTAGTGGAGGAAATGATGCCTATCCAAATCTATACTAGAACAAAGTTTGAAGGCTTGAGAAGGATGAACTTACCTTACATGTTAACACGGGCTGGACAAATCCCTTCTCCATGTTGATGGAAGGATAATTCAATAAATTCCCCAAAGAAACTTCTTTATAAGCGTTGCCATTATTTTACATTTTGCGAAGAGTAAATATAGATCAAATAATATTGGAAGAAACAGAGGATAATGAAGCTCAGGTGGAGACAAATGATACATAATCAAATAGCAATTAATTAAGTACAACGTTACAAGGAAAAAGGTACTGATAAGAGGAATGAAGACATCAAAATGTGCAGTGGCAATTGCTTTATTCAACCTTTTGGTAAGTGTAAATGTAGATATGATAATTTGGAGAAAGTGGAGGGTGATACGTCCATTTTGCATCATGTTTTCCTACTGTTATTTATGATGTTTTTATGCATAATAATGCTTTTTGGAGTAATTCTAATGCATTTTCTCTCACAATTTGCAAGGTACACACAAAGAGGGAGAATTCCGGCAGCTGGAAATTTGGACCTGGAAAAGCTACGTTAGGCTACCTATTCTACACAACTCCAAACAAGATGAAACTTCACAGAGAATTTTTATGGAATATATGATGAATATTGGAGCAAATAAGTACCAGAGGGGCCCTACCATGTGGGCACAACCCACATGGGTGCGCCAGCGCCCTGGTGGGCTGTGCTCACCTAGGCCCACCTCTGGTGCCCATCTTCTAGTATATAGGTCACTTTGACCTAGAAAAAATAAGGGGGGGGACTTCTAGGATGGAGTGCCGCCATCTCGAGGCGGAACTTGGGTAGGAGCACTTTTGCCCTTCGACGGAGCGATTCCATCGGGGGAACTTCCCTCCGGGAGGGGGAAATCATCGTCATCATCATCACCAACAACTCTCCCATCTTGGGGAGGGCAATCTCCATCAACATCTTCAACAACACCATCTTATCTCAAACCCTAGTCCATCTCTTGTGTTTAGTCTTGTTACTAGAACTATAGATTGGTGCTTGTGGGTGACTATGGTTGATTACATCTTGTAGTTGATTACTATATGGTTTATTCGGTGGAAGATTATATGTTCAGATCCAATATGCTATTTAATACCCCTCTGATCTTGAGCATGATTGTCATTTGTGAGTAGTTACTTTTGTTCTTGAGGTCACGGGAGAAATCATGTTGCAAGTAATCATGTGAACTTGATATGTGTTCGATATTTTGATAGTAGGTATGTTGTGATTCCCTTAGTGGTGTCATGTGAACATCGACTACATGGCACTTCACCATATTTGGGCCTAAGCGAATGCATTGTGGAGTATCAATTAGATGATGGGTTGCTGTCACACCCTGATTTACATGCCACAACACTTAAGCTAATAAATCATGATAAAATGTGGTTTGACAAAAACTTTTGAGTGTTTTGGGTTTTGCTTTGATTGGATTTTGTCTGTTGTTTACAAGTGCTCTAAAAATCAAATAAATCCTCCAACTCTTATACTCCCTCTCCTTGATCCAAAACTTTGCCCAATGATCATGCCATGTGTATAGGACAACATAGTATTTTCTTTCAAAAATAATTTGTCCAAAAAGTATTTTCTAAATTAGGTTTTCCAAAAAAAACCTGAGTTAAGGCTTGAACTACAACTACTTAATATGGGATGTGACAAATCTTCCAAAAATTATATTTGAATATTGTTAGATATAGGACTCACTAAAACCACAAAAATATTATTTTAAAAGTTATTTTGCTATTTTATTTAAAGGCTTTTTCTTAAGGCTAGAAGTGGTCTTTAATAGGTTAAAATTATTTTAAAGCTTTAAAAATATATGAGAAAATTTAGGGAGACTCAGTGGATATATATTTTCCATATATAAGAGTTTAAACACATGGTCATGTTCAAAATATTGGACAAATCCCTCAAAAACCCTTTGTGGATATTTCAAGCTTTTGAAATATTTACAAAGGAAATATTCTCCATTAAATCCAAGAAAATTCCTCAATGTCATAAATGACCTACTTCATGGTGTTACCTAATATCATCATGGGGAACAGTATAACCCCATGAAACCCTCTCAAAACCAAATCTGTCATTCTCCAAGATTGAACAACTTTGCACTGCCAAACATGTCCAAATGCTCCCAAACTTGGTACACATGCTCAAATGGTCTAATTATTCATCTGGACCAAATGGCACAAGTTGGAGAACAAGATAACTTGAAGAAAGTGCCCCAAAACCTCTCTATCCAGATCCAAGTTTGAACATGTAACGACCCGACCCAAATCGGTCAAGTCTCTGTGTAGCTATACCATCCCAAGATCATGCTGGCACACACAATACATTGATGAAAAGATTCAAAGTTCAATCACACCTGAATTTATTACACGATTCTCATATCGAGTCTTTATTACATCATAATAAATTCGGCCGAAGGCCAACTCATGAGAAATAAACTAAATAAAGTTGCGGAAGCGTAGATGAGTAGCGAGTCCATCCGACTCCATAGGGCAATCACCAAGCGTAGATCGTAGCCTCACTCCTGGTCGGAAAACTCCTCTGCAACATGAGACACTGCAGCCGTGTAGGTCAGCATTTAGAATATGCCGGCAAGTCATAGAGAGAACAACAATAATAATGCTAACACTATATGCAATTTGGTTGTGGGGCTCTAAGTTTTATGTTTTTGCGAATAAAGCTAGTTTTTCCCTACAACAAAGGACTTGCTTATAATTACTACAAAATGTTGGTAGTTATTGAGAAGGTTCCGCCAACCAATGTCTCATTCCCAATTATTAATTAACCCCTCAATTAATTAATTTGTTCGGTGTTGAGATTTCCGAAATACTCCAGTTTCCAGAGGCTCATTTGTTCGTAACCGGGGACACGGCTAATCGATTAGGTTGTTACTCTGCAGAGTCTTGTGCACTTTACCCGCAAGAATCGTTCCCTCCTTTATGTCCTCGCACTGCCTGGTGTTTGAAGACAGGATGAACGAAACAGGGTCTTCCGTAGAGTTTCTCTGAGAACTGCCGGTACCCATCCATGTCCTACCGTTCTTCTACATCTGCTGGCATCGTCCGTCCAGAGTCATGCCTAAGGTCAACCCAACCAGAGCCCATAATGGCTTGCAGCTGCACAGGTAAGCTTCCGGTCAAGGGGTATCCATCCGTATCTTCGTGGCTGGGTGAAGCTTTCCGCAAGATTTCATGGCGCTTCTCCATGCATCCCGGCCATCCGCTGGTTTCTCCAGGGTGCCCGTCAACCGTCCTCCACCCAGTAGTGAATTTGAAGTCCATCTTGAGCTTGAAGTCATGGGGTTGTCATCATCTTGACTCTCACATCTCCCTTATGAATCTCTCAACCAACCCCGTCTACGAGCATAGCAAGGTAAACTACATTGTCCCGGGCAATAGTAGCAAGGGGAATTGAGTTCATCCTACCTCATGATACTACTCAAGACATAACTTCAAATTCTCCTACTGCATGCATGGTGGGGAGGAATAATTCTAATGCAACAAAATCATAGGTATTGTAAAACATGATCAAATGACTTGCCTAGCTGACAGTCTTCAAACGCTAGTGACTCGAGATAGCAAGCTTCGCACTCCGGAAATTCAATCGAGTCAAACAATTTCTCAAATAAGTATTTCACTAAATACATAACAGCAAGCTAAAGGAAAAAACTCACAAGCACTAAAACCAAAATCGAAGAAAACTCAAGGAAAACAACATCAAGGTTTTCATCACATCAAGCAACAACAAAGAAATAGTTTTAACCCACTAACACTTTTCTTAATAGATCCAAAACAAGGGTTTTGCTAACTAACATAAAGGAAAACAGCATACAAACTTGGTGCAAAAAGAATCACATCAATAACTATTATAGAACTCCTGTTATACCTAAAACAAAAAATAAAATAAAACCTTTTTATTTTCCTGCAAATAAATGTTCACCCTCTGTAACTACAGAAACTAATCTAAAATAAAATATAACAGGGGTAAACTAAAATTCTATAATAACTAGAACAGCAAGAAACATCAGCAAACTAAATAAAACTAGAAAAGCTTGATTTCGACTAAAACTAATATAAAACTATTTTTTTATAAACTTAAACATGGTCGAATCTAATGTCTACATAAGCTACAAGAAATTTGTAAACTAACAAAAAAAGAAACGACTAAAAATAATAAATAACCTAAAAGATACAGATTTTACAAGAACAGAACTAATCTGAAGAAAACAGAAACGAAAAAAAACAAATCAACGTGCTAACGGGCCGAAACAGTGGCGCTTTAAAACTATCTAACGCGCGAGCGATTGATAAACCGCTGCATCCATGGGCTAACAGAAATAAACCAATCGGTTTGGTCTAACTAAACCTAGTAGCTAAACCGGAAACAAACCGTAAAATAAAACTGGTCTAGCAAAAAAAACCTACCCATTCGCTATTTCTAATCTACACCGTAGGTTGCCGATCGAACGGTGGGTTGGGGTCTGGCGGTTTACCACGGCGGTCGACGACGAGGAGGGCTCGGGCGTTGGTGGCGGTGTTGTTCCGGTGGTCCGGGGCGACGGCGGCGAGGTCGGGGTGATGCCGCGGAGCGAGGCGGGGTCGAGGGTGGCGGTTGCTGAGGTCGGGGATGACGGAGACGAGTGGAACAAGCTCGGCGGGGCTCCTGGTGCTCGGCAACTCTGGCGACGGGCGGTGATGCCCAAGGCGGCGGCTCCGGTGATCCCTGGACGGAGAGAGGATGTCAGGGAGGTGCGCGCGGTTGAGAGGTTACGACTGACAAGATTTGAGGGCAGGGAGAATCCTCACCGGAGTCGGAACAGACGGCGGACTGCGGCAGTCGACGGCAGGATCCAAAGGAGGAGGGCGTGAGCTGCGTTGGGTTTTGGGCTAGGGTTTTAGGGGGATCGGAGGAGGAGAGGCCTATGAATTTATAGGACATCAACTTGGAGCAGAGGGCGACTCGGGATCATGCTCCCGTGGAATCCGGACGCGACGGCAGCGTCGAACGCGCTCTGGCGCGGCATAACGTGGGCGAGGGGAAAGAGATGAGCTGGGGCCGGCGCGTCGGTGAGAGAGGAAGAGGGGAGTTCGGTCGGGCAACCGAAGCGAGGGGATTCAGGTGCGGGCGCGGCTGTGGCTCGCTGGGCCGGTTGGCCTGGCCAGCTCGGGGTTCTTTCCCTTTTTTTGAATAAGACAGAAAGAAGAAACTAAACTAAGAGAAAAATTATACTATTTTTATATAAGACATATATATATCAAAATTCTCAGGGGAATTAATCCTACAACGTGGACATTTTTCCAGAGGCAAAACACAAACTAAAAAAACATTTTCTACAACTCCAAATAAAATTCAAATTTGAATTCAAACCTTTTGGCAATATTTTCTTCTCACATTTTTGGAGTGTCATGTTAGCTCCTCTCATACTTTTTCTCAAGTATTTGTCAGGGATAACGTTCAATTGCCAAGGTGAATCCAACTCAAACAACAACTCAAATGCCTCTGAAATAAAATATCCAAAAGCCACACAATTCAAACAAAAATGCATAGATGCTTAACTAATATTTGTAAAACATTCCAAATTGAAAATTTTGGATGTTACAAACCTACCCACCTTAAGATGAATCTCGCCCTCGAGATTCGGGTTGGCTAGCAAATAGGTGCGGGTGGTCCCGGCAGAGATCTTCTTCTCGCTCCTAGGTAGCTTCCTCCTCGGAGTGGTGGCTCCACAGAACCTTGCAAAACTTGATGATCTTGCTACGGGTAAGTCTGTTCGCAGTCTCGAGAATTCTGATGGGTTTCTTCTCATAAGTCAGATCACTATCCAGCTGTATGGCCTCTAGGGGCACTGTGTCTCTCAAAGGAATATCGGCCATCTCAGCATGGCATTTCTTCAGCTGGGATACGTGAAAGACATTGTGAACTCCTGACAATCCTTCTGGCAATTCCAGCTTATACGCAACTTCTCCTCTACATTCGGGGATTTTGTAGGGGCCAATGAACCTGGGTGCTAATTTTCCTTTAACCCCAAACCTCTTGATTGCACGAAGTGGGGACACACGGAGATATGCTCGGTCTCCAACTTCATACGGTATCTCCTTGCGTTTACTGTCGGCATAACTCTTCTGTCTCGACTGGGCTATCTTGAGTCTATCTTGAATCAGCTTGACTTTCTCTTTGGAGTCTCTGATAAGATCGGGACCAAAAAGTTTTTGGTCTCCAACACCATCCCACAGCAATGGTGTTCTGCACCTCCTCCCGTATAGAGCTTCGGAAGGGGCCATTTTTAGACTGGTCTGATAGCTGTTGTTGTACGAGAACTCTGCCTGGCAAATTGTCATCCCAGCTAGACCCATAGTCTAGCACACAAGCTCTCAACATGTCCTCCAGAATCTAGTTGACTCTCTCGGTCTGTCCATTTGTCTGCGAATGAAAAGCTGTACTGAACTCCAGCCTCGTACCCAAGGTTTCATGCAACTGATTCCAAAACATTGAGGTAAACTGTGTTCCTCTATCTGACACGATACTCTTCGGAACTCCATGCAGACATACGATCCTGGTCATGTATATCTTGGCTAACTTAGCGCTGGTATATGTAGTCTTCACGGGAATGAAATGAGCTACCTTGGTCAAGCGATCAACTACTACCCAAATAGAATCATAACCTAAACGGGTCCTGGGTAATCCTGTGATAAAATCCATTCCAAGTTTTTCCCACTTCCACTTGGGAATCGGCAGTGGTTGAAGTAACCCTGCCAGCTTCTGATGTTCCGCCTTTACTCGCTGACAAACATCGCATACTGCTACATACTCGGCAATATCCTTCTTCATACCTGTCCACCAGAAACTTTCCTTCAAGTCCAGATACATCTTGGTGTTGCCTAGGTGAATCGAGTACGGTGAGTCATGGGCCTCCTGAAGAATTAATTTCCTGACCTTTGGGTCATTAGGCACATAGATACGATCCTCAAACCATAAAGTTCCATGTTCATCCTCACGAAAACCTTTAGCCTTTCCGTTACTCATCTTTTCCTTTATCTCTACAATTTCCTTGTCCATCTTCTGCGCTTCACGGATCTTTTCGGCCAGAGTGGACTGAATATCCAAGGTGGCGACAAATCCTCTTGGTACTATCTCCAATCGGAGATCTCTGAGATCGTCGGCTAAATTCTGAGGTAATCCTCCAGCTATGAGGGTGTTCACATGGCTTTTACGGCTCAAGGCATCTGCTACAACATTTGCTTTCCCTGGGTGATAATGCAATCTCATATCATAGTCCTTGATCAATTCAAGCCATCTCCTTTGTCTGAGGTTCAACTCCTTCTGCGTGAAAATGTACTTCAAGCTCTTAGGATCCGTGTAAACATCACAACTATTTGCGACAAGGAAATGTCTCCATGTCTTGAGTGCATGCACTACGGCTGCTAACTCCAAATCGTGTGTGGCATAATTCATCTTGCGAGGTCGTAGCTGTCTGGAGGTATAAGCTACAACTTTTCCTTCCTGCATGAGCACTCCTCCGAGTCCTTGGCGAGAAGCGTCACAATACACCTGGTAATCCTTGTGTATGTCCGGCAAAATGAGTACTGGGGCTGTAACCAGACGTTTCTTCAACTCCTGAAAACTGGCTTCACAATCCTCGGTCCAAATGTACTTGGTTTCCTTCTTCAACAGCTCGGTCATGGGTTTAGCAATCTTGGAGAAATTCTCAGTAAATCTCCAATAATATCCTGCTAGTCCGAGAAAACTACGGATCTCCTTGACTGAGGTGGGGGATTGCCAGTTGGTGACCGATTCAACCTTGGTGGGGTCGACTGCTATTCCCTCTCCTGAAATAACATGTCCGAGGAATCCGATTTCCTTCAACCAGAATTCACATTTGTTGAACTTGGCATCTAACTGATGTTCTCAGAGTTTCTCCAGGACTAGACGCAGATGTTCCTTGTGCTCTTCCTCGCTCTTGGAGAAAACCAATATGTCATCAATGAACACCACGACAAACTTGTCTAGATATTCCATAAACACCTTGTTCATCATACTCATGAAATATGCTAGGGCATTAGTTAATCCGAATGACATGACGGTATACTCATATAAACCATACCTGGTGGTGAAAGCTGTTTTGGGTATATCCTGTTCACGAATCTTCAGCTGATGATACCCTGATCGAAGATCGATCTTGGAAAATACTTTGGCTCTGACTAACTGATCAAATAAATCATTAATCATCGGTAGAGGGTACTTATTCTTGATGGTCACGTTGTTCAATGAACGATAATCTACAACCATTCTCAGGGTTCCATCCTTCTTATCTACCAAAAGAACCGGGGTCCCCAAGGTGACGAACTTGGGCGAATATATCCTTTCTCCAATAATTCCTTAATCTGCTGCTTGATCTCTTCCAAATCATTCGGGGGCATCCGATAAGGTCTCTTGGATATTGGGGCTGTGCCAGGTAATAACTCGATCAAAAATTCTATTTCTCTATCCGGTGGCATTCCTGGTAATTCCTCCAGAAATACGTCCGGAAAATCTTGTACTACATGCACTTCCTCCTGAACCACTCCCGTGAGGGAATTCACCTGCTTCTTTATCGATGTGCGTCTGGATACATACTTGATCCTCTTCTGCTCCGGGGTGGTGAGCAAAATCGTCTTGCGGGCATAGTCGATGTTCCATTCAAACTTCGTCAACCAGTCCATGCCTAGGATCACGTCCAATCCCTGGGATTCTAAGACTACGAGGTCTACGGGAAAATCATGATTTCCGATGCTGAGGGTTGAATGACAGCCTAAGCCTGCCATCATCTCTCCTCCTGGGGAAGTGACTTCGAGCGGGGTTCTAAGGGTCCTAGTGGGAAACCCATACTTTTCCACAAATACCCTTGATATGAATGAATGCGTTGCACTGGAATCAAAGAGTACCAATACTGGACGTGAATTTAATAAAAACTTACCAACCACTCTGTCTGGCTATTCATAGACGTCCTCCACGTCAAGGTGATTCACCTGAGCACGAGGAAAAGGATTGGGCTTCTTTGCTGAGCTCCCATTGCCGTTGCCATTTCCATTCCTCTGCTTGGCATCCGGACAATCGGTGGCATAGTGTCCTGTCTTCTGGCACTTGAAGCAGGTGATATGACTCGGATCCTTCTGAGTCGGAGCAGGACGGTGCTGGTTGCCGTTGCCTCCATTGCCTGACTTGGGGTTGTTTTCGTGGTTGCGATTGTTCCCATTCCCTCCATGGTTATGTCCTCCATGATTATGTCCTCCATGGGTGTGATGGTTATGTCCTCCCGATTATGGGGCATAGCGGGGCTTCTATTGAGCTCCGGAGTTGTACTTTCCCTGGCCATATTTCCGCTTGCGGCTTTCTATGTGCTGCTGCTTGCCTTCGAGTATAGTGGCCTTGTCTACCAGCTCCTGGTAGTTGTTGAAGGTAGCCACCATTAGGTGCATTCCGAGCTCATCATTGAGTCCCTCAAGAAACTTCTCCTGTTTTGCGGCATCTGTGGCCACATCATCTGGACCATATCGAGATAATTTGCTGAACTCATCCACATAATACCCCAGAGTACGGTTCCCCTGGCGTAAGTTGCGGAACTCACGCTTCTTCAGACTCATGGCTCCAGCTGAGACATGAGCCGTGCAGAAGGCCCGCTGGAACTGATCCCATGTCATGGTGGCGACCGGATAAGTGGCAGTGTTGTTTTCCCACCAAGAGGCTGCAGCTCCATTCAGTTGATGTGCGGCAAAATGCACCTTCTCAGCATCTGTGCATCCAGCAGTTGTTAGATCCCTTCCGATCTTGCAGAGCCAATCATTGGCTACAATCGGCTCGGTGCTACTAGAGAACACCGGCGGATTCAGCCTTAGGAACCGGGTTAGGTTATCAATAGGGGGTGGTGGCGGTGGATTGTTGTGGTTGTTGTCTTGGTTTTGGATGAGCATTTGCATTAAGGCATTCTGCTGTTGGATCAGCTGGGTGAGCTCCGGCGGGAAAGTGAAACTGGGGTCACGTCTCGGAGGCATCTGGTGTTATGGGGTGGATGAGAAATTAGAATAGAACAAGGGTCTAATGAAAAAATAGCACTACCCAAATGAATGCACAAACAAAATCACACCAATCATGTATTCATTCATCTCAAACAAGGTTCAATCTCGGATTACAAAATCTCACGACTAATCGAAAATAACGGCCTAACTGATCGACAAAAAAAACATGGCGGTCGACTAAATGTCTTCATCAAGTATCCTTGCGTCCTCTGGTGCGTCGTCCTCTGGTGCGGAGCCTCCTCTTGTGGCTTCCTTCGGTGGAGCTCTCTTCATAATCCTGGTCATTGCTCACGAGAGGTCCACTATCTCCAGTCGGAAAAAGGCCTTCTCCCAGATCCATCTTCTCCTCCAGTGTGGCAATATATTTCTTCCATTCCTCGAGTCTTTCCATAAAATCCTTGACTTCATCCTCATGCTCATAGTGGGCTTCACCTGTTGCATCCTCCAGTTCAATTTCACGAAGATGCAACTTTTGGACCATCTTCAAGCTCCTGCGCATCTGAATCTCTAGAGCCCTGATGTGAGCCTCCAAGTCTTGGACATATGAGTGAACGGAGTCGTCATCTATGGTGCGGATAATCTCTCCAGCTGCAGTCCTGCGAGAAATCATGGTGTGGTCTGATCCAACAAGCTCGATCATGTATTCCTCCTGGATGCGTCCAAGCGCACTATGAACTGCTATGTCTCTCCCGAGGATCCAAGTGGGAGCAGTGAACCTGAAGTCAACGGACGCCGAGAGACTTCCGAAAGTCCTCCTTGGTATGTGCACCTTAATCCTATAACGACGGTCTTCTGGAAATGCCATGATAGGGGTCCCGGTGATAGACGGTAGAGCAATCTTCAATTCCTTGGTGATCTGGACCAGCCTCCTGCCGACAAGCATTATCTCATCTGGCTGGCAAAACTTCGGGAGCAGAACTGGGATGAACTTGACGGCCATCTAGAATGTTGGAATCGGAGAGAAGTCAGAAATGAACAGGGGAGTATTACGGAATGATAAGGACATAAAATAAAATAGTTTCTTCCTATGGCTTTCCGATCCTAGGGGTTACATCCTACGGTCAGCGTGTGCTCTGAATACCATCTCTGTAATGACCCGACCCAAATCGGTCAAGTCTCTGTGTAGCTGTACCATCCCAAGATCATGCTGGCACACACAGTACATTGATGAAAAGATTCAAAGTTCAATCACACGTGAATTTATTACACGATTCTCATATCGAGTCTTTATTACATCATAATAAAGTTGAAGAAGCGTAGATGAGTAGCGAGTCCATCCGACTCCATAGGGCAATCGCCAAGCGTAGATTGTAGCCTCACTCCTGGTCGGAAAACTCCTCTGCAACATGAGACGTTGCAGCCGTGTAGGTCGGCATTTAGAATATGCCGGCAAGTCATAGAGAGAACAACAATAATAATGCTAACACTATATAAAATTTGGCTGTGGGGCTCTAAGTTTTATGTTTTTGTGAATAAAGCCAGTTTTTTCCTACAACAAAGGACTTGCTTACAATTACTACAAAATGTTGGTAGTTATTGAGATGGTTCCAACAACCAATGTCTCATTCCCAATTATTAATTAACCCCTCAATTAATTTATTTGTTTGGTGTTGAGATTTCTGAAATACTCTAGTTTCTAGAGGCTCATTTGTCCGTAACCGGGGACACGACTAATCGATTAGGTTGTTACTCTGTAGAGTCTTGTGCACTTTACCTGCAAGAATCATTCCCTCCTTTATGTCCGCGCACTGCCTGGTGTTTGAAGACGGGATGAACGAAACAGGGTCTTCCGTAGAGTTTCTCTGAGCACTGCCGGTACCCATCCATGTCCTACCGTTCTTCTACATCTGCTGGCACCGTCCGTCCAGAGTCACGCCTAAGGTCAACCCAGCCACAGCCCATAATGGCTTGCGGCTGCACAGGTAAGCTTCCAGTCAAGGGGTATCCATCCTTCTCTTCGTGGCTGGGTGAAGTTTTCCGCAAGATGTCATGGCACTTCTCCATGCATCCCGGCCATCAGCTGGTTTCTCCAGGGTGTCCGTCAACCATCCTCCACCTAGTAGTGAATTTGAAGTCCATCTTGAGCTTGAAGTCATGGGGTTGTCATCATCTTGACTCTCACATCTCCCTTATGAATCTCATGTAACATCCCAAATTTTCAATTTGGAATGTTTTACAAATATTAGTTAAGCATCTATGCATTTTTGTTTGAATTGTGTGGCTTTTGGATATTTTATTTCAGAGGCATTTGAGTTGTTGTTAGAGTTGGATTCACCTTGGCAATTGAAAGTTATCCCTGACAAATACTTGTGAAAAAGTATGAGAGGAGCTAACATGGCACTCCAAAAATGTCAGAATAAAATATTGCCAAAAGGTTTGAATTCAAATTTGAATTTTATTTGGAGTTGCAGAAAATGTTTTTTTAGTTTGTGTCTTGCCTCTGGAAAAATGTCCACATTGTAGGATTAATTCCCCTGAGAATTTTGATATATATATATATATGTCTTATATAAAAATAGTATAATTTTTCTCTTAGTTTAGTTTCTTCTTTCTGTCTTATTCAAAAAAAGGGAAAGAACCCCGAGCTGGCCAGGCCAACCGGCCCAGCGAGCCACAGCCACGCCCGCACCCGAATCCCCTCGCTTCGGTCGCCCGACCGAACTCCCCTCTTCCTCTCTCACCGACGCACCCGGCCCCACCTCATCTCTTTCCCCTCGCCCACGTTCTGCCGTGCCAGAGCACGTTTGACGCTGCCGCCGCGTCCGGATTCCACAGGATCACGATCCCGAGTCGCCCCCTACTCCAAGTTGATGTCCTATAAATTCCTACGCCTCTCCTCCTCCAATCCCCCTAAAACCCTAGCCCAAAACCCACCACAGTTCACGCCCTCCTCCTTTGGATCTCGCCGTCGACCGCCGCAGTCCGTCGTCTATTCCGAGTCCGGTGAGGATTCCCTCTGCCCTCAAATCTTGTCAGCCGAAACCTCTCAACCGCGCACACCTCCCTGACATCCTCTCTCCGTCCAGGGATCGCCGGAGCCGCCGCCTTGGGCATCACAGCCCGTCGCCGGAGTTGCAGAGCACCAGGAGCCCCGCCGAGCTCGTTCCACTCGTCTCCGTCGTCCCCGACCTCAGCAACCGCCACCCTCGACCCCGCCTCGCTCCGCCGCATCACCCTGACCTCGCCGCCGTCGCCCCGGACCACCGGAACACCACCGCCACCAACGCCCGAGCCCTCCTCGCCGTTGACTGCCGCGGTAAGCTGCCGGACCCCAACCCACCGTTCAATCGTCAACCTACGGTGTAGATTAGAAATAGCGAATGGGTAGGTTTTTTTTGTTAGACCGGTTTTATTTTACGGTTTGTTTCCGGTTTAGCTACTAGGTTTAGTTAGACCAAACCGATCGGTTTATTTCTGTTAGCCCATGGACGCGGTGGTTTATTAATTTCTCGCGCGTTAGATAGTTTTAAAGCGCCACTGTTTCGGCCCGTTGGCACGTTGATTTGTTTTTTTTCATTTTTGTTTTCTTCAGATTAGTTCTATTCTTGTAAAATCTGTATCTTTTAGGTTATTTATTATTTTTGGTTGTTTCTTTTTTTGTTAGTTTACAAATTTCTTGCAGCTTCTGTAGAAATTAGATTCGGCCATGTTTAAGTTTATAAAAAATAGTTTTATATTAGTTTTAGTCGAAATCAAGCTTTTCTAGTTTTATTTAGTTTGCTGATGTTTCTTGCTGTTCTAGTTATTATAGAATTTTAGTTTACCCCTGTTATATTTTATTTTAGATTAGTTTCTGTAGTTACAGAGGGTGAACATTTATTTGTAGAAAAATAAAAAAGGGTTTATTTTATTTTTTTGTTTTATGTATAACATGAGTTCTATAATAGTTATTGATGTGATTCTTTTTGCACCTAGTTTGTATGCTATTTTCCTTTATGTTAATTAGCAAATCCCTTGTTTTGGATCTATTAAGAAAAGTGTTAGTAGGTTAAATCTATTTCTTTGTTGTTGCTTGATGTGATGAAAACCTTGATGTTGTTTTCTTCGATTTTGGTTTGAGTGCTTGTGTGTTTATCCTTTAGCTTGCTTCTATGTTATTTAGTGAAATACTTATTTGAGCTATTGTTTGACTCGATAGAATTTCCGGAGTGCGAAGCTTGCTATCTCGAGTCACTATCGTTTGAAGACCGTCAACCAGTCTAGCCATTTTATCATGTTTTACAATACCTATGATTTTGTTGCATTAGAATTATTCCTCCCCACCATGCATGCAGTAGGAGAATTTCAAGTAATGTCTTGAGTAGTATCATGAGGTAGGATGAACTCAATTCCCCTTGCTACTATTGCCCGGGACGATGTAGTTTACCTTGGTATGCTCGTAGACGGGGTTGGTTGAGAGATTCATATGGGAGATGTGAGAGTCAAGATGATGACAACCCCATGACTTAAAGCTCAAGATGGACTTCAAATTCACTACTGGGTGGAGGACGGTTGACGGGCACCCTGGAGAAACCAGCGGATGGCCAGGATGCATGGAGAAGCGCCATGACATCTTGCGGAAAGCTTCACCCAGCCACGAAGAGACGGATGGATACCCCTTGACCGAAAGCTTACCTGTGCAGCCGCAAGCCATTATGGGCTCTACCTGGGTTGACCTTAGGCGTGACTCTGGAAGGACGGTGCCAGCAGATGTAGAAGAACGGTAGGACATGGATGGGTACCGGCAGTGCTCAGAGAAACTCTATGGAAGACCCTGTTTCATTCATCCCGTCTTCAAACACCAGGAAGTGCGAGGACATAAAGGAGGGAACGATTCTTGCGGGTAAAGTGCACAAGACTCTGTAGAGTAACAACCTAATCAATTAGCCGTGTCCCCGGTTACGGACAAATGAGCCTCTGGAAACTGGAGTATTTCGGAAATCTCAACACCGAACAAATAAATTAATTGAGGGGTTAATTAATAATTGGGAATGAGACATTGGTTGGCGGAACCATCTCAATAACTACCAACATTTTGTAGTAATTGTAAGCAAGTCCTTTGTTGTAGGGAAAAACTGGCTTTATTCGCAAAAACATAAAACTTAGAGCCCCACAGCCAAATTGCATATAGTGTTAGTATTATTATTGTTGTTCTCTCTATGACTTGCCGGCATATTCTAAATGCTGACCTACACGGATGCAACGTCTCATGTTGCAGAGGAGTTTTCCGACCAGGAGTGAGGCTACGATCTACGCTTGGCGATTGCCCTATGGAGTCGGATGGACTCGCTACTCATCTACACTTCCGCAACTTTATTTAGTTTATTTCTCATGAGTTGGCCTTCGGCCGAATTTATTATGATGTCATAAAGACTCGATATGAGAATCGTGTAATAAATTCAGGTTGATTGAACTTTGAATCTTTTCATCAATGTGCTGTGTGTGCCAGCATGATCTTGGGATGGTACAGCTACACAGAGACTTGACCGATTTGGGTCGGGTCGTTACAGAACAACTCTACATTGGAAACTTTCTCCTTTTTGTCCCAAATTTTGTGTACATGCTCACATCTCCAAATTCTGGCACTACACCAAAAGTGGTGCATCAAGGAGAATA
Source organism: Triticum dicoccoides (assembly GCF_002162155.2). NCBI lineage: Eukaryota > Viridiplantae > Streptophyta > Magnoliopsida > Poales > Poaceae > Triticum > Triticum dicoccoides. The sequence goes on along the minus strand of NC_041382.1, from coordinate 454,664,424 downwards.
TTTTTGGATGACTAGATCTTGAAAAACCCATTTCTATTGATTTCTAGGGTTTACAAGAATTGCATTGTCAACTTTCCTCAAATGAGCTCATACTTGGTGGTCAGGCTAATTTTCATGTTCCCTTTGATCCTATTAAGTCTCATGCCAAATGGAATCCATTTGATAGCCCAAACCAACATCAAACACCTTCTGCCAATTTTCCAAAAGCATCACTTTGACCTCTTCCACTAATCTCCATGGGCTAAAAATTTTACCACAGCCCCTCCTAGTCCTCTTCTACATCGAGTAACTCTCCCCTGGCCATTTCTCAATGATTGAGGGGTAAAACACCCCCATTTACCTCCCTGGACAGCAACGCCTCTCTCTTCCTCACCTCCCCCCTCACTCCAGTGGCTCTCCAGAGCATACAAAGCTCCTCCACACATTCTTTACTCCTCCCTAGCTTAACCAGATACGAGTGGGCACACCCTTCTCCCTTAAACAACGCCATGGTGGCCATTTGCATGCTCCAGAGCGCGCTACAGTGTGGCCAGGCACTGTAGCTACCCTCTGCCAACAGCCTTCAGCCACCTCAGGCCTCCCTAGCGCGCCAGACGATGCGCCTCGACGTCTGCGACACGGCAGCTGGTCGACCCCCTCCTTCTTCTCTCTCTCCTGCCCCTGCTTGCACGCTCACCAGCCGCCCGAGAGCTCCAGGGAGCGGCCTCACACGTGCAGCGCCTCTGGCCTCCCCCTGCTCTCTCTCTTCACTCCCCTCGCCCTGGAACAACCCCACCAGCACCCCCAACACCTCACTGCGAGCCCCCATGACCCGTAGTGACGGTAATGACCTCGTCGGCACACTGGTCCACGGTGGACCGTCGCCCGCCTATTTAAAGGCCTCCCCGAGCCCTCCTCTCCTCACTACTCACCCTCTGCGACACCTAATCAGCCTCCTGCTCCACCTACTCCTCTCTAGAAGTGACCGAGCTCGAGATCGAGCTCGAGCTCCGCCGCTTCAGCTCGCCGGCGTTCGTGAGGTACAGGCCTCCTCCATGCTCCTCTTCCTTGATCTGGAACCACAGCGAGCCACTGACTCTTTCCCCTCTCTTCCCCGCTCTTTTTGCAGCTGGAAACGGCCAGAGCCACCGACGCCCGAAGCTCTCCGCCGTGTGACCTCGTCGCCGGTGAACCAGCCCCCCCCCCCAGCGACCAACTCCACCTCCATCCGAACGGCGACACCTCCCTGTGCTCAACGGTACCACCCATGCATCCATCCATGCCCTATATCGCCACCGATGAGCTCGCCGTCGTCTCTGGACGGAGGTAGACGACGACGGCCATGGGCCCTGTCCGTCAGCCTCTCGTCCTGACGGGTGGGACAGTGGCACAGTGCCATTTTCCTTTTTCTTTTCTGTCTGTTTTCTAAAACTTCCATAGGATAAAATATTTATCCAAATGCAATAATTCCAACTCCTATATTCCTGTAAAACCCCCACTTATTTAGTGGTATAACTTTGAGGCATATCCATCGAACTTTTCTATACTGTTCAAATTTAAATTCAAATTTGAACAATTAAATCCCTATTTGAAAATCCCTTACTCTTTCTCTTTAGCTCCAAATCCAAAACTAAGAATTCCCCCCTTCTTAGATTTCCTCCTAATATTTAACAAAAATGAGTTGACATTTTTCTGAGTACTTTGGTTTTTCTATATTGCTATTGTCTTATTTTCCCGTTGTTTCTTTGCGAAGATTAGATCCCGTATTTGACGAAGTAGTTGAAGAAGAAGAAGGAGAATGACTTGAAGCCTTTGATGACCAATCCCATCAAGGCAAGCAGCCCTTTGACCATGACACCCCTCTTATTCATCGATACCCTCTTTCACTACAAAAAAATGCACTCCTGTGATGATACGTGTTCATCACAGTAGGTCACGTTTTCTGTCATGCATGTACATCCATGACAAATTTATGACAGAATGAAGATAGTCATACCTGTGTTGTCGTAGAAGTGTTCCATGACATTACCAAAATTATCATCACGGAAGTGTCCACTTCCATGACGATAAATCACACCTCATAGAAGTGCTTTCGTCAAGGGTGGCCGACACGTGGCATCCACTTTAACGGGACGCCGTTAAGCTATCAGGTCCGGTTTTGGATCCGATAACCCGCTAACAGCCACGACCAATGCCGATTTTCCACGTGTAAAATTCTCATTGGCCGATGGAACCACGCGTCAGCTCTGCGTTGGCACATGTGTCACTCATCCAACTGTCGAGATGGGCCTATGATATGTTGACATGTGTACGGGCCAAAAAGTGGCCCACAAAGTTAAAATGGGCCAGCCCAACTAAAGGCCCACAAGATTTAGCGGACCATAATGGGCCGGCCCAGCTAAAGGCCCACAAGATTTTGCAGACCATAATGGGCCGACCCAGCTAAAGGCCCACAAGATTTAGCGGACCACAATGGGCCAGCCTAGCTAAAGGCCCACAAGATTTTGCAGACCATAATGGGCTGGCCCAGCTAAAGGCCCAACATTCTCAGTTAAGGCCCGTATGGCTAGTGTCAAATCGGCCCATCAACGGCCTGTCCTAAACTTGTCATCATCGCGGTCCATGGTCACTTCTGGCCCGGTAACAGTCCACTAAGTATATGGGCCGAATTACGGCCCGGTGTATTTCCGGCCTGTTAAAGGTCCTACTTCATTTGGGCCCATTTATAGGCCAATGAAACTTTCGGCCCATAAACGACCATGAAGGATTTGGGTCATATTCGGCCATGTCTGACATTCGGCCTGTTAGAGGCCCTCTATAGATTCGGGCCAATTTCAGCCTATTGTGATTTTTGGCCTGTTAACGTCGGACGAAATCCATGGGCCATATGTGACCCAACGTCACATCGGGCCCATTAATGGTCCATATAAAAAGGACGATAATCTAGCCCGACCGAACTTCCGGCCTGTTAAAGGCCCGTGTATTAGGTCGGCGCATTTACGGCCCGTCCGAATTTTGGCCTGTGAAAGATCCGCATCGTAAATGGGCCACCATTTCGACCTGCTAAGACCAGTGGATTATTTGGCACAATCATGGCCCAATCTCACTTTCTGTCTATTAAAGGCCCACGTTTTTTATGGGCTAGAGATATTTACACCTGTAAACGGCCTATTGTTACTGAGGGCCCAAATTATGTTTAGGCCTATTAAAGTCCCACAATGGGCACAGGCCTACCAGAAAAATATGAAAGCTTATGCTGATTTAGGCCCAGATATTTTTAGTGGGCTACATGAAAATTTCAGCCCATAATCGTTTTTATCCTAATTGGAATGGGCCCGACGAATGTTGGCATGTTGGGCTCCTATGAAGCTTTCGGTCGAATACATTACTAAGATAAACCTAGACTATACAATAATAGCGTCGTAATTACTGCAGCCTTTGGCAGCATCATAAATGTTGTATCACAACAAAATAAATTCCAACCATACAACAAAAGGCATGTTGGCATAAACTTTACAGTCCATGCAGATAAAAGGACCATCAGATGTATAGAAGCACAGATCATTTCACCTGAGTGCTAATGTTTCAGGCTGTAGAATCTGATGGAGCAGCACGATCTTCACCTTTATCCGCCATTGCTCTTGAACAACGAAGTGAATGTCTGATAGTCTGGTTTCAAAACCATTCATATCTTAACGACATTTGTCAACCACTATTCTTGTTTCCAAAATGACGTCCATTAGGGATTGGACTTGTGTCTGGAGCATAGATATATCACTCTGTCTAGCAGGAAGATTTTGTTCAGTAGGCGATTTGGACGAGGTTACCTTGACAACCAACCCAGAATTACGCAGGAAGGTGCTTTTTCACTGTTAGTGGAGAGATAATAACGCACTACAGCAAGAGGTGACATTGTGCCTGTGGTAGCCTCGTGACCTTCAGGTGGTTGTGTCTGTTCAATCATTTGTTCCATAGCTTCCTGAAAGTTTGAACTTGTAGATTAGTGTATCAGATAAGTTACTAATGAGCAAAAACAAACAAAGTAGGTTACACGTTTATACATAACTTATTTTGGTGAACTACTGTAATACATTAGCATGTATTGTAGTGCCAACTACATAATAAAATCACTTTCAGAACATATGTCCATGTAGCATGCCTATTGTATTGTCTATTTCCTCACATTCGTTGACATCTAAGGATAAAGAGACATGGTTTAAAGTAGGATGAACATAGTATGACATCATTCATATCATGGGCAAACAGATATAAAACAAACAAGCTATTTTATCATTGTGTGCGCACGTGAACATAACAACTAGATTACAGATGAGGACCAAAAGAATATCTTTCATCTCTTTTAAACCATGTAAGGTGAAATGATACGTTAAGATAATTGTGTATAAAAGTGAACAGAGTAACTGACATTGGCTGCAAACCAAGTAGTTAGATGAACACATCACAGTACCAATCAGTTCAAAGGCAGGAGGAGTAAGGACTTAGAACAGCGGCTTGAACTGGTGTGCTCATGCCCTTCATCTTGCTGGTGTGGCAATCCTTGAAGATTTGCACTGCATTCGGTTAAGGTTCTTTTTGGTACGCACAAGCTTTCCTCCGTATTTGGCACAAGTCAATATAGATACAATAATATGGCATAGAAAAAAGAAGGAAGTAGCAACTATTTACAAGAGCCTTGCAGTGTGCAATATAGCTACGAGATCCTGTTGTCTGTTGGAATTTCACTTTAGAACAGTTGGTCTTGTTCTTCAAATAGTTAGCCTAGAAGAAGATACACTTGTAAGGCACATACATAAATACAAGTTCAATATGTGGTCTGATCAAATACATGTAGCCTACCTGATACTTTGGGCGATTTCATTGTTAGCCTTGCCTTCAAAGTGTTTAACAAGGGTTGTCCAGTATTCATCTGTAATATATTCCACTGGAGATGTTTGGGCGATTTCATTGTTAGCCTTGCCTTCAAAGTGAGATTTTCTAAGGTGGTACCGATACTGTTGTAGAGCAGACTGAAAAACATGAGTGCATGCTTGTTTAGTTGCATCATCTTTCAGATCCAACTTGAACCTCATCTGCTGAAAAAAGAATGTGAGTCTTATTAGGAGGAAGCTAGAAAGTATGGGATAGAGCAAGACAATATTACTAATTGCGATGAATAACATTACTTACGGATAAATGGTCAAGGAAAGTGTTAAACTGGGTATTGTCTTTCTCATTCCTGTATTGGATCCACATTGGGAGGATACATGCATGACACCTAACGGCAACGGCTGCCTCTGATACTAACTTGGCTGACTCTGTAGCATCACATGGCCTTTTTGAACCTGCCTCAAAATGGATCTCCGTTCTTCCTCCTTTAGATTTTGTTAATCTGTCAAGCATTATCCCTGATGTCTGTTTTCGCTTGTGCCGTGGTGCTAGTTCAACAGCGAATATGGAAAGTGTTAGTGTACATCAAACTGTGAGAGTACATATAAAGGAGCATGCAACTGCAACTTGACTCGGTCAGGTACCGTCTTGGTGTTGATGCTCATGAGGTTCATCTAATCTTGCCAAGTCCTATTGTGTCACTAGTGCTTCGGCAGTAGTGTTAGGTGTGAAGGCAGCTTGGGAACTGTCCAGTTCTGGAGCAAACGAACGAGTAACTCGTTGAGATGCTGGTACAGTTGAAGTGGATGCTGCAGCTGGTGGAGCAGGTGATACTTTGTTTGTAGATTTAGTCGGTGGACTTGGACCTTTTACTGCACTATAAGTACCAGCAGAATCTGGATGGCAGATCCTTTTCTGTTTCTCCCGAGGAGTAACACCACTCCCTACTATATTATTTTCCTTGCTCTTTTTTGACTTTGCCATGTCAAGCCGTACCCACAACATAAAAGAATAAAATCGCTCTTCAGAACTCATTGATGCATGATACAGACAACCAATACTTTGATGTAAGACAACCGTATGAGGATGGAATATGTAAGAAAAACAGGACGACATGACATAGTCACAGCTATGATGTGTAAACAAAGCAGAAGGATTTTCAAGAAAATAGAAGTAATGCAAGCTAGACACCATATGAAAGATGCAACCAATATTACTCTGCCAAGTTAAAAGTGTCTTGTCATAAGTGGCAATTCGAAAAATTAGAAGCAGGACAACTTAGAAAGCAATGCAAGATGCAACCACTATCAAACTGCCATGTTAAAAGTGTCCAATCATGAGTGACTAATGCGGGATACACAACAACAGTACTTTGATGTAAGAACATGGTATGATAGATAGATGCAGTGTATTCTAGACACCCATGTCTTATGCACATGTATAACGTATAAACTCAGCATGTACAATTTGATCAAAATAGAAGAAATACATGCTAGACAACATAAGAAACATGAAACCAATTATCACACTGTCAACTTAGAGCAAGCACCTGCGATGGTGGAGTACGGGAGATGAACTCATCATGTAGACTTGGGACTTTAAATTCATTAGCAGTAGCAGTGCCAAATCTAGAGAGTCTCTGTTTGCGTCAGTGTAGAGGAACACCAACATCCCCTAACTTACTCTTTTCCTTCCTATTTTCTGATATTGCCTTATGAAGTCAAAACCACAAGAAGATGAATAAAATTAGCTCTGCATAACTGGCTGATGCATCATACAGACGAACACTACTTTGATGTAAGGCAAGCGCATGATAGGAGGATGGAATATATACAAAAAGACAGTGTTTCATATTCACACGTACGATAGGAGGATGGAATGTGTATGAAAAAACAGTAAGCGGAAAGCATTTCAAAAAAATTAGAAGAAATGAAAGCTAGGCACCATATGAACATGCAACCAATATCACTCTATCAGGTAAAAAGTGTCTCGTCGTAAGTTCCATTTCAAGAAATTAGAAGCAGTACAAGCTAGAAGACAATGCAAGATGCAACCTACATCACAGTCCCAAGTTAAATCTGTCTTATGGTAAGTGATCGTTGCATGTATAAGTTGTAAGCTACGCGATGCAATTAAACATAATCAGAAGCAATACAAACTGGACATCACACAGAAAACGCAACCACATATAACAGTTCCAAGTTAGAGCAAGCACCTGTGATGGTGGAGTAGGGGAGATGTGCTCATCATGTACATGTATGTTCTAGAAACTGGAACACGTGTCATATTCACAGGCATTATGTGTAAAGTAAGTAGATGCAATTCAATAAAGTTAGAAGAAATACAAGCTAGACATCATACACAACATGCAACCACATATAATAGTGCCAAGTTAGAGCAAGCACCTGTGAAGGTGGAGTAGGGGAGATGTGCTCATCATCTACACAGCTACGTTGACTGTCCAGCCTTGTGTTGCCTTGCGAATCTTGTTGGGAGGATGGCGGAGTAGAATATGTAGAGACCCCCTGTTTGAGTTGCTCCGAAGGACCACCATCATCCACTGTCGGACTAATTTCCTTCAGCTGTAATGATTTTGCATTGTGAAGTCAAACCGATAAGAAAAAGGAATAAAATTCGCTCTTCAGAACTCATTCATGCATGATACTAATGGAAACTACTCGGATGAAAGGCAAACACATGATGCGAGGATGGAATATGTATGAAAAATAGTATGGCGTGACATATTCACACCTATGATGTGGTAAGTAAGCAGAAAGCATTTCAACAAATTAGAAGCACTGCAAGCTAGACACCATATGAAAGATGCAACCAATATCACTCTGCCAAGTTCAAACTGTATGGTGTTTCAACAAATTAGAAGCAGTACATGCTAGAAATCTTATGCAAGACACAACCAATATCACAGTGGCGACTTAAAGGTGCCTTATCATAAGTGACTGATGCGGGATATGCAAGAACAGTAGTCTGATGTAAGAACATCGTGTGATCAGATATAGTACGTTCTAGAAACAGGAACATATGTTATATTCACGGGCATTATGTGTAAAGTAAGTAGATGCAATTAAACAAAGTTAGAAGCAATACTCCCTCTGTTTCTTTTTACTCCGCATATAAGATTTGGTCGAAGTCAAACTGCACAAAGTTTGACCAAATTTATATAAAAAAATAGGAACATCTACAATACTAAAACTATATAGTATGAACATACGTTTCATGGTGCATCTGATAATATTGATTTCATATTGTGATTGTTTATATTTTTTTAATATAAAGTTAGTCAAACTCTACAAAGCTTGACTTTAACCAAACCTTATATGCAGACTAAAAAGAAACGGAGGGAGTACAAGCTAGACATCATACGCAACATGCAACCACACATAATAGTGCCAAGTTAGAGCAAGCACCTGTGATGGTGGAGTAGGGGAGATGTGCTCATCATCTGCACAGCTACGTTGACTGTCTAGCCTTGCGTTGTCTTGTGAATCTTGTTGGGAGGATGGCGGAGTAGAATCTGTAGAGAACCTCCATTTCAGTTGCTCGGAAGGACCACCATCATCCAACGCCTTGTTAATTTCCTTCAGCTTTATTGATTTTGCATTGTGAGGTCAAACCGACAAGAAAAAGGAATATAATTCGCTCTTCAGAACTCATTCATGCATGGTACTGACGAACACTACTCTGATGAAAGGCAAAGCCATGATACGAGGATGGAATATGTATGAAAAAATGGACGGCTTGACATATTCACACCTATGATGTGGTAACTAAGCAGAAGGTACTTCAACAAATTAGAAGCACTGCAAACTAGACACCATATGAAAGGTGCAATCAATATCACTCTGCCAAGTTAAAACAGTCTCGTCATAGGTGGCTTTCATCAAACTAGAAGCAATACATACTAGAAATCATATTCAAGACGCAAACCAATATCACACTACCAACTTAAAGGTGTCCCATCATAAGTGACTGATGCAGGATACACAAGAAGAGTAGTTTCATGTAAGAACATGGTGTGATAGACAGATATAGTGTGTACCAAAAAAGGAAAGCGTGTCATATTCACACGTATCATGTGTAAGCTAAGCAGCTGTAGTTTACACTAATTAGGAGCAATACAAGCTAGACACCATATGCAACATGCAACTAGATATCACACTGCCAAGTTAGAGCAAGCACCTTGGATGGTGGAGTAGGGGAGCGGAGACTTGGACCTTGTAATGCACTATCAGTATAAGGAGAATTGGTACAGATGCTCCATTTACGTTGCTGCAGAGGACCGCTATCATCGCCTTCCTTACTCTTTTCCTTCCTCTTTCTTGATTTTGCTTTGTCAAGTCAAACCCACAAGAAAAAGGAATAAAATTTGCTCTTCATAACTCATTGATGCATGATACCGACGAACACTACTTTCATGTAAGGCAGCCGCATGATAGGAGGAAAGAATATGTATGAAAAATAGGACGACGTGACATATTGACATGTATGATGTATAAAGTGTAAACTAAGCACAAGGTGCTTGAACTTGTTAGAATCAATGCAAGGTAGAAACCATATGAAAGATGAAACCAATATCACTCTGCCAAATTAAAAGGGTGCCCTAACAAATGTATTTGACCAAATTAGAAGCAATACATGGCAATAGGCTAGAAATAATATGCAATATGCAACGAATAAAGGTGACTCGTCGTAAGTGATTGATGCAGGATACAGAAGAGAGGTAGTTTCATGTAAGAACAAGGTTAACACATAGATGTAGTTTGTACCAAAAATAGGAAGGCATGTCATATTCACAGGTATAATGTGTAAACTAAGCAGATGCAATTTACCCTAATTAGAAGCATTACAAGCTAGACATCGTGTGCAACATGCAACCACATATCACACTGCGAAGTTAGAGCAAGCACCTGTATTGGTGGTGTGGGGGAATTGCGGTCATCAACTAGAGAGCTACGTTGACTATCTTCATTTAGCCTTGCTATTTCTTGAGAATCATGTGGGGAGGATGACACTGCACTCTTTAAACGAGTATGGCGTCTCACAGTAACCCATTGGGGTGACTATCTCATCATAAATGATTGATGAGGGATACAAAAGAGCATTAGTTTGATGTACGAACATGGTTAATAGACATATGTAGTATGTATCAAAAACAGGAAGGCATGTCATTTTCAAAGGTATAATGTGTAAAGTAAGCAGATGCAATTTAACCAAATTGGAAGCAATACAAGCTAGACACCACATGCAACATGCAACCACATTTGACAGCACGAAGTTAAAGCAAGCACCTGGGATGGTTGTGTGTGGCAATTGAGATCATCAACTACAGAGCTACGTTTACTGTCTCCAACTGCTGACGCTGCACCCTTTAGAGCGCTGAAACGCTTAGTGCTTATCTTCGAATTACACTGGAGCGACTTCTGTCTTTTCTTTTCTGCATTCATCAACACTATGTCAGAGTCTGAAATACCCATGCATAAAAAAACAATAGTGTGAGTATGGGTGAAGTGTGTGCACAATTAGTACAGTGTAAAGGTAGCAAATAGCAGGTTGGTGAGAAAAAAATGATGGGAGACATATGATAGCTCTACAACATGCATGGCACACTAAATTACTACAGGATTCTATGAAAATAACAGTTGACTGAAAACAAATAGGCTAGTCCATTTTTTCTGCACCGTCCAATGTACAAAGAACGGGCAGATCACCTTCATCTACCTCTAGCCAGTCAATGTTGACGATCTTCCTCGAAACGCCAGCGACCATCGGCCCAGTCCCCTGCCTGCGCCCTCCCCTCGACCTCACCGCACCGCCGTGCTTGGCACCGCCCCCAGCCATCCATTCAAGCCCCGCCGACCTCCAGATCGAGCGCAAGCATCTCTTGTGCCCCACACCCCTATGATAGACACCGATGCGCTGCTTCCCCAGCGAACAAGCGGACTAGGTGCTCCGCGCGCCTAAGCGGGTGCTGCTTCTTTCAATTGCGGTTCGACTGACCCTGAATTGAAATCCAGGTGGGCTACTGACCTCTAGCAAAGGTGAAATAGTAAAGGGAGTAAACCTTGTGCATTTAGTATCACGAAGAAGATGCAGTAAGAAGCGCTCACTAGTTTCTTTCATGGGATGAATACGGTGTGAGCAGAGACGTAAGGTTTGCACGAATAAGGGAAGAGGAGTACCTCTTTCTGTTGGCAGTGTTGTGTCCTCCTTCTATTTATCCAATGATCTTCTTGTGGTTTGCTGGAAATGAGAAGTTGTGGAGGACGGTGGAGCCTTGGACGAACCCATGGCCAAGTTGTTGAGTGTGGTGTGGTGGCCATCTGTCGGTGACGGGGAACCAGATCCGAGGCGGCGAACAATGGCGTAGCAGGAACAACTTTGGTGCAGTGGACGGTTGCGACAGTGGAGCGGCAGCAGTGAGGCGCATGACAGCGTGGTCTGAGTGGTTCTGGTACGATGCACATTGGCGTCGGTGTCATGGAGGCAGCTCTACCTCGGCTTCAGCTGCTATGTCCTTGAGGGCGTTGCAGTTGCGGTTGTGTTGGGCGACGACGTCGGGGTACCGGCTCCGGTGTGATGGAGGAGGGCGGCGGTGGGTTGGGTGCTATGGGGTGGAGGACGGAGGAGGTTGGGGTTTCGCGGCTGGTGGAGAGGGCGTTTTGGCACCCCCGGAGTATGAATGGGGAAACGGAGGGAGGCGGGGAACTAAGGGGAACAATGTTTCGGTTTGGGACGCGCTTGTTTGAAATTTGGGGAAAGTTACAAACTTTGCCCCCATCTAAAATTTTGGACATATTGCGGGTTGGGGGTAGGACAGTAATCTCAGGTGTCCCAAATGTGGGCGGGATAGATTTCGGCCGAGCACACGGGTGTTTAGGCGCCCACGACGTATGAATGCTTCTCGGAGGCGGTTGAGACTAGTGTCTTGGTGAAGTTACAAACCTACCCCGGTTTAGACCTTTGGACATCGGGCCGATAGGCTACACGGGCCAGAGTCAGGACAGTAATTTCCTACCACCAAACATTAGTCTCACGCGGTTTCGCGTGACCAGAGGCCTATTTGGCGCTTCATTCAATATTTGGGAGTAGAAGCATTAACATTTTCAGTTCTCTTGAATTGAACTTTCAGGATTTTTCAAAGTTCACAAATCTTTACTCCTGGAAATCCTAAAGCTACGATTATTTTGGAATGGAGGGGGTACATTTGAATATACATTGTACACGAGTATATATTAAAAAATATGCAACTTACCTCAGTTTATGCATGGTTCCAGATATAATCTCCTTGGTTGCAAAAAAAAGTTAGACATGCGTATGAATATATATAGCATGTTCAAACGCACAACAAAGATTGATGTCCCTTTTACATCTGATTTACAAATGCCATTATCTCGGGTTCAAATAGATGAATGCACTTCCTATGAATTCGAATCTTCGAAATCCCCTTTATGTTGAATTCGACATGTATTCTATTTCATAGCTAGCAATTTGGAATGTATCCATGCAAGTCAAAAATGTATAAAGTGCTTCACACTAACAACATGGAGTGCACTAATTAATGTTTATATGTGAATTGCAAAAGCATCCATTGCCTGTATTTCAAGCCTCTCTCACTCTATGGATCGATAATATGAAATAAACACATGCACATGCTAGAATTCAATAGAGTATGGGTGTATGATAGACCGATTTTCGTCCATACGCAATTTGCAAAATTCATGATCTCATCCAAAAATAATAATGCCATTTATATTTTAATTTAATGCGTAGAACCGCCTTTTACACGTAGATGCACTATGCCTCGACCCATTCTCACAAACACGCTATATATCTCTCTATCTACCGCATAAGTGCACACACCTTATATGCATCGGCATTTCTCTTTCACACATGCTCACAATCTCTCTCGGGGTGTCGGGGAGTCTCACGCACATGCTCTCTCTCTCTCTCTCTCTCTCTCTCTCTCTCTCTCTCTCTCTCTTTCTGACTACTATGTACCACTCTTTTCGCTAATCTCAGTTGGAAAACACTATTTCTCTCACATGCATATATACACACGCATAGTCTCTACTAGCCCTCTATACGCACATATATGTGCCTACGTGTCTCCCGCACGCACATTATGTTTATGCCTCTCTCGCACACATTGCCCCCCAGACACACCTCTCTCTTAGTAGTTGGCAGATATGATTCCATCATATCATCCGGTAGGATATCCCTGACTGTTAGGCTGGATGGTAATACGAGGCAAAGTTTTACCCTAGTTTGGACCCTTGTAGTTGAGGAAAAAGCCTACTCTTGGTACTGTATATTAGTGATAGGGGTGTCTACAAAGTACACGTGAATACCAGGCATTGTGCGTGTGTGTATACTATCGACGAACTAGCCCCAAGCTTCTGTAACATACTGGGGGCCTAGGGTTACAAATCATATATAGTCGGCTTATCACCAGTGGGGATAGAGTCCTCCACGACTCTGGTAGCTAGCTTCGTGTTGTACGCCGAGTCCTCCACATGGACCTCCGTATAACACGTCTCGGTCCAATCTATGTGGCGCAGGATGGGACCGACCCATGAGTCCTCATGTTGACCCACCACAACTAGAAATGATGTGCCCACCACACCACACACGCAATCGGCCACTAAGAAAATAAGCATATACAATAGTACAATGTTATACATGAAAGTTAATTGCATGGTGCATCCAAAAATATTTGTCCTGCATTGTGAATGTTCATATATTCTCCTACAATATTAGTCACAGGAAAGAGAAACAAAGGGCTTATCTCTCCTTGTCTCCACCGGACACCCCCTCTTTCTACACCACTTTCACGTACGCACACAAACTATCTCTCGGCCCTCTAAAAGTATGCATGCCCATGACACATTCACGCATGATGGTCACTTTATTTCAAGCTAAAGCACTATACGGTCACTGGACTTCAGAATATGCTCATTACGGTCACCGTATACATTCTCGTGGTGGTCATACGGTATCTAGCTCACGATAGGTCTCCGTATTTTCTTGATGACACTGACGGACATTGCATTTGATGCGTGCTGCGTATTTTGTTGACGACACTTACGGTCATTGTATTTGAAGCGAAAGCACAACATGGTCACTGGACTTCATAATAAGCTCATCACGGTCACCACATACATTTTGTCGTGCTAACCAACATGTGGTTGGATGGTTAGGAGGACGGTGGTTTCTCGAGCCCACCAGGGTTAAAGTCTCAGTGCTCGCATTTATCCTGGGTTAATTTTAGTATTTTCCGGCAATGTGCATTCAGTGGGAGGAGATGTTCCACTCGACTACGAGGCACCTATGGTGACTTCGTAAAATCTCAGGATCATATGCTGGCTCACTCTCTCAAAGGTTCTCATAGGGGTAGGGTCTGCGTGTGTGCGCTTATAGCAGCGAGTGCTATCGCGTATATATGAGCCCTTGCGTCTGTACTGTGTTAAAAATACATGTCATGATTATACGGTCACTGGCTCACTCGTACAACTCCATATTTTGTTGATGACACAATCAATTGACCAGTCAAACGTTCCACGTGGCGCAACTAGTGTTGCACCATCGGGGCGCGTAACCGTGGGGCCCACCTGTAAGTCCGCATATGAAAGAAAGAAACGGTACTTTGAGTCTGTACTGTGTTAATAAAATACATTTTAGGGTGATCATACGGTCACTGGCTCACCATACAGCTCCGTAATTTGTTGATGACGCGATCAATTGACTAGTCAAACGGTCCACATTCAGCAGCGCACATTACCATAGGGCCCACCTGTCAGCGCGTATATGAAGGATAGAAATGGTAATAAATTAGTGCTCGGTGGGTACTCAAAGTCGTGAGACCTCTGGTTGGCAGTCGCCGGCGGTGGGGGGGGGCGTTGATTGGGCGGTGGGGTGGGGATCGCCGGAGAAAAAGCTCGGCGCGGGGGGCCTAGAGGGATGGTCGGTGCGGCGGCGGATCGGTGATGGGGAGTGGGTTCGGGGAGAGCGGGGCGGCGTGGTGGCGCGGGCGGGCCGCGGCAGCGGGGGCCGGCGGTCCCGTCGGTGGTGGCTAGTGGCTCAGGGGGTGGCGTTTGATGATAAACTACAGGCCCTTGATTTCGTATCCAACGGCTAGAAAATCTAATGACCAGAGATGAAAAAGTTAGTCGACTGACGTGTAGCCTCACCCCGCACGTACAGATGCACGCACACAAGACATGCAAGCATGCAGGCGTGCAACACCGACACATACACATAACGAACACACGCACGCATGCAGGCGTGCAACACTGACACATACACATGCACTCACAAACACATGCATGTATGTACACATGCTTGCAACACTGAAACGTACCCTTGCACGCACGCAACACTCGCACGCCTGCATGCACACAACACACGACGCAAGACACACGCTCAACCTATACGTGCATGCACCCTTTGTTAAGGACATGGATTGTTACGAGTATTAATCAATCTTATCTGTGATAAGCAGAACATTGCTGTTTGCAGCGGTCTTTATGAATCACAACGTATCGAACGGGCTATCAACATGGTAGGCTTATCTACATGAAAAGGATGACGTCACACTCAATGAACAATCATCGGTTTATGAAATGCCCGCTGAGGGAGTCCTGGATTAGGGGGTGTTGGGATACCGAACTATACCTTCAGCCGGACTCCTGGACTATGAAGATACAAGATTGAAGACTCCGTCCCGTGGCCGGAAGGGACTTTCCTTGGCGTGGAAGGCAAGCTTGGCGATACGGATGTTCAGATCTCCTACCATTGTAACCGACTCTATGTAACCCTAACCCTATCTGGTGTCTATATAAACCGGAGGGTTTTAGTCCGTAGGACGACATACACATCAACAATCATACCATAGGCTAGCTTCTAGGGTTTAGCCTCTCTGATCTCGTGGTAGATCTACTCTTGTACTACCCATATCATCAATATTAATCAAGCATGACGTAGGGTTTTACCTCCATCGAGAGGGCCCGAACCTGGGTAAAACTTCGTGTCCCTTGCCTCCTGTTACCCTCCGGCCTAGACGCACAGTTCGGGACCCCCTACCCGAGATCCGCCGGTTTTGACACCAACATTGGTGCTTTCATTGAGAGTTCCTCTGTGCCGTCGCCGTCAGGCCCGATGTCTCCTACGATCATCAATGGCGATGCAGTCCAGGGTGAGACCTTCCTCCCCGGACAAATCTTCATCTTTGGCGGCTTCGCACTGCGGGCCAATTCACTTGGCCATCGAGAGCAGATCGAAAGCTACGCCCCTGGCCGTCAGGTCAGATTTGGAAGTTTAAACTACACCGCTGACATCCGCCGGGACTTGATCTTCGACGGATTCGAACCACTGCCGAGCGCGCCGCACTGTCACGATGGGCATGATCTAGCTCTGCCGCCGAACGGTGCCCTGGAGGCCGCACCCGCATTGGCTCCTACCCTTAGTTCGGAGCCGACCGCGCCGATCGAGGATGGGCGGTTGGATGCCACGTCGGGGGCTGCGATCCAAATGGCGATTGAGCCGAACACCAGCCCCGTACTCTGTGAGGCTCGTGACTCTAAGGAGCCGGACTCCTCTCCGGACTCCGAACCCTCCGCGCCCCTGCCAGTCGAATCCGATTGGGCGCCAATCATGGAGTTCACTGCCGTAGACATCTTTCAGCACTCGCCTTTCGGCGATATCCTGAAGTCACTGAAGTCTCTCTCTTTATTAGGAGAGCCCTGGCCGGACTACGGTCAGCAAGGTTGGGGTACGGACGATGAAGAAATTCAAAACCCACCCACCACCCACTTTGTAGCCACTGTCGATGACTTAACTGACATGCTCGTCTTCGACTCCGAAGACAATGACGGTATGGACGCCGATGAAGGAGATGATGAAGAGCCAACGCCTACTAGGCGCTAGAAAGCCACCTCGTCATATGACATATACATGGTGGACACCCCAAAAGAGGGAGAGGGCGATGGAACAGTGGAGGATGACCCCTCCAAGAAACAGCCTAAGAGCCGACGTGAGCGGCGCCGCTCAAAATCCCGCCAGCACAAAAATGGTGATTCCAGCACGGGAGATAATAATACTCCGGAGAGTGCCTAAGAAAACCCCCTCCAGCAAGACTTAGCACAGGAGGATGGAGAAACCAGCCCTCATGAGAGAGCGACAGACAAAGAGGTCGAGGATGATAATTATATGCCTCCCACCGAAGACGAGGCAAGCCTCGACGACGACGAATTCGTCGTGCCAGAGGATCCTGTTGAGCAAAAGCGTTTCCAACGTAGGCTTATGGACACGGCAAGAAGCCTCAAGAAAAAACAGCAACAGCTCCGAGCTGATCAAGATTTGCTGGTCGACAGATGGACCGAAGTCCTTGTGGCTGAAGAGCATAAACTCAAACGCCCCTCCAAGAGTTACCCAAAGCGTAGGTTGCTACCCCAATTAGAGGAGGAAGCACTTGATGCGGCCGAACGACCACCTCGTGGCCGCGACAGAGAGGCCTCCCGGCCCTCCACTCAAGCCGCACCCCGTACCAAGGCACGGGAATATGCTCCGGACTTACGAGACATGTTGGAGGACAAGGCAAGGCAAACACGTTCGATCTACAGATCGCGTGGGCATCCCACGGCTCGAGACGGTAAACGTCACACCGGCCACACATTCGGCAGGGCCGAACACAGTAGACAAAGATCATCGCAGCTACGTCATGATATCACCCAGTACAGAGGCGCCGCACACCCACTATGCTTTACAGACGAAATAATAGATCATCAAATCCCCGAGGGTTTCAAACCCGTAAATATCGAATCATATGATGGCAAACAGACCCTGCGGTATGGATCGAGGATTATCTCATTCATATCCACATGGCCCGCGGCGACGATTTTCACGCCATCAAATACCTCCCACTCAAGCTTGAAGGACCAGCTCGACATTGGCTCAACAACTTGCCAACAGGATCTATCAGTTGTTGGGAGGACCTGGAAGCCACATTCCTCGACAAATTCCAGGGCACTTATGTGCAACCCCCAGACGCCGATGACCTAAGTAACGTAATCCAGCAGCCAGAGGAATCGGCCAGACAATTCTGGACACGGTTCCTAACAAAGAAAAATCAAATAGTCGACTGTCCGGATGCTGAGGCCCTAGCAGCTTTCAAGCACAATATCCATGACGAGTGGCTGACCCGGCACCTCGGATAGGAAAAGCCGAAATCTATGGCAGCACTCACGACACTCATGACCCGCTTTTGCGTGGGAGTAGATAGCTGGCTTGCTCCTAGCAATAACATGACCAAGAACCCTGGTAGTTCGGCCACCAGGGACATTAGTGGCAGGTCGCGTCGCAACAAGCAGAAGCGCCGCATTAATGGCGACAATGCAGATGATACGGAAGTTAATGCCGGATTCAGAGGCTCTAAATCCGGTCAGCGGAAAAAGCCATTCAAAAGGAATCCTAGGGGCCCGTCCAGTTTGGACCGAATACTCGGCCGCTTATGCCAGATACATGGCACCCCCGAAAAGCCGGCCAATCACACCAATATGGATTGTTGGGTGTTCAAGCAGGCAGGCAAGTTAACTGCCGAAAATGAGGACAAGGGGTTGCATAGCGATGACGACGAGGAGCCCCGGCCGCCGAACAACAGTGGACAGAAGGGTTTTCCCCCACAAGTGCGGACGGTGAACATGATCTACGCAACCCATATCCCCAAGAGGGAGCGGAAGCGCGTGTTAAGGGACGTAGACGCGATAGAACCGGTCGCCCCAAAGTTCAACCCATGGTCCTCCTACCCAATCACCTTTGATCGAAGGGACCATCCCACTAGCACCCGTCATGGCGGATTCACCGCATTGGTTCTAGACCCAATTATTGACGGATTTCATCTCACTAGAGTCCTTACGGACGGCGGCAGCAGCCTGAACCTGCTTTACCAGGATACAGTGCGGAAAGTGGGCATAGATCCCTCGAGGATTAAGCCCACCAAAACGACCTTTAAAGGCGTAATACCAGGTGTAGAGGCCAACTGCACAGGCTCAGTCACACTTGAAGTGGTCTTCGGATCTCCGGATAATTTCCGAAGTGAGGAGTTAATCTTCGACATAGTCCTGTTTTGTAGTGGCTATCACGCACTGCTCGGGCGAACCGCATTCGCCAAATTCAATGCGGTACCGCACTACGCATACCTTAAGCTCAAGATGCCAGGCCCTCGTGGAGTAATTATGGTCAATGGAAACACCGAACGCTCCCTCCGATCGGAGGAGCACACGGCGGCCCTTGCAGCGGAAGTATAAAGCAGCCTTTCTAGGCAGTTCTCCAGTCCGGCCATTAAACGTGCAGACACCGTCAAGCGCGCCCGTAGTAACCTACAACAAGACCGCCTGGCACGTTCCGAGTAGGCGTAGCAATGCGGCCCCAACCCCAACCCTCGCAAAAAGGCGACGCCAGTACTTCACGTCCATAACTACGCTCTGGAAATACCATGGGCATAGGGGGAGGGGCACCATCACGGCATGCCCAAAAAACGGCTTAAACCGCACCAGGGGCTGCCGATTTTTTACTTTTCTCTTACTTCCAGGACTCTACTCTTCGGAAGGCTTGTTCGGCAGTTCAATTGCCACACAAACGATGCAAGGACTAGGGGAGCAGACAAGCCATGCCGCATTACGGAAATCCCAGGTGGTCTCTATCACGAGCAGTATACCTGTTTCGCATACTATTCTGTAGCTTGCCCCTGGAGCAAACATGTTAAATAGTCCAACTTTTCGTTTATCGCATTACTTGTATCGTTCTGCTTTGATCGCATCTATTTTAATAAACAATGCATAGCTTTTGTCTATTTTTTGCATTACCTTTTTTTATATATATGTTCCTTAACGACATGTTGCACCCGTACACTTTGGTACGGCCAAAATACGCTAGGGGCTTCAGTACCCCTCAACATGGTGTGAGAAGTCCGAACACTTTAACAAGTGCGGCACCCCGAACTTATAGCATTATATGCATCGGCTCCGAATCATGTCTTGGGTCAATAGTTGGGTTTGCCCGGCTCCTATGTTTTGGTGCCTTACGTTCCGCTATATTGGCTAAGGTAGCACTAGGAGAACCACTGCGATTGTGCCCCAGTGGAGCTGGGTCGAGCACCTCAGTGGAGAAAGCTAAAACTGACCGTCATGATGAGGCGAGAGCTGGTCGCTGTTTGAGTCCTTAAAGACTTATGCCGCTTAGGGCGAGGAGTCGGCTCTGTCTGGCCAAGGCGTGGATAGCGCCCCGAACTCGGTCTTCCGAATACTAGGGGCTTCGCCAAAATTTAAAATTATGGAATTCTATGGCTAAGTGAGAGTGTTCACGCATTATAGTCCGATTGCCTCGTTCGTTGGGCTGAGCGCCTCCCTTGAAGGACCCAAATATGGGAAAAAGAGCGCCCAGGTTTATCCCCGAACGCCCCAGCACTAGCGGCAAGGGGGCAGAAGCCGACGACTCGCCATCTCTCAGTATTGATAAACAGCTGCACAGAAGGTAATATTTTAAATTCAAGCATCATTGCTTAGCGCATATGAACAAGTTTTCAGTGCACAGGATAACACGAGCGGGTTTTACTCAAAAAATACATCCTTGGTACATTCATCCGCAACAAGGCGGGCACCCTTCAGAACATCCTTATAATAATTCCCGGTCTTGCGATACTCTTTCCCCGATGGTGGCCCGTCCTTCACAAGCTTCTCCGCATCCAGCTTGCCCCAGTGCACCTTAGCACGGGCAAGGGCCCTACGGGCACCTTCAATGCAGACGGAGCGCTTGATGTCTTCAAGCCTCGGACAGGCCTCCACCAGCCGCCGCACCAGCCCGAAACAGCTCCCAGGCAGAGCCTCTCCAGTCCACAGCCGAACTAGGAGGCCCTTCATGGCCTGTTCGGCCGCCTTGTGGAGCTCGACCAGTTGCTTCAGCTGGTCGCTCAGGGGCACGGGGTGTCCGGCCTCAGCATACTGAGATCAAAACACCTTCTCTGTCGAGCTTCCCTCCTCAGCTCGATAGAATGCGGCGGCATCGGATACACTCCGGGGAAGACCTGTGAACGCTCCTCGAGAGCTCCGGATTCGGGTAAGTAACAGGTAACTCACGTTTATGTGTTTGCTCTGCATAAAGAATGCCTTACCCGCTGCAATCTTCTTCACCTCATCCAACTCCTGGAGGGTCTTCTGGGATTCGGCCTTGGCAGATTTGGCATTTTCAATAGCCACTGCAAGCTCGGACGCTTGCGTCTTCGAGTCATGCTCCAAACTCTCATGTTTTTCCATGAGAGCCTGAAGCTCTTGCCGCACCTTGCCAACCTCGGCCTCATACTTCGCCCGCTCGGTGCGCTCCGAGGCCGAATTCTTCTCGGCCTCGTCCAGCGCTTGCTTAAGGGTCACCACCTCAGACGTGGCCCCTACAATAGCCACGATAATCCTGTCATATTTCGCAATTGCACCTTTATATATATATATATATATATATATATATATATATATATATATATATATATATATATATATATATATTTAACAAGGTATTTATTACCTTCATTGTCCTCGAGCTGCTTCTTGGCACGCTCGAGCTCTTGCTTGGACCTTTCGAGGTCCTGCTTCAGCGTGTCCACTTCCGCAGTCAGAGCGGCAGACGCAAGCAGGGTAGCCTGGACATGCATATTGAATCATTTTTTTAGACTCCTGCGAATTCTATTTGATCCTCTATTCGGCTTTTCTTTCCGAACGCCAAACAGAGCATCAGGGGCTACTGTCTATGCGGTACTATTATTTACACTTTCTTTACATACCTCGAAGCCTGTCAAAAGGCTAGTACAAGATTTAGTCAGTCCGTTTTTTGCAAACTGAACCTTCTGGACCACTGCACTCATAATAGCGCGGTGCTCCTCATCGATGGAGGCGCCTTGGAGCACCTCCAACATATTGTCCGGCACCTCCGGTTGGACGGAGGCCGCCGGCACTGTGGACTTGCTCCTCTTGGAAGGAGGTCCCCCGCTGGACTCTGGAACCTTTGAAGGTTCCGGAGCGGCGTCCGGCCTAGAGCCGGACTTGGAGCCCTGGGGGGTTCATCCCCCTTACTCCTGGAGTCCGGGAGGTCGCCTCGCGGCGCCTCCAGGACCACCTCCTCCCGAATTGGAACCTGTTGGGACAACACCTCGGTGTCGTCCGTAGGGCGGTGGGAGGCTTCCTTCAGAAGTGAGTTCACGTCCGATGAGTCGAGTGAGCCGCTCGATGATGCGTCGAGCCGGTCTTTGGGTGGGCTGCATAAACACATTCGACATAAGGGAAAGCTGTGCAATAGACGAATACTATGAATTACTTTGGTATCCGGATACTTACGATTTCGCCAGGGGCTTGACCCTGGGCACCCACTCCTTTGTGCCGTCGTCGGCGTCGGTGGAGTAGTCCGGATAAAGGGTTTTCCCCTTCTTGGACCCTTCGGCCTCCCCAGTTGGGGCGGCCTTCCTTTTCTTCCCTTCCCCCGCTGGAGGGGGAGGGGTCTCTTCTTCCTCCTCCTCGTCTTCATGGGAGGAGTGCGCCTCGGATTCGTCGGATGGTGAATCCGACACCTCCGGGCGTCGGGCACTCTTTCGAGTCCCCGTGGCCTTCTTCTTGGCCCTCTTCTCCGGCACCACATAGGGTGCCGGAACCAGCAGCTTTGCCAGGTGAGCGTCCGCTGGGCCTTCGGGCAAAGGAGCCGGACAGTTGATCTGTCCGAACGTCACCTGCCAATCCTGTCAGAGGAAAGGGAGCTTAGATCCCGCACAGAATCAAACTATGTAAAACCGATACCCTGTAAAAGGAAAAACAGCTTACCGCGAGCGCATGACGCTGCGCGCTGAATCCACGATCCTAGGTAGCGGATGCAGGAGCCTCGGCACCCTTGAAAAGAATCCTCCAAGCATCTTTGTACGTCGTGTTGAAGAGCCTGTTTAGAGTTTGATGCTGCGCCGGGTCGAACTCCCACAGATTTAAGGCCCGTCGTTGACACGGGAGGATCAGGCGGATGAGCATAACCTGGACTACGTTGACAAGTTTGAGCTTCTTGTTCACCAGGGTTTGGAAGCATGTTTGGAGTCCGGTCAGCTCTCCTTTTTTACCCCACGACAGGCCGGTCTCCTTCCAGGAGGTGAGCCGCATAGGGGATCCGAACCGAAACTCGGGGGCTGCGACCCATTCGGGGTCGCACGGCTCGGTGATGTAAAACCACCCCGATTGCCACCCCTTTAGGGTCTCCAAAAAGGAGCCCTCAAGCCACAGGACGTTGGCCATCTTGCCAACCATGGCACTGCCACACTCCGCCTGGCTGTCGTGCACCACCTTCGGCTTGACATTGAAAGTCTTAAGCCATAGGCCGAAGTGGGGGCGGATGCGGAGGAACGCCTCGCACACGACGATGAACGCCGAGATGTTGAGGACGAAGTTCGGGGCCAGATCGTGGAAATCCAGGCCGTAGTAGAACATGAGCCCCAGACAAATGGATGCAGAGGGAAGCCTAGTCCGTGGAGGAAATGGGGGAGGAATACCACCCTCTCATGGGGCCTTGGAGTGGGGATGAGCTGTCCCTTTTCGGGAAGCCGGTGTACGATATCGCTAGCCAGATATCCGGCCTTCCTCAGCTTTTTGATGTGTCCCTCCGTGATGGAGGAGACCATCCACTTGCCTCCCGCTCGGACATGACTGGAGAAGGTTGAGGTGGTAGTGCGGACTTGGTTGCTAGAGCTCTAGTGCGCAAGAATGGATAGGCAGAGGAAGAAGAAGGCATGGGTGAAAAGGCGGATCCTTATCCCCTTATATGGGTGGACGCAACAACGTGTCCCCACCAGCTTGGTAAAACTCGCTTATCTCCAAGTGTCGTAATCAATGGCGCGATTGGGTTACCCACACACGTATTGATGAGAATCCTGGAATAATGGGACACGATCTCTGCTTTAACAAGATGTGCCAAGGAAACCGCCTCGCGTAACGCGCTAAGATGGGATAGTAAAATGGTTCGAATAAATGCTTGGCCGTGGTGTGATGTCACACTACGAAATATGTCAGCAGATTAGATTTGTGTAAATATTATTCTCTCTATGGCAATATGTGGAAACTTATTTTGTAGAGCCGGACACTATGTTTGTGTTCAAAATCTTCTATGAAGTACTTGGAGGAGGAACCCGCCTTGCAATGCCGAAGACAATTTGCGCGCCGAACTCGTTGTCATTGAAGCCTGGTTCCGGGGCTACTGAGGGAGTCCTGGATTAGGGGGTGTTCGGGTAGCTGAACTATACCTTCAGCCGGTCTCCTGCACTATGAAGATACAAGATTGA
Source organism: Triticum dicoccoides (assembly GCF_002162155.2). NCBI lineage: Eukaryota > Viridiplantae > Streptophyta > Magnoliopsida > Poales > Poaceae > Triticum > Triticum dicoccoides. The sequence continues at coordinate 454,640,195 of NC_041382.1, read as the reverse complement.
AGACTCCGTCCCATGTCCGGAAGGGACTTTGCTTGGCGTGGAAGGCAAGCTTGGCGATACGGATGTTCAGATCTCCTACCATTGTAACCGACTCTATGTAACCCTAACCCTATCCGGTGTCTATATAAACCGGAGGGTTTTAGTCCGTAGGACAACATACACATCAACAATCATACCATAGGCTAGCTTCTAGGGTTTAGCCTCTCTGATCTCGTGGTAGATCTACTCTTGTACTACCCATATCATCAATATTAATCAAGCAGGACGTAGGGTTTTACCTCCATCAAGAGGGCCCGAACCTGGGTAAAACTTCGTGTCCCTTGCCTCCTGTTACCATCTGGCCTAGACGCATAGTTCGGGACCCGCTACCCGAGATCCGCCGGTTTTGACACCGACACCCGCTTCTGACCGCCCTGGCCCACCAAAGGTTCCTCTGCTGTGTGCTGCCTGCGTTAGGTCACTGACATGCAGGCCATGTACCCAAAGAGCCCACACGTCAATGGAAGAACGGCCCGGTGTCCTACGTCAGAGTCGAGGGCGCCACTCGCTGCACGCCCGGCTGAACACGCCTCCTTGCCGCATTCAAACGCCTCCATGAAACCCGCCCATGTGGAAGCCGAGAAACCCACTCTGGGCAAACGTTCGTTCATGACCGGGCCGGCATTAAACGCAATGCTGGCCGAGCTCCTCCCGCCTGCCGTCCATTTAAACGAGGCCAAACGCCGGCCAAGAATCGCGCACCTCCGCCGCTCCCATATCTCCTCATTCACCATTTTGTCCAGTCTTACAATGGCTTACGAAGAGTAGTTATTCCCCACAAGCCATTTGTCTAGGTTTGTATCTCTCACACACACCCACATAGGTGGGGGACGTGCACGAAGAGAAGAGGTGCACGCACGGCGCACGTACTCCCGTCTCTTTCCCAACCACACCCGCGCAGGTACAGGGTGGAGCTCATTTCTGTACGAAAAGGTAGCCCACGTGGTAATTTGACCGTGTACTGGTTGTCCACTTGGTGGAGGGAGGATTGTCTACCACGGGTGAACAAACGAATTATGACTTGACGCGTTATGTTAAAAAAGAGGCAAACCATGTGGGGCCTACCTTAGAGGCAAGGCTCTATACACTGGAGTACTTTTGATGTGTCCCGTCAGCTCGCAGAATGAGGAGAAGCTTGCTTAGTACGCTGTCTACCCCGCCCATGGGCGCAGTGGCTCGCAGGATGAGGTGAAGCTTGCTTACTAGTAGTAGTACTGTACGCCTTACGCCCGCTCCCTCGCCCACACGCACAGTGGCTCGCGGGACGAGGAGAAAATTTTACTACTCCCTCCGTTTACTCCTCGTCCCTACTACCTTGGTTGCAGACATTATCATATTGTTTGGAATATATATGTCCTTTAGTACTCCCTCCATTTACTTATACAAGGCCACTATAAAAAAATACATTTTGCATCTATACAAGGCCAGAAATAGTAATCAAGACAAAAGTTACTACTCCCTCCTTTCCAGTTTATGGCTCAATTTCAAAATCTCTCCAACCAAGGTAGATGGTGAGTGGTCGAATTAATTTCGTACTCCTAGTTTGCACAAGTAATTAGTATGTTTGTTTTTCTCAAGAAGTTATGTTTACCGAGGCATTAATTAGAATGAATGCATGAATGACCACTAAATTTCATGAACTTCTACATGCATTGGTGAGTTTTGTCTTGACACTGCTTGCATCGGGTGATATAACGAACCTCGAAATCCAACATGTGATGGTACTACTACTAGTAGTAGAATTGAGACTTATAAAACGGAAAAACAAATGTTTTTTAGATGAGCCCTATAAACCCTAGTCGCTCAACCTTTATTTTCTTGTTTCCCTTCCTGCCTCCTTGCCTCGAATAGACTATGCCAAACTCCCCTGCCTGCCGCGCAGGAAAAGACCCGCCCTCGCCTTTTTTAGTCCGGGCTTGTATCGATGGATCACACGAAGCATCAAAAACCCAACTCCTCCGTCGACGCTCGCTTTCATGAATTTTGTACCTCCTGTCGTCGACATGTGGGACATATAGCAACCGGGTCGACGTGTCAAGCACCAAATAACAGTGCAGAACAGCAGGGGGGACGCACCCCAGTCGTATCGCCCGAGTGGTAGTAGTAATGAGCAATGAGACATCAAATCACAATGTCGCACCTTCCCAGACGGACGAAGCAACCATTATTTTAAACTTCGGTTCGCCATCATCTCAAACCACGTAGTATTGCTTCTGCCTCAAGAGGGACACATGCATCACCTTGGTACATCATGACATGTGGGACTGCATGACAGGCCATGCTCCCCCACCGATCACTCGGTAAAATCACCTCATTTTTACTACTATACTTCCTCCGTATCGGTTTACATGGCATGCACGTCGTTCTAGGTTGAGAATTTAACTGGCTATATATGTGATGAACAATATATGTTTAGAAACAACATCCACTTAATAATCCAATGATATACTTTTTGTGACATAGTAACTCATATTTAGTTAGTCAAATGGATGACCTAGAACTACGTGCACACCCTATAAACCGAGACACCTAAAAAATAAGACGGAGTGGGTAGTTCAGTACGTATCTTTTTAGATCAATATAGTTGGAATTCACCAAGGAGCAAAACCAAGTGGTAGGCTGCACCTGTCGTGTTGGCGTAGCAACTCAAGCAGGGTCAGTCCAGACACGAAATGGCGACACACTTAACAGGACCCCTTTGGTCGACATGTGGCTCATCCACCGTCTTGTTCCATGTGCGATGCACCAAATTACAGTTCGGACAGCGGTTGGAATTGGAGGCACCCCGGTCGTAGCGCCGCAGTAGTAGAAAATGAGCGATGAGGGGTCAAATCACCAAAGCCCCACCTTTCCCGCATTAAGATGGACGGACGAAGCAACCATCATTTCACTCTAGGGCGCAAGAGCATAAAGAAAAGAGAAAACCAATGATGCGTGTGACAGCTACCTAGGGCACCCTGGGGTAGGGGTCTCCACTACAGATCATTTTTTTAAAAGCGCCTCCACTACAAATCGGCTTCTCCCTGGTCCTCTTGAAGAAAATCGATGATGCGTGTGGCGGTAGGGCTTGTAGGAGTACTACTATGGCGTACTAGGCCACATCGTAGTAAACGGGAGAGGGATTGAGTTCGAGTCGACACCTTAAATATGTGTGGGCCGCTTGGTTTTAGGGGAACGAGGCAACATTTTGGGTTCGGGGACCAGTGGAGATATAGTACGTACAAAAAATTGTGGATGTAGGTTCGTCCGAAAGGCAATGATGCATGGGCCCTACATTTTGATATACCCGGGGCCGCGTGAAATTTTCTACTCTACTCAAAACTAGTAAGGTACACATGCATTGAACGCATGAGATTTCGAAACCAACTTATGAATAGATACACACTATAGCATGTAAAGCTTTGAGTCATATATGCATGATGTAGATGCTCGTTTAGTTCTTATAATTCATCTCATTCAAAATCAATTAGTTTTATAAAAATGTTAAGATTCATGGGGTTGTGCATTGTAAAGCATAAAGTAAAAAACAAATAATGGCAATTCATTTATAAAGAAATTCAATTATGATACGGAAGGTTCTAGAACAAAGGAGAAGTGCTTGTGTTTTGAGGTTTGTGCATTATGCTTAAGTTCAACCATGGAGTCTTCTAAATTGTACATGTGGCAGATCTGGTGGAATGTTGATGATATCCAATGGCCAGTAGTGCTCGGATTTGCCATCTCTGCACCGTCGTATTAGCTTCATCCAGCGACCATATTTCAAAGTTATTCGCACACTATATAGTTCTTTTACCATAGTTGCATGTCTTGGAAAAAAGCTACTACTGGGTTGTACTAGCTATTTAGGAGTAGAAGATGTATACATGGGAGTTGTAAGGAAAGACATGACATGGAGTATCTCAATTCCTATGAGTAGGGATTGGAAAAGAGATGTCATTTGGTTCACATCATAGGAACTTTTCTATTGAATCTGAGCTGACATGTATCTCAATTCCTATGAGGAGGGATTAGAAAAGAGATGTAATTTGGTTCATATCATAGGAACTTTTCTATTGAATATACGCTAATGTTTATTTTCCCTTGAAATTATGGGAGTATAGGAATCCATTCATATGAACCAAGTGGCTCTAAATCTATAGAAATGATATCATGTTTATTTCCTTTGAAATGTGGAGTATATGAATCTATTCCTATGAACCAATTGGCTCTAAAGGAAAAATTCTATAAAAATCATATCATATAGAGTTCCTATGATATTCCTCCAGACCAAAGGACGGTTGAAATTGTTGTAGGTGATACGATGGTCTTTCTTTGTAGACTCATCCCCCATCTTTATAGTTACCTCTCGAAGAAGAATGAAATGATATATACAGGGTATTCTACGTGTGCAATTTGGTACACGAAAACTCGGTAAAAGTTTGCGAGTTTCGAATTTTCAATAAAGCTATACGCACTGCATTTTGGAACGGGGGGAGCATACGGCAGTTGCTAACACTCACGTGGAAGATTTGTGTGTAGGAGGAGTGGCTGTTCTGTTAAATGACATGGAAAAACTGACACTGTCGGATGCCGATCTAACGGTTCTTACGACGTTCGTCAGGAAAAGGCTTGTGGCGAACATTTGTCGGATAATGATTTATGGACACATGCATTGCATTGATACGTTCCCCCCTCTCTCTCATGCACACGCACCCTCACGAGTCACGACTCTCCCGAGTCCTCTCGCACCCACCGTTTATCTGCAGTAGACGTCACACACATATGTGCTCTTCACACCCTACCCTCAGAACTTCTAAAAACAAAAGACGGCACGCACATTTTATTTTAGCTCACACGTCACACACTTATACTATTACTCTTGTGGCGAACATTCTTTGGGCATAGTATATTGTACTCTCACGAAGAGAACCGGTGCACGCACGCACTAGTTCTCTCACACCCACTCGCGGGTACACGTAGGAGCGCATTTTTTTGAAGCTGGTACAACAAAATCACTCCACTATATATAAGCAGGAGCCTGAGCGCTTGCTTTACTAGGGTTCCTCTCATTCACTCTCTCATGCTCTCCAGATCTAAGCAAGACATAGGTGGCCACACTCTCTCTTAGCTCACGGATGGTCACAAATCCGGCCGGACAACCTCGACTGGGGCAGGGGTGTAGGTGCATCGTTCACGCTGTCATCGGCGGCGAGGGAGGAGACCAACGGCTGCCCGCGTGTACCGATCGGCGGCCGTTTCATTCTCTCCGAGAGAGCTCTGGCTCGGGAGGGCCTCCGACCCCTTCTTCCTCCCTGTGGTATTGTGGCCAAGATGCGGCCTCCCGACGCCGTCTTTGCCACATGCCGACGACCCTCGGGTATATATTCCTTCGAAACCTGCCTTGCTCTACTGCCCCAGCTCCCCACTTTGCTTCATGTTGATCTTTTTCTACTTTTGTCCGCTGTTCCAAATCCACCTAGATTTTTACTATTATTAGAGGTAAAGCTAGTTCATACAGTCGACTCTAAAAGTTGGTTCAAACAGGGAAGAAAGTGGGAAAGTTGTAGCATGAGTCTGGGACTTGGTTGTAAGAGGAAACATGGGAAAGTGGTAGATACTGGCTACCCAACTGGTCTCTTGGTTGAAAAGACGAAGAAAGCATGGTGGATGGTGAAGGGTGGGGGGAAGTGGACCTATCTCTTGGTTGAAAAAGGAAAGAAAGTGACAGGTGTTGGGGGACAACGCAAATGAGAATGAGCAGGTCTAGATTTCCTGTGCTCACACATGAAAATGTCGCCGAGGAGATAAAAAATGGGACAAATGCAGACATGCTGCCTGAGTGTTTGCCGCTCTCGGCAACCACATCTGCCTCACCACTTTATGCCCCTGCTGTCCCTATGCCCATATCACTACCGTTAATGTAAAATCACATGAAGCATTAAGCAATGCCACCTAATGTCACTATAAGTAATGGTCTAGTGCCGTCGATAAATTGAAGCAATGCCACCACCATTTTATGAAGTGCTTCTGTCTTGCTTTATTTCCCATGAATTGTGTTTTTGCAGTTACACTTAAATCTCACACCGCTAACATTGCTTCATCCCAGTGGAACTGCACAAATTTGATTGCACATTTACTGACCATGTGCTACTCTCATGACAGTAATACTAATGCTATTGTTCTGCATGTTAATCTAGTGGCAGTGTTGATGTGATTTGATGATACTTACATAAGGACACTTTCATATTGTCAATCTAGTGCCAACTATAACACAATAGATGCTGTTGTTAATCATATGCCACTGCTAATATATGTCACTGTTTAAATAACCGTATTTCGTATTTGCCTAAACAGGGACTTCTGTCTCCATATCGTTCTAGGATGTCTGTCTCCGTATCATTTCTATCCGCGCAATCAAAAGCACACACCCCAGTTTTAGTAGAACTGCGCAAAATGAGATGGCTATCCCTCGTTGTCGTCGTCTAACCACCCATCTTCCAGGTATTCCTACATTGGTAGTTACTAGGTAGAATGACCAATGCAATATAAAAGAAGTTGATTCGTACGTTTTACTTCCTGATTGCATTGTAGGGACGAGCGAAAACAACTTCATCCTAGTCCGAAATGCACTTTCTACCAGTTCATCCATGGACTGAGGACTAGCTGGCACGGCTGCACGGCGGTTTTTTGGATAGGTGCGCGGACAAGAGGCATTGTGGTCTGCTTATTTCTGCAAATAGCGATGCTTAAATTTAGTGGAATGCACAAGACTTTCAGCTGGTCAGTACACTACATGGTTCAGTTCAACATTCCAGCTGAGGACACAATTATAATTGGTTATTCTGGAATGAGAGAACCTAACCCTGTATGGTGGCAACAAGAAAAAACCAGAGTGAACTCCAGGAAATTTAAGCTTGCCGAGAGGCCCTTTGCTCAGAGAAGCCTTGCTTGTTTTTTCCTGATTTGTAAACCTTCTCACAACTTTGCCTTTTTCTGTGAACTAGTACATGTTTGTTATGTTCTATGAATCATTGAGATGTACAAAATTGCTTAACTTATGCTTTTCAAGTTTTTTATGAAGCCGAGTTTAATGTGAGTGTTCCACATGAACGCTGGACTAGTGTGTGAACGTTTGGAATTTACATTGTGGCCTCAGTTAACTACATGAACCACTGTAACAAGATACATAGTTGCTTATATGTCAGACAACAGATTGTTGATTGTTAGCTGGTCGATAGCCTAGTGTTGAAGCGAGCTGAGCCAATGTGTCGTGTTTTGCACAACTTCTTACAAGTGGGGTAGCACCAACAGTGTTTACAAGTACTTATGTACACGTCGGTGCACAATTCTCGAACGAGTACTCTATTTCATCAAAACACACACTTCTCGTATGATAAACCATGACAACTTATGTCTTACCATGCCATATTCATGAAAAAACTAGTGAGGACGCATTTGTTTCGGCAACAATTATGATGGTTCTCACATGATTCACGGGCACACAAAAGTAGCAGTTCCCATAGGCGGATTCAAACAGAGTACTAGCCCCAGAGGGCTCGATAACAGGCAAGGTTTGGATAATTAGATACAATCCAAACTACTATTAAACACTAGATGGGGCAAGGATTTCATGCCTCCATCTAATTTGGGCTAGACACAAGACAGACCATGCCATGAACATCATCGAGGACGTCCGGCAGCAGCTCAATCATGTGAACCTTCATGAAGACAACCATGTGGCCTTGCCACTCATAAACTTGTTTGTGGAGGCATGTCGTGTCATCTTCCTGCGTAAGCTTGACAAGAACAGTATGCCTCACAAACGAAGGAGTAGCTTTGAACTTCTTGTGCTTCAGTACACCCTGGACAACATGCCTGACAACAGTGAGGCTGGGACACAACTCTTCATTGGTATAAGCGCAAATGGCTTCCGGGATCCAACATCCTAAAAACTCTGTTTTCCAAGTGCGTATATTCAGGTCATCCGCCTCATAGCGAGTGACATGTACAACCACACAATCCTTGTCTGCATCAGGGCTCTAATTGAAACACAAACAAATTATGAATTACTTTCCAGTATAAGAAACACAAGTTATTTAAACCACTATGTATAGCATGGCATCAAAGCTAATAAAATTTTGCATTATTCATCACCACATACTTAGATGAAAAACCACAATCGAGATCCGCAAAGGAGAAAATCACCTTGGGCAGCT
>NC_041382.1:454606215-454631451 GCF_002162155.2 Triticum dicoccoides | reverse complement strand
CAGCGGGGGGGGGGGGCACATCCTCGAAGGGGGAAAACTGCTCCTATAGTGCCACGGGGGTTGTAACCTCAAACTGGGCATTGACCATCTCAGTAGTGGCCGAGAGCGTATCTGGGGTCGGCTCGGTGGCTGTCTCCATCTTCCTGGAGCTCTCTGTCTCGTGGGGATCAGCCTCCCGCGTCTGCTCCAATATCGGTAGATCTTTTCCTGGTTCTCCTTGGTCCATCATGAAACTGACGAAAACTAGGAGACCACTGAAAGGAAAACACAATCGCAGTGACAATGAAACAAAAAAGAGAGTGAGGATCAGTTACTACTTTGCAAAAGTTTTTTTTCTCTGAACGAAAATATACCAACATCACGGATCCGCTTACCTTCCCTTTGTTGGGAGAGAAGAATAGTGGCAGATGCGAGTGTTGCCTTTCTTGAAGTCGGTGAGGCAGAGGGGATTCAGCGAAGAGGAAATGATGGTTGCTTCGTCCGTCAAACTTAGACTGCGGGGAGGTGGGATTTTGTGATACGACGGCTTGTTACTACTGCGCTACGACCGGAGTGACTCTCTGCCTGCATACTGCCTTCTAATTTGGTGGATGGCATTTGGGCCCGCGTGCTGCATGGCCCGCATGTAGGTGAACAAAAGTATAATGGCATTCAGTAGAGGGAGACCTTTCGATGACCTAGGAGGAGCCAGAAGTGGTATTGTATCCACTGTACTAGTAGTAATTGTTTTTCTGGGTAGCTGTAGAGTGTCTCCACTGTACTAGTAGTAACTATTTCTCTGGGCCCAAGACAAAACAGCCCATCCACCCTAGTAAATAGTAAAATCAATTCAAAAGTCCATATATTTACTAAATGAGAGGGGCTACCCACACAAAGCACACGCCCCCAAAAAACTTGGGTGTTCTTATTCCTCCTCACTCCCACCCACCTCATGTCAGCTCGCTCCACTCGTACCCCCAAATTCCTCACCTCACTCCTACAGAAAACCCCAGCTCTCCTTCTTCCTCACTACTACAGAAAACCCCGAGCTCCCCTTCTTCTTCACTCGTACTACAACTAGGCTCGTCATTCGTTACTCTTCTCAAATCCATGAGCGCGATGCGACACCCTCGAGAAAAATGGAGTCGGCTGACCCCCAGCGCCAAGAAGATGAGGCTCCCGCCAGCGGCGACACCTGTTGTAGATCCCGCACCCGGCAGCGCAGGGAGAAGCGGCAACCCCGCCCCCACCGGATCCCATGAACCCGTAGAATCCCGGGTGGCGATCTCCCAGACGCCATCCTTGGGGAGATCATCTTGCTTCTCCTGACCAAGGATTGCTGCTGCACCCAAGTCCTCTCAATTCGGTGGCGCCCTCTATGGCGCGCCGTGCCCCTTAATCTCAATTGTTGTCAGCTATCTCTCTTCAATGATTTTGAAATCCCTAGAGCCAGCATCTCCTCCCACCAGGGCTCCGTTTAAAGCCTCTGCATCCCATCATGCTACCTGAGCAAGCATACCATGCCCTGCACGGTCGACGCCTGGCTGAAATCCCCTGAATTCATAGAACTACAGTTGCTTGAGTTCTACTATTCCCCTGGAAATCACCTACCAGATACCGAACGCCATCTACCTGTCCCCTCAGCAACAATGTCCATCTCGCGGTTTTCCTCCTCTCTCCACACAACCACCTTTGCGCTGTGCGACCTACCAGACAATCTGGTACTAAACCTTCGACTCCCATTTCTCAAGAAACTTTCACTTGTGTGGGTTCGTATATCGGAGGCCTCATTGCACAACATCATCCACTCGAGTTGCCCTGCCTGGAGTGCTTGGTGCTTATTTTCACAGTTAGAATCGGCTATCTCCAAATAAAGTCGCCTAACCTTGTAATAATTGGAATTTCTTTTGACGGAAGGCAGCTCATCATCCAAGATGCCACTTCACTTCAAAGGTTGATCCTTGATTCTAGTTATTCACCGTTGCAAAAAACCATCCTCTCTGCGCCTAAATTGGAGACCTTGGGTGTAATACATGATCTCTGTGCTCATTTCAATATGGTGTTTGGCTCCATAGTTCTTCAGGTACTTTATATTATCATCTACACTTGTAACCATAAGCTGCATTTTAAATTTCTGCGCATAAGTTATATGTCATCTTGGAGTGCACATTTTGTACAAATATTATGTCCTATGCTCAATGAAGAGTTTCTCCATGGATGGCCTATCAATGGTGCTAGATTCTGTCAAGATCTTATATATCCAAAGTTTTGATCTGAACAAGATTATTGGCTTGCTGCAATGCTTTCCATGTCTAGAGAAGTTGTATATAAAGGTGATAATTTCATGCACATTGGAAGCCCGCATATGGTGTACTAGAATTAACCGTTCAGCTGTTGCTCTTTCGACACTCTTTTTTTAGACCTTAACTATTTTCAATCTTCATGTCTATTTAGCAACAGGACAGGGTAAGAAAGTTATAACCAATCGTCGGATTCATAAGCATCAAGATTTCCTCACTTCTCATGAGATTCGATTGAAGACAATAACGCTAGAATGATATGTAGCCAACCGTGCAAACACTAGATTTGTCACATTCTTCCTGCTGAATGCGAGGTTACTATTGTCCATCAAGCTTATGTTTATCAGCAGCATGGTTTTGACGGATGGGTATGTGGAAGAGCAAAAAAAGGAGTTTCAGGAGGGAAAAAGAGCTTCTGAACGTGTCGGGCTTCTATTTACAACATATTGTGGTCATAATCCAGTAAATTTTATGACCCAGGATGTTCATTCTATGGACCTGACCGATCCATTTGACTGTGACTGCTGAAAATAGTGCTGGAGTTAGATGTTGTTGCCCTTTTCAACCTGGGTTTTTTTGTAAACCTGATGAACAATTAACCCTCATGCTTTTGTACAGTTTGTAAGCTGGAGCTAGATGTTCTTGCCCTTTTCAACTCGGCTGTGACTGTCATATTTTCTTTGAAGAAAGGAAATGGCTTGCCAGTCATTTAATTTAGAGTGAAATATTGTAACAACTAATAAATCCCTACCAAGGGAAATAACATCACTCTCGCCGGCTGCTTGAGATCACTGTGCATTACAGAAGCCAAGTGATTAGCCCCCACCAGCACCCACAAACTTATTTCGAACTAGCACATCAAATGTGCTGTAAATTTTCATAGGAAAGGCTGCATGACCATGACAGATTTGGATTCTGACATTTGGGACCCGCGAAGAAATAGCATATCCATGGTGGTGTCGACTTACTAGCCAGTGAACAAATGATTCTGCCTACCAGCCGTTGGATTGACATCCAACATATGTCGTGTATCTTCTATCTCTTGTCTTCTTCTTGCTCCAGCTACCCAAACCAAACCACCCCGTCGGCTCCGCCTGCTCTCGCCTCCCATGGCTGGCTGCGCCTCCACCGCCCTACCGTACGTACCCTCCAATGTTGGCCAGTCCCTCCCTCTATTCCCCCACACGTCCTGTTATTCTCCGGCGACGTCCGCCCCAACACGCACCCGCACCTGAACCAGTCAACCCTCGTACTCCCCTCAGCCTATGACTGGACCTGCGCAGCTTCCACGGCTCCTGTTCATTCCGTCCGAGGCCTCGTCATCATCCTCCGCCTTGCATCCTTGGTTCGTTCGCCGTGCGCAGTGCGCCGCCCTCTTGCATTGTCAACGCCGTCAACAACCGAGAGGAACAAGGAGATTACTATACATGGAGAGGATGACATTAGGGACCCACCAGCATCATGGCAGTACGCAAGCAAGTGCCTCTATATTACAAGCCCAAAAATATGGTTCCTCCTAATGGTTGGAAATCTGGGGCTCATGCCATTGTCAAACATAGTCAATAAATGAGAGAATTACACTACGAGCGGCTGACACCAGGGACCCAGCAGGTTGCATAGTTTTTTTTTGGAGGAACAAGCAGTTGTTATTTATACTAGTTTTAGCGATGGATCAGGGTAACAACGGGGCTGTGTGGGGGCTGTGGCCCATCTAGCCAGGGTTTTATTTATATTTACCACATCATGAGCCCAATAGTGTTTTTTTCTTGCTGAAAATGGCTAGCCTAGTTCTATTTTTTAAGAAATACCCAAACGAGGTGTACTTGCTTTATCAGCCCTGCTGGGCTGCAAATCTTTCAAGACGAGGAGAGTTTCATTCGGTTTGCCCAGAAATGAGCTGTACATTTTTAAAACACATCAAACCAGGAATTAGTTTCAATTTTGTTTTCATTACAAGATTTTAAATTCCATTGATTTTTATGCGTGGACAATTATTTGGATTTTATATTTATATAAATTATTTTTCAAAATAGTTTGAATGTGAGTCAATATGTCGGGATTAAAAACAATTGACTGCACCGAAATATGCAAAATTTCGTTTACTTTTTAACCATGGCCACAATATAGGGTGTAATGCTAACGAAAAGAAGATGGGCTCCAAAAAAATTCTTAAGAAGTAGAAAATGGGATGTACATTATTCGAAATAATGCACACGATAGCAGTGACTGTTGGATGTCCATCCAACGGCTGCCGTGCTTCTTCAATCTCTGCTCTTCCTGCTCCAGTCGCTCAAACAAGCGCCGGCGGGACTGCCTGCTCCCTCCTCCCGCGGCCGGCTATGCTGCCGCGCAGGCCTCACCGCCCACCGTACTCCCATCGCTGGCCTAGCATCCCTCTACTCACCTACACCTGCTGTTATTCTCCGGGGACGACAGACGAACCAGTAAACCCTCGTACTCCTCCGCATGGGAAACAACTACCGAGTCTTCCCTGGCTCCGTGTCGTTCCCTTCCTAGGCCTCGCCGTCGTCCACCGCCCTGGTGCTCTCAGCGCGGGATGGTCAACATGGTCAATGAACGACATCCATCGGAAGTGGACTATACGTGGGGAGGCTGACAGCTGGGTCCGCGGCCGCACGTAAGGAAATGCCTCCTTATTACTCGCAAAATAATGATTCCTCCACCTGACAGCTAGGACCCACGGGAAGGGCTTCTGTATTTCACGAAAAAATGTTCCCCCGCTGACAGGTCGGACCCACTAGCTATATCTTCGCACGCAAGGAAGTGCCTCCTTATTACGCACAAAAAAATGAATACCCCCTACTAGCTGGGACCCACCATACTGGGTGGCTGACTTGTGGGCCTACTAAGTTGACGGGGATGGAGGGCTTTGTCAACTTAGTCAATATGAAAGATTCTAGCTCCAGTGACCGTATGATGTCCATCCAACGGCCATAGTGCTTCTTCAACCTCTGGTCTTCTTGCTCCAGCGGCCCAAAGCAGCGCCGGTCGTGCCGCCTGCTCCTGTCTCCCGTGGCCGACTGTGCTGCCATGGAGGCCTCACGGCCCCGATACTACTCCCACCGTTGGCCAGGCCACCCCTACACTCATCCACACCCCCTGTTATTCTGCGGCGACGGCAGCCTCACATCGCAGCCGAACCACTGAACCCTCGTACTCCTCTCTGCGTGGGCATCCACTGCCGCGTCTTCCCCGGCTCCGCGTCGTCCCCTTCCTAGGCCTCTCCGTCGTCCACCGCCTTGGTGCTCTCGGCGCGGCGTTGTCAATGTGGTCAACGATGACTTCCATCGGAAGAGTACTGTACGTGGAGAGGTTGACAGCTGGGTCCATAATTGGAGCAAGGAAGTGCAACCTTATTACATGTAAAATAATTCATGACGAGGAGAGCTTCATTCGGCTGGCCGAGAAAATGGCATATCAGTAATGAGAAATGGGTTGTACATTTTTGAAACACATCAAACTGACAATTAAACATGATCTGATTGACATGACCCATTCCATTAGCTTAGCACCCGATCGTTTTGTATGTTGCTATTGCTTTCTTCATGACTTATACATGTTCCTATGACTATGAGATTATGCAACTCCCGTTTGCCGGAGGAACACTTTGTGTGCTACCAAACGTCACAACGTAACTGGGTGACTATAAAGGAGCTCTACAGGTGTCTCCAAAGGTACATGTTGGGTTGGCGTATTTCGAGATTAGGATTTGTCACTCCGTTTGTCGGAGAGGTATCTCTGGGCCCTCTCGGTAATGCACATCACATAAGCCTTGCAAGCATTGCAACTAATGAGTTAGTTGTGAGATGATGTATTACGGAACGAGTAAACAGACTTGCCGGTAACGAGATTGAACTAGGTATTGAGATACCGACGATCGAATCTCGGGCAAGTAACATACCGATGACAAAGGGAACAACGTATGTTGTTATGCGGTCTGACCGATAAAAGATCTTCGTAGAATATGTAGGAGCCAATATGAGCATCTAGGTTCAGCTATTGGTTATTGACCGGAGACGTGTCTCGGTCATGTCTACATTGTTCTCGAACCCGTAGGGTCCGCACGCTTAAGGTTTCGATGACAGTTATATTATGAGTTTATGCATTTTGATGTACCGAAGTTTGTTCGGAGTCCCGGATGTGATCACGGACATGACGAGGAGTCTTGAAATGGTCGAGACATAAAGATTGATATATTGAAAGCCTATATTTGGATATCGGAAGTGTTCCGGGTGAAATCAGGATTTTACCGGAGTACCGGGAGGTTACCGGAACCCCCCCGGGAGGTATATGGGCCTTAGTGGGCTTTAGTGGAAGAGAGGAGAGGTGGCCAGGGCTGTGCCGCGCGCCCCTCCCCCCTAGTCCGAATAGGACAAGGAGAGGGGGCTGGCGCCCCCTTCCTTCTCTCTCTCCTCTTTCCCCCCTCCCGAATCCTATTCCAACTAGGAAAGGGGGGGATCCTACTCCCAGAGGGAGTAGGACTCCTCCTGGCGCGCCCTCTCCTGGCCGGCCGCACCCCCCTTTGAACCTTTATATACGGAGGCAGGGAGCACCCCTAGAGACACAAGTTGATCCACGTGATCATATTCTTAGCCGTGTGCGGTGCCCCCTTCCACCATAGTCCTCGATAATATTGTAGCGGTGCTTAGGCGAAGCCCTGCAACAGTAGTACATCAAGATCGTCACCACGCCGTCGTGCTGACGGAACTCTTCCCCGACACTTTGCTGGATCGGAGTCCAGGGATCGTCATCGAGCTGAACGTGTGCTACAACTCGGAGGTGCCGTAGTTTCGGTGCTTGATCGGTCGGGCCGTGAAGACGTATGACTACATCAACCACGTTGTGCTAACGCTTCCGTTGTCGATCTACAAGGGTACGTAGATCACACTCTCCCCTCTCGTTCCTATGCATCACCATGATCTTGCGTGTCCGTAGGAAATTTTTTGAAATTACTATGTTACCCAACAATATTGATATACATTTATTTTTAAAATCAGTTTGAATGTGACTCGAAATTTCGGGATTAAAAACAGTTCGGACCGCACCGAAATATGCAAAATTTCATATATTTTTTTAACCGTGGCCACAATATGGGCTGTAATGCTACCAAAAAGAATATGGGCTCCAAAAAAACCTTAAGAATTAGCAAATGGGCTATAAATTATTAGAAATAATGGCAGATGGGTTGTATGTTGTTTTTTTTACAGATTTGAGGCTTTCCTAAAAAAAGGTTGACGCACAAGCAGTGACTGTTGGATGTCCATCCAACGGCCGTCGTGCTTCTTCAATCTCTACTCTTCCTGCTCCAGCCGCTCCAACAAGCATCGGCGGGACTGCCTGCTTCCTCCTCCTCGTGGCCAGCTGTGCTGCCCTGCAGGCCTCACCGCCCCATCGTACTCCCATCGCTGGCCTAGCCATCCCTCTACTCACCCACACCTGCTGTTATAATCCGGCGACGGCAGACGAACCAGTAAACCCTCGTACAGTCGTACTCCCCTCCACATGGGAAACAACTGCCGAGTCTTCCCTGGCTCCGTGTCGTTCCCTTCTTAGGCCTCACCGTCGTCCACCGCCCTGGTGCTCTCGACACGGCCAGGTCAACATGGTCAACGACGGACATGCATGTGAAGTGGACTGTACATGGAGAGGCTGACAGCTGGGTCCACGGCCGCACGCAAGGAAATGCCTCCTTATTACATGCAAAATAATGATTCCTCCACCTGACATCTGGGACCCATCGAAAGGGCCTCTGTATTTCATGAAAAAAAACATTACCGCCGCTGACAGCTTGGACCCACCAGCTATATCTTTGCACGTAAGGAAGTGCCTCCTTATTACGCAAAAAAATGAATACTCCCCCTGCTAGCTGGGACCCAGTATAGTGGCAGGCTGACTTGTGGGCCTACTAAGTTGACGGGGACGGAGGGCTTTGTCAACTTAGTTAATATGCACGATTGTAGCTCCAGTGACCGTATGATGTCCATCCAACGGCCGCCCAAACCAGTGCCGGTCGTGCCTTGTGCTCCTTCCTCCCGTGGCCGGCTGCGATGCAGCGGAGGCCTCACCGCCCCCAACTACTCCCACCGCTGGCCAGGCCATCCCTCTACTAACCCACACCCCCTGTTATTCTGCGGCGACGACAGCCTCACACCGCAGCGAACCAGTGAACCCTCATGCATACTCCTCTACGCGTGGGCATCCACTGTCGTGTCTTCCCCGACTCCGTGTCGTCCCCTTCCTAGGCCTCATCGTCATCCACCACCCTGGTGCTCTCGGCACGGCGTGGTCAACGTGGTCAAGGAATGGCTTCCATCGGATGTGGACTGTATGTGGAGAGGCTGACAGCTGGGTCCACGGTCGTAGCAAGGAAGTGCCTCCTTATTACGCGGAAATATTCCTCCACCTGACAGCGGGGACCCACCGGACAGGCCACCGTATTTCGTGAAAAACGTTTCCCCCTGACTGCTGGGACCCACCAGCTACATCTTCGCACACAAGGAAGTGCGTTCGGGCAAAAAAACGATTCGCCCCCCTGACTGCTGGGACCCACCAGCTACATCTTCGCACGCAAGGAAGTGCCTGACAGTCGGGACCCACCTGGTCGAAGTGTACGTAGCATTGTCATTCTGGTCGCGAATGTGTATGTACATACTGGTCGATGTAGAGGCGCACACGTGTCGTAGTAGAGGCGCGCACGTAGCATGTACACGTACGTACAATGGCCGGTGTGCAAGAAAGAAAATACGACCATGTACGTACATACAAGCAGGGTCTCAAACGGCTACTCGCGCATACGTACGACCAGGGCTCATGCACATGGCTGGGTCAGAATGGAGAAATTGTGTCGTCGTCATGTTCATGGGGAGGCAACGGAATGCGTCGTGTTCATCGGGAGGCAACAGAACGCGTGGGAGCCAACCGGCTTGGACGAAATAGCCGATGGAAACGAGGCCTGGCGTACTGCACAATGGAGGAAATGGCTTGTGTTTGACCGGCCACGTTCGAAACGGTATCCTGTTCATCGAAAGGGGTCTGGCATACCGCAAAACGGAGGAAACGAACGTCCTACGGTCGAAATGGGGTCTTGTTGATCGGGAGGGGTGTGGCGTACCGCAAAATGGAGGAAACCGACTTGTGTTGGAGCGCTACGATCGAAATGGGGGTCCTATTCATCGGGAGGGGTGTGGCGTACTGCAAACCGGGACTCCACAGGATACTGTTCATCTCCACCATCGACCCCCTCCAGCCTCCACGGGCTATTGTTCATCCACCGTCGACCTCCTCTAGCCTCCACCTGCGACTGTTCATCCACGGGCTCCTGTTGATCCAGCCTCCACCGCGCGCTACTCCACCGGCTACAGTTCAACCAGCCCTCTCCACGGGCTCCTGTTCAACCACCCCTCCACGGGCTACTATTTATCTAGCCCTCCATCGTTTACTGTTCATCTAGCCCTCCACGCGGTCATCCTGTTCATCCAGCCCTCCACGGGGTCCTGTTCATCCAGAGGCAACACCACAAGGTCCTGTTCATACACACCCACCGGGAACTGTTCATCCAAACCCACCCAACAACGCTCACTATTCATCCAGAGGCAGCATCGGTCGGCTTCAGTTAGCAACAGTAGTGAAGGAATCGCTCGATCGGGTTCAGTTAACAGCCATCGATCGATCGCTCGGGTTCGGTAACGCGTAGCCTGCAGTGCGATCGCTCGGGTTCAATAGGCGAATGCCTCGCTCGGGTTCAGTTAGAGCCCAACGCCTCGCACCCACGGGCGTGCGTGTATGAGAGAAATGCGCAAACCTCTGTGCATCTCTCGGCCCCGACCACCCACCGTAACCGGGAACACCCCGATATTTTCCTCGCCCTCGCTTCTACCATGGTTTTTTCCGTCATGGACAGCCCAAAGAATGTCATGCAGCTGCGTCTCCGGCCCGCCCAGGACGAAAAGCCCATTTTCTGTCATGATTTTTTGTCATAAAAGTAGGATCCCACGACATCTCTGATGATACCGGGTTTTGTCACAATTATCGTCATAGAGGTGTCATAAGTATGACAGAAAAAAATTCGGTCGGCCCAGAATGTCACGGATGTGTCTTTTTTTTGTAGTGTTTCTGATTGCATGATAATGAAAGTGACGGTGATGAACTTGTTACGAACCACTAAATGATGCATGCTCATACTCATAGCTCTACCTTGTGCATGGAGGAATTATGTCAAAAATTTAATCATTGATGCATAATGTTGCATGTATGCCATGATCACCTCGTGGTTGCATTGTTTCAAAAATCCCATTGGGTGCTCCTAATGCCCATGGGTGATGTTGGACTAGGGTCACCACTTGAGGAAGAAGTGGTGTACCAGAGAAAGCATTTTTGTGAGAGTAAAATGATGGATTAGATTTAGGTGTGATTACCGTCCCAACCAAACATGTGCAACCACTCTACCCCTTAAGGGACGGGGAGCTATTCATTACCTAGGCCGATACTAGCATGGTGCCGACATTACTAGTGACGAGGGTGACTTGAGGTCACGCTCGGGACAGGATCGTGCTCGGATAAGCGGCCATGACTGTTTCACAGGGCACGGGACACACCGTTGGTCCCTTTGTGTATGCGAGATAATGTGAAGGGGCAGAGTCCCACAATCTTTTGCTTATACACGAGGGCCGTGTACCAACGAGTGGACCCTATGTTAGTGTCGTCTAGAGAAAGATAATGATCGGGTGCTTCTCCGAGTACTTGAGGTACTGCGGGATCGTGGATGACATTAAAGCTTCCCAGATCTTGTGGGTAAAGTGCACAACCTCTGCAGAGTGTCAAACTATTCGAATAGCCGTGTCCATGGTCATGGACGGTTGGGTGGTGCTACTTCAACTATGTCCAGAAATTTTACAAACTTGGTACATGTGTGGGTGATTGAGAACCATTTGAGTCAAGGCAATTGACTTGACATGTGGAAATGAGCTAGCATTGATCCAAACTCTGTTATGTTGATATCTCTAACCTGTTCTCATGGTTACTAGAGTAAATTGATGCATATTTTACAAGATGAAAGGTCATTCCAACTGGCTTGATGCTATGTTGCCTACTTTTTGTTACACCATGCATTGTTACTTTGATCCAAAACATGGGTTGCTTGCGAGTACATTCAAAGTACTCATTGGCTTGCCACTGGTTATTTAATTGGCCAGGCATGGAAGAACATGAGTTTGAAGAAGAATTCTTTGGAGACGAACATGCGAACTAGGACGCTTTCCCAGTCAAAATGCCTGTAGGGTTAAGGCAGATGGCAAGGGTTATACTTATCAACAAAGATCTCCGCTACTTAAGTTTATTCGATGTTCAACCCCTGAGGCTTTATCTATGTAAGACTTGACCATAATGGTCATAATTTGTGGAAGACGGTATGTATGGAGGTAAGACTCTTGTTATTCCGCTTTTGTGTGTTCAGTGAGCATTGATCTCTGGGATCACTATGCACGTGCATTCGGTGATCTCGACTTATGAGTCGGGGTCCCCACAGTTGCGAGAGTGACAGAAGCTTAAACCCTAGTTTATGTGCTATTCCGTAAGGGACCGATTGGATCCAAAAGTTTAATGCTATGGTTAGAATTTATTCTTAATACTTATCTTGTAGTTGCGGATGCTTGCGTGAGGGTTAATCATAAGTAGGAGGTTTGTTCAAGTAAGAACAACACCTAAGCACCGGTCCACCCACATATCAAATTATCAAAGTAGCCAACACGAATTGAACCAACATGGTGGAAGTGACTAGATAAAAATTCCCGTGTACCCTCAAGAATGCTTTGCAGATCATAAGAGACTGTTTTGGCCTGTCCTTTTCCTCAAAAGGGTTGGGCTACCTTGCTGCACTTTTTGCTACTATTATCGTTACTTTATCGTCACAAATTATCTTTCTATCAAACTACTCTGTTACTTACAATTTCAGCACTTGCAGACATTACCTTGCTTAAAACCACTTGTCATTTCCTTCTGCTCCTCGTTGGGTTTGACACTCTTAGTTATCGAAAAGAGCTAAAATTGATCCCCTATACTTGTGGATCATCAAGGCTATTTTCTAGCGCCGTTGTCGGGGAGTGAAGTGCCTTTGGTAAGTGGAATTTGGTAAAGAAACATTTATGTAGTGTGCTGAAATTTACTGTCACTTGTTACTATGGAAAACAATCCTTTGAGGGGTTTGTTCGTGGTATCTTCACCTCGACCGGAACCACAACTAGCTACCCCTCAACCCACTGCACCTACTAAAAATATTGAATATGAAATTCCTTCAGGTATGATAGATCAACTGCTAGCTAATCCTTATGCAAGAGATGGAACCGAACATCCTGATATGCACTTGATATATGTGGAACAAAATTTTGGATTGTTCAAGCTTGGAGGTTTACCCAGAGATGGAGTTATGAAGAAGGTTTTCCCTTTATCTTTGAATGTAAAATAATTGGCATGGTATAGGCTATGCGATGATATTGGATCTTGGATTTGGAATCGATTGAAATTGGAGTTCCACCAAAAAAATTATCCTATGCTCTAGTTCATTGTGATCGGAATTACATATATAATTTTTGGCCTCGTGAAGGAGAAAGTATCGCTCTAGCTTGGGGGAGGCTTGAGTCAATGTTATATCCATGCCCCAATCATGAGCTCTCAAGAGTAATTATTATACAGAATTTTTATGCTCGGCTTTCTCATAATGATCGATACATGCTCGATACTTCTTGTGTTGGTTCTTTTATAAAGAAGACTATTGAATTCCGGTGGGTTCTTTTGGAAAGAATTAAACGCAACTCTGAAGATTGGGAACTCGACGAAGGTAAAGAGTCGGGTATTAAGCTAAAGTATGATTGTGTTAAATATGTTTTCAATACCGATGTTTTTCAAAAGTTTAGCACTAAATATGGACTTGACTCTGAGATAGTAGCCTCCTTTTGTGAATCATTTGCTACTCATGTTGCTCTCCCTAAAGAGAAGTGGTTTAATTATCACCCACCTATTAAAGAAGAAATTAAAGAACCAGTACTAGCTAAAGAAGAAACTATACTTTATCATGTTGATCCAGTTGTTCCTACTGCTTATATTGAGAAACCACCTTTTCCTGTTAGGATAAAGGAACATGCTAAAGTTTCAATTGTGGTTAACAAAAGCTATATTAGAACACCTAAACCTGATGAACAAATCAAAGTAGAACCTAGCGTTGCTATGGTTAAGGATATCCTAGAAGGAAATATAGATGGGCATGTTATTTACTTCTGTAATGAAGCTACTAGAATTGCTAAACCTGATAAAGAAGATAAACATAGACTCGTTGTTGGCATGCATGTTGTCTCAGTTAAAATAGGATATCACTGTTATCATGGTTTATGTGACATAGGTGCTAGCGTAAGTCCCATCCCCTTTAACCTTTATCAAGAAATTATGGATGACATAGCACCCGTTGAAATAGAAGAAATAGATGCCACTATTAAACTTGCTAATAGAGACACCATCACACCACTCGGGATTGTTAGAGATGTTGAAGTCTTGTGTGGGAAAATAAAATACCCTACTGATTTTCTTGTTCTTGGTTCCCCACAAGATGAATTTTGTCCCATTATCTTTGGCAGACCTTTCTTGAGCACCGTTAATGCTAAGATAGACTATGAGAAACAAACTGTCGGTGTTAGTTTCGGTGATGAATCTCATGAGTTTAATTTTTCCAAGTTTATTAGAAAGCTTCATGAAAAAGAATTGCCTAGTAAGGATGAAATAATTGGTCTTGCGCTGTACCACCTACTGATCCTTCAGAACAATATTTGATAGACCATGTAAATGATTTACATATGCATGAAAGAAATGAAATAGACAAGATTTTGTTTGAACAACATCCTCTGCTTAAACATAATTTTCCTATTGAAACTCTAGGAGGTCCTCCTCCACCAAAAGGTGATCCTGTGTTTGGATTAAAAAAATTTCCAGACACTTTGAAATATGCTTATCTTGATGAAAAGAAGACATATCATGTTATTATTAGTGCTAGACTTTTAGAATAAGAGGAAGAAATATTATTGAAAGTTCTAAGGAAGCACCAAGCTGCTATTGGATATACTCTTGATGATTTAAAGGGCATTAGTCCCACTCTATGTCAGCACAAGATCAATATGGAACCTGATGCTAAACCCGTTGTTGATCACCAACGTCGGTTAAATCCAAAAATGAAGGAAGTGGTAAGAACGGAAATCTTAAAACTTCTGGAAGCAGGTATAATCTATCCTATAGCTGATAGTATATGGGTAAGTCTTGTTCATTCTGTCCCTAAGAAAGGAGGTATTACTGTTGTTCCTAATGATAAGAATGAACTTATTCCACAAAGAATTGTTATAGGTTAATAATGGTAATTGATTTTAGAAAATTAAATAAAGCAACTAGAAAAGATCATTACCCTCTGCCTTTTATTAATCAAATGCTAGAAAGATTATCTAAGCACACACACTTTTGCTTTCGTGATGGATATTCTGGTTTTTTCCAAATACCTATTTCCCAACCTGATCAAGAAAATACCACTTTTACTTGTCCCTTTGGAACTTATGCTTATAGATGTATGTCATTTGGTTTATGCAATGCACCTGCAACCTATCAAAGATGTATGACTGCCATATTCTCTGACTTTTGTGAAAAGATTGCTGAGGTTTTCATGGATGACTTCTCTGTTTATGGGAAGTCTTTTGATGATTGTTTAAGCAATCTTGATCATGTTTTGCAGAGATGTGAACAAAGAAATCTTGTCTTGAATTGGGAGAAGTGCCACTTTAATGAAGGCATTGTCTTGGGTCATAAAATTTCTGAAAGAGGTATTGAAGTGGACAAAGCTAAGGGTATGCAATTGAGAAAATGCCATGTCCTAAAGATATCAAAGGTATTCGTAGTTTCCTAGGTCATGCTGGTTTCTATAGGAGATTTATCAAAGACTTCTCTAGAAGTTCTAGGCCTCTTACGAATCTTTTGCAAAAGGATGTTCCTTTTGTTTTTGACGATGATTGTTTAGAAGCCTTCAAAACACTCAAGAAAGCCTTAATTTATGCACCTATTGTTCAACCACCTGATTGGAACTTGCCTTTTGAAATTATGTGTGATACTAGTGATTATGTTGTTGGTGATGTTCTAGGACAAAGAGTTGATAAGAACTAGAATGTTATTCATTATACTAGTAAAACTCTAGACAATGCTCAACGAAATTATGCAACTACTGAAAAAGAGTTCTTTGCAGTGGTGTTTGCTTTTGATAAATTTAGATCTTACATTGTTGATTCAAAAGTAATTGTTCACACCGATCATGCTGCTATTAAATATCTTATGGAAAAGAAAGATGCTAAACCTAGACTTATTCGATGGGTTCTCTAGCTACAAGAATTTGATTTACATATCACTGATAGAAAAGGAGCTGAGAACCCTGTAGCTGATAATTTGTCTAGGCTTGAAAATGTGCTTGATGACCCACTACCTATTGATGATAGTTTTCTTGATGGGTACTTAGATGCAATAAATGTTACTCATAATACTCCTTGGTATGCAAACTATGCTAATTACATTGTTGCTAAATATTTACCTCCTAGTTTCACATACCAACAAAAGAAAAAATTCTTCTACGATTTAAGACACTACTTTTGGGATGACCCACATCTTTATAAAGGAGTAGATGGTATTATTAGACGTTGTGTAACTGATCATGAACAGGGACAAATCCTACGGAAATGTCACTCTGAAGCATATGGAGGACATCTTGCTGGAGATAGAACTTATCACAAGGTATTGCAGTCTAGATTTTATTGGACTACTCTCTTCAGGGATGCCCGTAAGTTTGTATTATCTTGTGATGAATGTCAAAGAATAGGTAATATCAGTAAGTGTCAAGAAATTCCTATGAATTATTGACCTGCTGTTGAACCATTTGATGTTTGGGGATTTGATTACATGGGACCTTTTCCTTCCTCTAATGGGTATACACATATTTTGGTTGTTGTTGATTATGTTACTAAATGGGTAGAAGCTATTCCAACCAGTAGTGATGATCACAACACCTCTACTAAAATGCTTAAGGAAGTTATTTTCCCAAGGTTTGGAGTCCCTAGATATTTAATTACTGATGGTGGTTCACACTTTATTCATGGTGCTTTCCGTAAAATGCTTGCCAAGTATGATGTTAACCATAGAATTGCATCACCTTATCATCCTCAGTCTAGTGGTCAAGTTGAACTTAGTAATAGAGAAATAAATTTAATTTTGCAAAAGACTGTCAATAGGTCCTGGAATAATTGGTCTAAGAAATTAGATGATGCACTTTGGGCTTATAGAACAGCGTATAAAAATCCTATGGGTATGTCTCCTTATAAAATGGTTTATGGAAAAGCTTGTCATTTGCCTCTTGAGTTAGAACATAAAGCATATTGGGAAATCAAAGAACTCAATTGATTTCAAATTTGCCGGTGAAAAGAGGTTATTTTATATTACCTCATTAGATGAATGGAGAACCCAAGCTTATGAAAATGCCAAGTAGTTTAAAGAAAAAGTCAAAAGATGGCATGATAAGAGAATCCAAAAGCGTGAGTTTAAAGTCAGAGAATATGTTCTTTTGTACAACTCTTGTTTCACATTCTTTGCAAGAAAACTCCTCACAAAATGGGAAGGACCCTATGTTATCGAGGAGGTTTATCGGCCTGGAGCAATCAAAATAAATAATGCCGAAGGTACTAACCCGAAGGTTGTTAACGGGAAACGAATAAAATATTATATGTCAGGTACGCCCGTTAATGTTGAAAGTAATATTATCCAAACTTTGACACCGGAAGTACACATAAAAGAACTCCAGAATCGTGAAAATAAGGAGGTATGTGATATGGTAAGTAAACGGACTCTGAAAAATCGGCAAAAATATTTTTTGTCAATTTTGGAATATTTATAAAATCAAGAAAATAAGAAACTTCCAGGAAGCGTACCCTGGTGGGCACAAGACACCAGGACATGCCTGGCTTGCTAGGCACACCCAGGTGGGTCGTGCCCACCTGGGGTACCTTTCAGACTCCGTTTTTCTATAGTTTGCTTGTTTCCCAATATAAAAAATCTTTATATACCCCCCGAACCTATTGAACACCGTATCACGGAGAAATCCTCTATTTTCTTTTCCTTGTTGTTTTATGTTAGATCCCATCTACCCTGACCTATTAAAGCTCCTCCAAGGACAAGTTCTTCAAGAATGTCATCAACCCATATTTGCGAGAGGTGGTGCAGCAACCTCAGGTCATCCAGATGCATGAGGGGGTGCTTCACCTCCGCGATGTGCCAGGTCCTAAGGGGACGAGAACCATGGAGGCCAGGCCTGAAGCTATGGAACAAGATGTCTTCCGGTGCAAAGGGATGGTGGAGCATGGACTCAATGCCAATCACTTCATGATCATGGACCTTTCCCGTGATCTCAAGGTGGATGGCAAGCCCATGAAGGACATCTTCTTCACCCTCAACGAGCAAATCAACTTCCTCCAAAGCCAGATCTACGATCTCCAAAACCAAGTCTTTGAATATGAGGCAAGGTTTAAAGGTATGAGTTTGGTTGTCGGTTGCAGGACCCGTGAGACTCACTCCTCTTATGATGGTGGACCTCTGCCATGGAAACCCAAGGAAAAGATATCTTCTTCATCACCAAAAGAAAATTGAGTATCGGGTATGGGTACTCCCCTTGGCTTCTGCCAAGCTTGGGGGAGGTGCCCCGGTATCCTATCATCCCCACTATCTTTTGCCTTTACTTATTTTAATTTTATCTTTTGCTTTAGATGAATAAAACTTTAGTTCGATCCTTTCTTTTTGAGAGTTTGCTTAGTGATATATCTTTGTAATCGTGTGCGAGATATATAATAAAGTTTAGTTTGAGTTTTTGTTTTCTTTACTTTCAAGTTGCAATAAAAAGAAAGGAAATAAATAAGAAGAAAGGAATATAAATGAAAAGGATCATATGCCAATCTTATGGTAGGTGATGACACCACATAAGGAAAAGTATAAGTAGGAAATTTTATTAGAGATTGACAAACATAGCAGTAGTCAATGATGCAACTCATGACAAACATAGCATTAGTCAATGATGCAACTCATGAAAGAATTAATAAGCGAAGAGAAGATTCACATATAAATATACTATCCTAGAAATATTTTGTTATTGTGAGCCCCCATCAAAATATTATATGTCGAAATTGCTGACGTTGGACAAGGAAGACAACTTAATGATTTATGTTTGTTCATATTCACATAGAAGTTATATTGTCATAGATCCTTTAACATGTGGTGCTTGTCCCCTATCTTTGCAAGCCAAAAATTCTGCACTAAGTAGAGATACTACTTGTGCATCCAAAAACCCTTAAACCCAAATCTTATTTTCAAGTGTCCACCATACCTACCTAGGGATTGAGCAAGATCCCTCAAGTAAGTTGTCATCGGTGCAGTAAGGGAATAAAAATTTCTTCTAAAAGTGTGAGAACATTTAGTGTAAGGGAAAATTGAGCGTTGTATGAACTTGTGATGGTGAAGAATAAATGCGAGAGACTGCATAATAAAGGTCGCTATCACAAGGGGCAATACAACGTGACTTTCTTTTGCACTAACGGTTGAGCACACAAACAAATAAGCGCATGGCAACCTCTGCTTCCCTCTGCGAAGGGCCTATCATTTACTTATATGTATTTACTTTTATGCAAAGAGTCTAAGTTTTCTCTCTATTCCTTTTTATTTTTCTCCTTTGGCAAGCATCATGTGGTGAGAAAATATCTAGGCACATATTTCTAGTTGATTATGGGTAGCATGAGTTATTATTGTTGACATCACCCATCATGTGAATACGTTGGGAGGCATAACTATAAGCCCCTATCTTTCTATGTGTCCGGTTGAAATGTTTTGCTCATGTGTGTGCGGTGAGTGTTAGCAATCATAGAAGACTATATGATGGTTGAGTATTGGGACTTTCCTAAAGGCTCTGATATGTGCCCCTTCCTGAAAAGATGATGAATTGTAGTGGCAAAGTTGACTGAGAACATAGTTTGTTGGTTTCTAATAGAGTTTTTGCTTTATACTTCAATAGTGTGATGAATTGTCACTTATTCATGAGAAGTCTATGATAAAAGTTCTATGATAAGAGTCTTATGTTTAAATTTGTTGCTGTTATAATAATGAACATGATGCTTCTATGTCTGTATTTTGTTTTTATCGACACCTCTCTCTTTAACCATGTGGACATGTTTTTCGATTTCGGTTTTCGCTTGAGGACAAGCGAGGTCTAAGCTTGGGGGAGTTGATACGTCCATATTGCATCATGTTTTCCTACTATTATTTATGATCTTTTTATGCATAATAATGCTTTTTGGAGTAATTCTAATGCATTTTCTCTCATAATTTGCAAGGTACACACAAACAGGGAGAATTCCGAGAGCTGGAAATCTGGACCTGGAAAAGCTACGTCAGGCTACCTATCTGCACAACTCCAAAAAATCTGAAACTTCACGGAGAATTTGTATGGAATATATGATGAATATTGGAGCAAATAAGTACCAGAGGGGGCCCACCAGGTGGGCACAACCCACCTGGGCGTGCCAGGAGCCCAGGTGCACCCTGGTGGGTTGTGCTCACCCAGGCCCACCTCCGGTGCCCATCTTCTGGTATATAGGTCACTTTGACCTAGAAAAAATAAGGGGAGGACTTTCGGGACGGAGCGCCGCCGTCTCAAGGCGGAACTTAGGCAGGAGCACTTTTGCCCTCCGGCGGAGCGATTCCGCCGAGGGAACTTCCCTCCCGGAGGGGGAAGTCATCATCATCATCATCATCATCATCATCATCATCATCATCATCATCATCATCATCATCATCATCATCATCATCATCATCATCATCATCATCATCAACAACAACTCTCCTATCTTGGAGAGGTCAATCTCCATCAACATCTTCAACAGCACCATCTCCTCTCAAACCCAAGTTCATCTCTTGTGTTCAATCTTATTACCGTAACAATAGATTGGTGCTTGTGGGTGACTAGTAGTGTTGATTACATCTTGTAGTTGATTACTATATGGTTTATTCGGTGGAAGATTATATGTTCAGATCCAATATGCTATTTAATACTCCTCTGATCTTGAGCATGATTATCATTTGTGAGTACTGTACCCTCAAGAACGCTTTGCTTATCATAAGAGACCGTTTTGGCATGTCCTTTGCTTCAAAAGGATTGGGCTACCTTGCTGCACTTTTTGCTACTATTATCGTTACTTGCTCATTACAAATTATCTTGCTATCAAACTACTCTGTTATTTACAATTTCATCTCTTGCAGACATTACCTTGCTGAAAACCACTTGCCATTTCCTTCTCCTCCTCGTTGGGTTCGACATTCTTACTTATCAAAAAGAGCTACAATTGATCCCCTATACTTGTGGGTCATCAGAGGGCAGGGCAGATAAGATGTAGAGTAATGCTAGACAATTAACTATCTCGCAATGCAAGTACAGTAATACCACCACTGTCTGCTATTACTTGTCGCTCAGATGGATGTATGTAGCACTATTAAGTTCTAAATACATCCAATTGATCAACAATTAATTCGATACAGAGGGAGTACATGACAATAGGTACTTACATGAGCTATCCAAAACTTCATAACCATTGTGTTAATTCTACATTTATCTAGAGTAAATATAGATCTTATAATTTCAAGCAAAGGGAGGATAAAGAAGCAAACATTTACAGTGATGCTACATAATCAAACAGCAATAAGTGTAAGTATAATGATGAAGGGCAAGAGGTACTGACAAGAGCAATGCAGTGCCCAGTATTGTTGTGAGATTCTATGATCCTTTGAGCAAGGAGATCCATATGAAATTAGTTTTCATACAAGAGAGAAGGTAAGGCACATGCAGAAATTTAGGAGTTCAAATTTTGAATTGATATCATAGACACAACCTCACGCTGGGCTCGGTAGTTCTAATAGGGGTTTGGCCAATGGAGTAGGGGTAAAGTGTGGTACAGTTGGGCCTGCGTTTTCTGTGGTTGCTGATCTATCTGATTTAACAAGTATCACTACCTTTTCCAAATACCTAGTTTGTAATCCTTTTGGACATCTATTACGAAAGAACAACATTTGACTGGAAAAACATAGTACGACGACACATGGAATAGTTACAGAAAATGGATAGGTATGGCATATACTCATATATGATGCTTAAACTAAGCTCATGGCGGTGTAACAAATTAGAAGTAATGCAAGAGGTCATATGCAAAATATGTGCGACCAATACAACCTTGCCAAGTTAGAGCAAGCACCTTGATGGGTGAATAAGATAGGCCATCCTCCACCATGCCAAGTTTGTTAGCCAGCGGATTGTTCTGCAATATTCCTCTCATGAGCCCATTCTCATATTCATTTTGATAATGTTCAATACCTGACCTCCATGTAAAACCCTTTGTTCTATCTCTGCAATTCTTCTGGGAGATACCATGCATGCTGTAATTTGGTGTGTGCATTAATATAATGTGGCCTACTACTCAAAATATGAGAGCTCCAAAAGTGATGATACTTCACAGAAGACAACTTCAACGTATATTAAAGAATAACAAGTCGACCTGACCTGACAGATTCAAAATATAATAAGGGAGAACAACTCGACCTGACCAGTCGACTGCAAATGTCTCTGCTACTCTTCCCAACAAGGAACACTATCGGGGATATACCCCACGGCGTAAACCGGCCGGAAGTATAACCCGGCTGGAGTAGGCGTTTCGTTGGTAAACCGCCAGAGGATTGGCGGTTTACATGTCTGGCGGTTCACTGGTATGACGATTCACGAGCCTGAAGATTCATTGGTGACCCGGTGCATATTCCAGATGCATGACAAGACCCAAGGACCAGCAGGCCGGTTTAGGTTAATGGTGGGCCGGTTTAAGAGGAAAGGCATGAGGAACATTTATCTTACAAGGAGTTAATACCTGGACTTGTATCCGGTTTGTATTAGAGATAGACTAGTCCTAATCCTAATAGGACTCCACATGTAACCTGCCCCTCCAACATATATAAGGAGGGGCAGGGCTCCCCAAAAGGGGACAAGATTGACAAGTGCCACAAGTTGGACAAGTTAGGTTTAGACAATAACTCTCAAGATAGAGCACTCTTGTAACCGTGATCATCATCATCAATATCAAATGAAGCAGGATGTAGGCTTTTACCTCCGCCATGAGGGGCCGAACCTGGGTAAAGCATCGTGTCTCTCGTCCTGCTCAACCCCTCTCAAGCTACCACATAGATGCGTTGGCCTCGCGACTAAGTCCTGACACTAAGGACATCTGCCGTGACAATTCCACGACAGTTGGCGCCCACCGTGGGGCCTGGGCACGGTGGTGTTGAGTTCTTGGAGGGATCTATCTCAGGGATTGGGGAGTTCGCGATCATCCGGATCATGAAAAACCGGAACTGAAAGCTCCACATCAAACAAACAGATTCCATGTGGACGCTGCGAAGTTTTCCACCGCTGGCATGGAAGGATCCACGTTATTGACGAATAGTCGGGACGTCATATACAAGATTGGATCAAGACGAGAGTTAGGGTTGCATCTGTGTGCACTGCCATGCGCGACGAGGCGATCCATCTACACGGATTAATTTCCGCTGCAACACCGTCAGATCATCAAGTCGCCGAGACGGTTTCTACTATACATCTATTTTGCTGATCGGACATGCCACAAGTCCCGAGGCATCGATTCGTGGCTGTTTGTGATTTTCTGTTCGTGTGAATGCCAAAAGCATGTTCATCTACTAGTACTGCTCACGTGGAGGCAATACTACTAGAGTATTATATTTCATATTTTTAAATCCTTCAATGGCTGTTGAGAACTACATCTACTAATCCATCAAGCCATCACATCAAATCAACGTGGTGCTAGATACTGGTACTAATACGGGATCATCAAATCAAAGGTGCGAGGGCTCTCTGTGTCCGACCGTATGACTGTGTCGTATGAGGTTTGGAGCTAAGATCCCGTTTCAGATGGCTACCTGGCATTTTCAAGTCCCAATCAGCGGTTGTTTAAACTATGCCATATGTGGTAGGCAGCCTGCCGAATCTCCACAGCAAGCACGAGATTGCTTTTTGCCATAAACCAACGTTTGAGGAAAATAGAGAACAAATTTTGATAGGTGCCAGGGCGGCCAGCATCTACCATAAGCCGCCGCTCCAAAGCACCGTCTCTGCCTCCACCTCGGCACTCGCGACCTCACCAACGACTGTCTTCGAGCTCCGCTGCCGGATCGCTCCGTGCTCTGCATGCCTCGCTTCCGCGGTCTCCATCAAGCCGTCGAGCCGGCCGCCTGTGGCCTCGAACCAACCTGCCGCGCATCACTCCTCCGGCTGAGAGGCTGACCCGCCGTTGCGCTTCGCTTCCACCGGTCGCTGCTCCAAACTGCTCGAAAGCCGCCGCCGGTGCTCCGACTTACCCGTTGCATCCTTGCAACAAACCTCCAGGCCGCCTCCGTTGCGAGCTACCGCGGCTGCAAGCTGTTCCGACCAAGTCGCCAAGCCAGGGCCGAGATCTCTGCACGCCTTCCGTCTCCCGCGGCACCCAGTTGGTTCACAAGCAAGCAGATGCATACTTGTTCAGAAAAAGTACTACAGAAGCCAATGATGCGTTCACGAGTCAGATAGTGCCGACCTAACGGGATGCTACTCGTCGCCATACATCAAAGTCAGCATGCATGCAATCATTACTTTGGAAGGGGGAAAAGACAAAGGAAAAACACATAGATGACGTGCATATGTACTGATTATCTTTTGTGTCTAACTACGCTCAGTATCATTGTCCAGTTCATCCGACGGGAAATACCAGGTGCTATTTATCCTATTTTTAAAAGTGCATATTAATTCATCCAAGCAAAAATACTTTGCCCTGCTGTGTTTTATATGCAGGAGAATTATTTATTACAAAGTGGCATTATACCACGGAGATGGAGGTGTGCCAACATCAATCGGCACAAGTGGTCGTCCTTACTCAACGGACTCCCGCACTGGCTTATAACGTTGTGGCCGACTCACCCGTCCGTGCCGCCTTACAACTCCACGAACGACTCACCCGTCCGCTCTCGCGGCCGGTTCACGCGTGCGCGCCGGTTTACAATGCTGCGGCCGATTCTCCCGTCCGCATCGGCGTACAATGCCGCGGCCGACTTATCTGTTTGAGCCGCCTCTGATGCTGCGGTCGTCTTTGTCGTCCGTCTCTCGTTGCCTGGTCTACATCAACATACCGGGCCGCACTTGTCTGGATGAACTTTTTATTGATTATGAGCAAGTCACTACTTGGGAAGCTCGGTTTTCTTCCAACAAATTGGAGGTAAATTATCATACATTATCAGCCGTCGTCTGCACTGCATGGTTCAATGGGTAGGCGCACAAGTCACCGCCACTACAGTTTGGTTAACTTCAAATAGCCAGTTGGAAGGAACCATTGTTGGGGAACGTTGCAGAAAATTAAAATTTTTCCTACGGTTTCACCAAGATCCATCTATGAGATCATCTAAGCAACGAGTCAAGGGAGAGAGTTTGCATCTACATACCACTTGTAGATCGCGTGCGGAAGCTTGCAAGGTGATGATGTAGTCGTACTCGACGTGATTCGAATCACCGATGACCAAGTGCTGAACGGACAGCACCTCCGCGTTCAACACACGTACGGGACGGGAGACGTCTCCTCCTTCTTGATCCAGCAAGGGGGAAGGAGAGGTTGAGGAAGACAGCTCCACCGGCAGCACGACGGCGTGGTGATGGTGGAGAGGCAGTACTCCGACAGGGCTTCGCCAAGCACACAACGGAGGAGGAGAGGTGTTGGGGAGGGGAGGGCTGCGCCTTGGAGGGTGGTGCGGCTGCCCTCCC
>NC_041382.1:454580840-454606086 GCF_002162155.2 Triticum dicoccoides | reverse complement strand
CTCTATTTATAGGGGGAAGGGAGAAGGGGGCCGGCCCCCTAGAACCCATCTAGGGGGGGGGGTGCGGCGGCCTAGGGGAGAGGGGAGAGGGTGGCTTGCCCCCCAAGCCAAGGGGGCGCCCCCTCTAGGGTTCCCCCTCAACCCTAGGCGCATGGGCCCAAGGGAGGGGGTGCGGCCAGCCCACCAGGGGCTGGCTCCCTGCCCCACGCAGCCCATGTGGCCCCCTGGGAGGGGTGGCCCCTCCCGGTGGACCCCGGGAACCCTTCCGGTGGCCCCGGTACAATACCGGTATGACCCCGAAACTTCCCGGTGTCCGTTTGACAACTTCCCATATATAAATCTTTACCTCCGGACCATTCCGGATCTCCTTGTGACGTCCAGGATCCCATCCGGGACTCCGAACAACATTCGGTAGTCACATACTAGTCTTCCTAATAACCCTAGCGTCACCGAACCTTAAGTGTGTAGACCCTACGAGTTCGGGAGACATGCAGACATGACCGAGACGCTCTCAGTCAATAACCAACAGCGGGATCTGGATACCCATGATGGCTCCCACATGCTCCTCGATGTTGTCATCGGATGAACCACTATGTCGAGGATTCGATCAAACCCTGTATGCAATTCCCTTTGTCAATCGGTACGTTACTTGCCCGAGACTCGATCGTCGGTATCCCAATACCTTGTTCAGTCTCGTTACCGGCAAGTCACTTTACTCGTACCGTAATGCATGATCCCGTGTCCAACACCTTGGTCACATTGAGCTCATAATGATGATGCATTACCGAGTGGGCCCAGAGATACCTCTCCGTCATACGGAGTGACAAATCCCAGTCTCGATTCGTGTCAACCCAACAGCTACTTTCGGAGATACCTGTAATGCACCTTTATAGTCACCCAGTTATGTTGTGATGTTTGATACACCCAAGGCACTCTTACGGTATCCGGGAGTTACACGATCTCATGGTCTAAGGAAGAGATACTTGACATTGGCAAAGCTCTAGCAAAACGAACTACATGATCTTTTATGCTATGCTTAGGATTGGGTCTTGTCCATCACATCATTCTCCTAATGATGTGATCCCGTTATCAACGACATCCAATGTCCATAGTCAGGAAACCATGACTATCTGTTGATCACAACGAGCTGGTCAACTAGAGGCTCACCAGGGACATATTGTGGTCTAAGTATTCACACGTGTATTTACGATTTCCGGATAATACAGTTATAGCATGAATAAAAGACATTTATCATGAACATTGAAATATAATAATACTTTTATTATTGCCTCTAGGGCATATTTCCAACAGTCTCCCACTTGCACTAGAGTCACCAATCTAGTTACATTGTGATGAATCGAACACCCATAGAGTTCTGGTGTTGATCATGTTTTGCACGCGAGAGAGGTTTAGTCAGTGGATCTGCGACATTCAGATCCGTGTGCACTTTGCAAATCTCTATGTCTCCATCTTGAACATTTTCACGGATGGAGTTGAAACGACGCTTGATGTGCCTGGTCTTCTTGTGAAACCTGGGCTCCTTGGCGAGGGCAATAGCTCCAGTGTTGTCACAGAAGAGTTTGATCGGCCCCGACGCATTTGGTATGACTCCTAGGTCGGTGATGAACTCCTTCACCCAAATCGCTTCATGCGCTGCCTCCGAGGCTGCCATGTACTCCGCTTCACATGTAGATCCTGCCACGACGCTCTGCTTGCAGCTGCACCAGCTTACTGCTCCACCATTCAACATATACACGTATCCGGTTTGTGACTTAGAGTCATCCAGATCTGAGTCGAAGCTAGCGTCGACGTAACCCTTTACGACGAGCTCTTCGTCTCTTCCATAAACGAGAAACATGTCCTTCGTCCTTTTCAGGTACTTTAGGATATTCTTGACCGCTGTCCAGTGTTCCTTGCCGGGATTACTTTGGTATCTAGCTACCAAACTTACGGCAAGGTTTACATCGGGTCTGGTACACAGCATGGCATACATAATAGATCCTATGGCTGAAGCATAGGGGATGACACTCATCTCTTCTTTATCTTTTGCCGTGGTCGGTGACTGAGCCGAGCTCAATCTCACACCTTGTAACATAGGCAAGAACCCCTTCTTGGACTGATCCATTTTGAACCTCTTCAAAATCTTATCAAGGTATGTGCTTTGTGAAAGACCTATGAGGCGTCTCGATCTATCTCTATAGATCTTGATGCCTAATATATAAGCAGCTTCTCCAAGGTCCTTCATTGAAAAACACTTATTCAAGTAGGCCTTAATGTTGTCCAGAAATTCTATATTATTTCCCATCAAGAGTATGTCATCTACATATAATATGAGAAATGCTACAGAGCTCCCACTCACTTTCTTGTAAACGCAGGCTTCTCCATAAGTCTGCATAAACCCAAACGCTTTGATCATCTCATCAAAGCGAATGTTCCAACTCCGAGATGCTTGCACCAGTCCATAAATGGATCGCTGGAGCTTGCATACTTTGTTAGCGTTCCGAGGATCGACAAAACCTTCCGGCTGCATCATATACAGTTCTTCCTTAAGATGTCCGTTAAGGAATGCCGTTTTGACGTCCATTTGCCATATCTCATAATCATAGTATGCGGTAATTGCTAACATGATTCAGACGGACTTCAGCTTCGCTACGGGAGAGAAAGTCTCGTCGTAGTCAATCCCTTGAACTTGTCGATAACCCTTAGCAACAAGTCGAGCCTTATAGATGGTAACATTTCCATCCACGTCCGTCTTCTTCTTAAAGATCCATTTGTTTTCTATCGCTCGCCGATCATCGGGCAAGTCTGTCAAAGTCCATACTTTGTTTTCATACATGGATTCTATCTCGGATTTCATGGCTTCAAGCCATTTGTTGGAATCCGGGCCCGCCATCCCTTCTTCATAGTTCGAAGGTTCATTGTTGTCTAACAACATGATTTCCAGGACAGGGTTGCCATACCACTCTGGTGCGGAACGTGTCCTTGTGGACCTACGAAGTTCAGCAGTAACTTGATCCGAAGTACCTTGATCATCATCATTGTTTTCCTCTTCAGTTGGTGTGGGCATCACAGGAACGGTTTCCTGCGCTGCGCCACTTTCCCGCTCAAGAGGTAGTACTTCATCGAGTTCTACTTTCCTCCCACTTACTTCTTTCGAGAGAAACTCTTTTTCCAGAAAGCATACGTTCTTGGCAACAAAGATCTTGCCTTCGGATCTTAAGTAGAAGGTATACCCTACAGTTTCCTTAGGGTATCCTATGAATACGCATTTTTCCGACTTGGGTTCGAGCTTTTCAGGTTGAAGTTTCTTGACATAAGCATCGCATCCCCAAACTTTTAGAAACGACAGCTTAGGTTTCTTTCCAAACCATAATTCATACGGTGTCGTCTCAACGGATTTAGACGGTGCCCTATTTAAAGTGAATGTAGCTGTCTCTAGAGCGTATCCCCAAAATGATAGCGGTAAATCGGTAAGAGACATCATAGACCGCACCATATCCAATAGGGTGCGATTACGACGTTCGGACACACTGTTTCGCTGAGGTGTTCCAGGCGGCGTGAGCTGTGAAACGATTCCACATTTCCTTAAGTGTGTACCAAATTCGTGACTTAAGTATTCTCCTCCACGATCTGATCGTAAGAATTTTATCTTTCGGTCACGTTGATTCTCTACCTCATTCTGAAATTCCTTGAACTTTTCAAAGGTCTCAGACTTGTGTTTCATTAAGTAGACATACCCATATCTACTCAAGTCATCAGTGAGAGTGAGAACATAACGATATCCTCTGCGAGCGTCAACGCTCATTGGACCGCACACATCGGTATGTATGATTTCCAACAAGTTGGTTGCTCGCTCCATTGTTCCGGAGAACGGAGTCTTGGTCATTTTGCCCAAAAGGCATGGTTCGCACGTGTCAAACGGTTCATAATCAAGAGACTCTAAAAGTCCATCGGCATGGAGCTTCTTCATGCGCTTGACACCAATGTGACCAAGGCGGCAGTGCCACAAGTATGTGGGACTATCGTTATCAACTTTAAATCTTTTGGCATCTACACTATGAACATGTGTAATATTACGCTCGAGATTCATTAAGAATAAACCATTGACCATCGGAGCATGACCATAAAACATATCTCTCATATAAATCGAACAACCATTATTCTCAGACTTAAATGAGTAGCCATCTCGTATTAAACGAGATCCAGATACAATGTTCATGCTCAAACTTGGCACTAAATAACAATTATTAAGGTTCAAAACTAATCCCGTAGGTAAATGTAGAGGCAGCGTGCCGACGGTGATCACATCGACTCTGGAACCATTCCCGACGCGCATCGTCACCTCGTCCTTCGCCAGTCTCCGTTTATTCCGCAGCTCCTGCTGTGAGTTACAAATATGAGCAACGGCACCGGTATCAAATACCCAGGAGTTACTACGAGTACTGGTAAGGTACACATCAATCACATGTATATCAAATATACCTTTGGTGTTGCCGGCCTTCTTATCCGCTAAGTATTTGGGGCAGTTCTGCTTCCAGTGACCCTTCCCTTTGCAATAAAAGCACTCAGTCTCAGGCTTAGGTCCATTCTTTGACTTCTTCCCGGTAACTGGCTTACCAGGCGCGGCAACATCTTTGCCGTCCTTCTTGAAGTTCTTCTTACCCTTGCCCTTCTTGAACTTAGTGGTCTTATTGACCATCAACACTTGATGTTCTTTCTTGATTTCAGCCTTTGCTGACTTCAGCATCGAGAACACTTCAGGAATGGTCTTTTCCATCCCCTGCATGTTGTAGTTCATCACAAAGCTCTTGTAGCTTGGTGGGAGCGACTGGAGGATTCTGTCAATGACCGCCTCATCTGGGAGGTTAATGTTCAGCTGGGTCATACGGTTGTGCAACCCAGACATCTTCAGGATGTGCTCACTGACAGAACTGTTTTCCTCCATCTTACAACTGTAGAACTTGTCGGAGACATCATATCTCTCGACCCGAGCATGAGCTTGAAAAACTAGTTTCAGCTCTTCGAACATCTCATATGCTCCGTGGTGCTCAAAACGCTTTTGGAGCCCCGGTTCTAAGCTGTAAAGCATGCCGCACTGAACGAGGGAGTAATCATCAGCACGAGACTGCCAAGCATTCATAATGTCTTGGTTCTCTGGGACGGGAGCGTCACCTAGCGGTCCTTCTAGGACATATTGTTTCCTGGCAGCTATGAGGATGATCCTCAGGTTCCGGACCCAGTCCGTATAGTTGCTGCCATCATCTTTCAGCTTGGTTTTCTCTAGGAACGCGTTGAAGTTCATGTTGACATTAGCGTTGGCCATTGATCTACAAGACATATTTGCAAAGGTTTTAGACTAAGTTCATGATAATAAAGTTCTAATCAAATTATGAACTCCCACTTAGATTAGACATCCCTCTAGTCATCTAAGTGTTACACGATCCGAGTCGACTAGCCCGTGTTCGATCATCACGTGAGACGGACTAGTCATCGTCGGTGAACATTCTCATGTTGATCGTATCTTCCATACGATTCGTGTTCGACCTTTCGGTCTCTGTGTTCCGAGGCCATGTCTGCACATGCTAGGCTCGTCAAGTTAACCCTAAGTGTTTTTGCTGTGTAAAACTGTCTTACACCCGTTGTATGTGAACGTAAGAATCCATCACACCCGATCATCACGTGGTGCTTAGAAGCGACGAACTGTAGCAACGGTGCACAGTTAGGGGAGAACACTTCTTGAAATTTTTGTAAGGGATCATCTTATTTACTACCTTCGTCCTAAGTAAACAAGATGCAAAACATAATAAACATCACATGCAATTATATAGTTGTGACATGATATGGCCAATATCATATAGCTCCATTGATCTTCATCTTCGGGGCTCCATGATCATCTTGTCACCGGCTTGACACCATGATCTCCATCATCATGATCTCCATCATCGTGTCTTCATGAAGTTGTCACGCCAACGACTACTTCTACTTCTATGACTAACGTTTAGCAATAAAGTAAAGTAGTTTACATGACGTTATTCAATGACACGCAGGTCATACAAAAAATAAAGACAACTCCTATGGCTCCTGCCGATTGTCATACTCATCGACATGCAAGTCGTGAATCCTATTACAAAGAACATGATCTCATACATCACAATTCATCATTCATCACAACTTCTGGCCATATCACATCACATGATCAATCGCTGCAAAAACAAGTTAGACGTCCTCTAATTGTTGTTGCATCTTTTACGTGGCTGCAATTGGGTTCTAGCAAGAACGTTTTCTTACCTACGAATCACCACAACGTGATTTTGTCAACTTCTATTTACCCTTCATAAGGGCCCTGTTCATCGATTCCGCTCCAACTAAAGTGGGAGAGACAGACACCCGCCAGCCACCTTATGCAACTAGTGCATGTCAGTCGGTGGAACCGGTCTCACGTAAGCGTACGTGTAAGGTTGGTCCGGGCCGCTTCATCCCACAATACCGTTGAGCAAGAAAAGACTAGTAGGGGCAAGTAAGATGACAAAATCCACGCCCACAACAAAATTGTGTTCTACTCGTGCAAAGAGAACTAGCATAGACCTAGCTCATGATGCCACTGTTGGGGAACGTTGCAGAAAATTAAAAATTTTCCTACGGTTTCACCAAGATCCATCTATGAGTTCATCTAAGCAACGAGTCAAGGGAGAGAGTTTGCATCTACATACCACTTGTAGATCACGTGCGGAAGCTTGCAAGGTGATGATGTAGTCGTACTTGACGTGATTCGAATCACCGATGACCAAGTGCTGAACGGACAGCACCTCCGCGTTCAACACACGTACGGGACGGGAGACGTCTCCTCCTTCTTGATCCAGCAAGGGGGAAGGAGAGGTTGAGGAAGACAGCTCCACCGGCAGCACGACGGCGTGGTGATGGTGGAGAGGC
This sequence comes from Triticum dicoccoides, assembly GCF_002162155.2. Classification (NCBI taxonomy): domain Eukaryota; kingdom Viridiplantae; phylum Streptophyta; class Magnoliopsida; order Poales; family Poaceae; genus Triticum; species Triticum dicoccoides. The sequence continues at coordinate 454,599,156 of NC_041382.1, read as the reverse complement.
AGTACTCCGACAGGGCTTCGCCAAGCACACAACAGAGGAGGAGAGGTGTTGGGGAGGGGAGGGCTGCGCCTTGGAGGGTGGTGCGGCTGCCCTCCCCTCACCCCTCTATTTATAGGGGGAAGGGAGAAGGGGGCCGGCCCCCTAGAACCCATCTAGGGGGGGTGCGGCGGCCTAGGGGAGAGGGGAGAGGGTGGCTTGCCCCCAAGCCAAGGGGGCGCCCCCTCTAGGGTTCCCCCTCAACCGTAGGCGCATGGGCCCAAGGGAGGGGGGTGCGGCCAGCCCACCAGGGGCTGGCTCCCTGCCCCACGCAGCCCATGTGGCCCCCCGGGAGGGGTGGCCCCTCCCGGTGGACCCCCGGAACCCTTCCGGTGGCCCCGGTACAATACCGGTATGACCCCGAAACTTCCCGGTGTCCGTTTGACAACTTCCCATATATAAATCTTTACCTCCGAACCATTCCGGATCTCCTTGTGACATCCAGGATCCCATCCGGGACTCCGAACAACATTCGGTAGCCACATACTAGTCTTCCTAATAACCCTAGCGTCACCGAACCTTAAGTGTGTAGACCCTACGGGTTCGGGAGACATGCAGACATGACCGAGACGCTCTCAGTCAATAACCAACAGCGGGATCTGGATACCCATGATGGCTCCCACATGCTCCTCGATGTTGTCATCAGATGAACCACTATGTCGAGGATTCGATCAAACCCTGTATGCAATTTCCTTTGTCAATCGGTACGTTACTTGCCCGAGACTCGATCGTCGGTATCCCAATACCTTGTTCAGTCTCGTTACCGGCAAGTAACTTTACTCGTACCGTAATGCATGATCCCGTGTCCAACACCTTGGTCACATTGAGCTCATAATGATGATGCATTACCGAGTGGGCCCAGAGATACCTCTCCGTCATACGGAGTGACAAATCCCAGTCTCGATCCGTGTCAACCCAACAGCTACTTTCGGAGATACCTGTAATGCACCTTTATAGTCACCCAGTTACGTTGTGACGTTTGATACACCCAAGGCACTCTTACGGTATCCGGGAGTTACACGATCTCATGGTCTAAGGAAGAGATACTTGACATTGGCAAAGCTCTAGCAAAACGAACTACACGATCTTTTATGCTATGCTTAGGATTGGGTCTTGTCCATCACATCATTCTCCTAATGATGTGATCCCGTTATCAACGACATCCAATGTCCATAGTCAGGAAACCATGACTATTTGTTGATCACAACGAGCTGGTCAACTAGAGGCTCACCAGGGACATATTGTGGTCTAAGTATTCACACGTGTATTTACGATTTCCGGATAATACAGTTATAGCATGAATAAAAGACATTTATCATGAACATTGAAATATACTAATACTTTTATTATTGCCTCTAGGGCATATTTCCAACAACCATTGGCCGAGTTGCTGACACGGATCATACGTGATCATTTATAACCCGCCGCAGTCACCTCAACCTTCTGTGGATTCACACCGTGCTATCAACGCCAATGATATACAAGTTATGCCGGTTTATATCACGGTCAAATATGGAGAGTGTCAAGCCAATTCCTCGAGTCACCTTTGAGACTCGGGGGCTACGATGACATGACTCAGCAAATCTTGCCAGTTTCAGCCGGTTTAAGAACCCCAGGACGATGGAGGGAAGGATAACCCAGTCCTGGAGGCTACTGTTATATTGATGAAAATTTAAAGGCCGTCAGAAAATTTCCGGTTTAGAAAGTATATGACAGTTACAATATCCCGGCTCAATGAAGAAGATCCGGGTCATCAAAAAGGATTCCGGTTTAAAATCCGGCTCAAGGGAAGTCAGTCTGACTGCAGCTCTCAAATATCTGGTTTACAGTCCGGTTCAAGGGAAATCTGTTCTCCCACAAAGCTCTGAAGTGCGCAAATCCGGTTTAACAATGTCCGGTTTAAAAAGGAATTAATTTCTCGCAAGTTCGAGTTTAAAGGCTGTCAGAAAATTTTCCGGTTGAAAATGAAGATTCCAGTTTAAAATCCGGTTCAAGGGAAAGATGTCTCCCACAAAGCTTTGAAGCTCTCAATATCCGGTTCAAAATCCCGGTTCAAGAAGAATTTATCTCTTGCAAAAAGTTAAAAGTTGCCGAAGAGGACTTACTGCCATGATGTGCGATTCAAACATGGGTATTCCGCCTTATTGGCCTATCATATTATTGATCACTTGGGGGCTTGGTCGTATCCGAACCATAGCTACACCTCTAGATCGGTGCAATGCCACAGTATCACTTGGGGGCTTGGTCATATCCGAACCATAGCAACACCTTTTGATAGGCATAAAGCCACAGCATCACTTAGGGACTTGTGGTCACGTCTGAACCATAGCCACGCCTCTTGATCGGCCTAGTGCCACAGCATCACTCGGGGGCTTTGGTCGAACCCAAACCATCGCTACACCTCTTGATCGGCGTAATGCCAATGCATCACTTGGGGACTTGTGGTCACTCTGAACCATAGTCATGCCTCTTGATCGGCCTAAGGCCACAGAATCACTTGGGGGCTTGGTCGAACCCGAACCATTGCCACGCCTTTTGATCGGCATAATGCCATTGTTTCATTTGGGGACCTGGCTGACTTGAACCATAGCTACGCCTATCAGGGGCTTGGTCGTGTCCGACCATGGTAACGCCATTTGATCGGCTCAATAGCCTCTTTTTGCAGATGGTTTTATCATTGCCTTTGCTTGAAATTTTGTTTTGATAAATATTTCTTTTGTTTCGTTTTTAAACCGACAATTCTTAAACCGGTTCGACTATCAAATTACAAATTGACTGAACACGGTCAAATCTTAATCCAGAGGCTATCTGCCCGGTTTGACTTTCTGTTACCATCCTATTATGGAGTAAACCGGTGTTTATCAACCCGGCTCGGCTTTCGACTACAAGTTGTCAGTACACGATCAAGTTATAATCCGGAGACTATCAGCCCAGTCTGGTTTGACTACGAGTCGCCAGTATTATATGCGGTTAAACTGGTGTTTATCACAACCTGGTACGATTTTATCATAAATGGACACAATATGGAAGGAGTTATCAGTACTCAAAATCTGGGTTATTACCCCTATTACAAAAAGTTGGTAAACCAACGATGTGATTCAATGTCACAGGTATGATATATTTCATATTTGATTATTCTTAAGTGCAACCTTGGTTATAAACCTGGGTTATATGTTGGGTATTATGACCCGTCCGACGGTAAACCGCCCGGACACTTTAAACTTGTTGTATGCAGAAACAGGTTGAATAAAGCATGATTATAAATCACCGGCGTTTACTAACCCGACCTGGCTTTCGACTATAAAGTTGCCAGTATGATGATAAATTATCCGGTGTTTATTAAACCGGCTTGGTTTTAAGACGATAAAATCGCCAGTATATGATGAGAAATTATCCAGTGTTTGTTAACCCGGCCTGGCTTTGGACTATAAGTTGCCAGTATATATTTGGATCGCATCATTTGAATCATGCGCTTATAAATCATTGGGTTATATTATTCAAATAGCCAAATTTAGCTGAATAATCATTATGATATTGAATGAATAAGGTTTTCATACCGGATTATATTATCTTGAATAGCTAACATGACTGGATTTTATTATGGTTATTAATAACCGGTATTATTGAGGTTTTCGAAGTTGCTTTAGCACAATGGCTATTATTTTATCAAAGGATATATTCTACAATGGAAGGAATAGTCCTGAGTCGCTGCAGGCTTACGACCCAGCACTTGGGGCTACATTATTCAAATTGAGATTACATGCAAGTCTCATGTCACTACAAGCATGCACCATGACACTTGGGGGCTAATGCAAATTCATTTTTACTAGTCTTATTGAAGACACGACTCATCATATTATAATGAGCCGGCCCTTGGGGGCTACCAATTGCTCATGCCAACAATTCAAGTTTTTATAAGCAATTACAAGTCCCAGGTTGCTGCAAGCATGACAACCCGGCACTTGGGGGCTACATATATGGAGTATTCAGTTTATATGATTGAGATGAACAAACCGGATTTCTTCAAGGTTGAAACACTTATTGGAGCAAGTCTTAAGTTATCACTATGTTCTCCTCTTAAGACATGGGGGCTACATGTATTATGCATATAAAGGAGGAACAACTTCATTTTATCAGTTTTGAGCAAAACAGGAAGATCAATTACATGACCTGGTGTCGACAACAATTATGACCTGGCGCCATCAATATTTATAAACCGGCCATTTTGGTAATATTAAACCGGCAAGTTTTACATCTTCAAACCGGCAGAATATCAGATAAGTATTTTCAGACCCATATTTCTTAAACTGGCGCTTTGGGAGCTGAGTCAAAGGAGTTATTCTTGACAACATTTCTCGGTGACAAACCAATGTCGGCAAATTGATTATGCAACTGGTCTGTTGACCCGGATTTCCTAGAAGGAGGAAATAACAAGGACTTAAGGGTGATCAGGTACCGGTTTACAAAAATTCTTAACCCGGAGCATAACCTGTCAAATTTGTTCTTGTGTTTATTTTGCAGCATAAGTTTACCATGGATAAATCCAAGCTAAATTTGGGGGCTAATGTCGGGGATATACCCCACGGCATAAACCGGCCGAAAGTATAACCCGGTCGGATTAGGCGTTTCGTTGCTAAACCGCCAGAGGATTGGCGGTTTACATGTCTGGCGGTTCACTGGTATGACGATTCACGAGCCTGAAGATTCATTGGTGACCCGGCGCATATTCCAGATGCATGACAAGGCCCAAGGACCAGCAGGCCGGTTTAGGTTAATGGTGGGCCGGTTTAAGAGGAAAGGCATGAGGAACATTTATCTTACAAGGAGTTAATACCTAGACTTGTATCCGGTTTGTATTAGAGATAGACTAGTCCAAATCCTAATAGGACTCCACATGTAACTCGCCCCTCCAACATATATAAGGAGGGGCAGGGCTCCCCAAAAGGGGACAAGATTGACAAGTGCCACAAGTTGGACAAGTTAGGTTTAGATAATATCTCTCAAGATAGAGCACTCTTGTAACTGTGATCATCATCATCAATATGAATGAAGCAGGATGTAGGCTTTTACCTCCGCCGTCAGGGGCCGAACCTGGGTAAAACATCGTGTCTCTCGTCCCGCTCAACCCCTCTCAACTTACCACATAGATGCGTTGGCCTCGCGACTAAGTCCTGACACTAAGGACATCTGCCGTGACAATTCCACGACAAGCATACTTATTAAAGAAGACAAGAGGATCATCTTAAAGAAGAGCAGAAGAGCAAGCAGATTGAAGATATTACAAGTCTTTCTATACAATGTCTGTTTCCCACCCATGATGAACTAGAGCACATAGAGAAATACTATTCCTTCTGGTCTCTCCATATGTGGCTCACATGCATTTTGAAACTAAGGTAGGAACATTTAGCTGACCAATTAAACATGTCTCAGTTTTACTAATATCATATTTGAATTTGTACAACTAAGCTTGTTTAGCTCGATGGGTGGAGCAGTGCTATTACGACACGAACCACGTAGGCTGATCGTGGTCATCATAAAATGGTAAAACCATAAGCATGATGAGTATAGTGTTGACCGTGGCAGTGGGATGGCAAATCTGAAGCTGCAAACCGCGCAAAGGGTAGTTAGCAACCGATGTTTGCTTTGAAATAAAAACTAAGATTTGGTATGGACGAGAAAGTACAGTCAACAAGTGACAAAGAAATGCAATTCTGCTATCTCTTTATATGTCGCGACATGCATTTGGAAACTCAAGTGGGACCTTCAGCTAACCAATTAAATGTGTATGTTAACTAATATCAGTATCATATCACAATCATATTTGAACAACTAAGCCTTGTAATTTTGAGTGTTGTGTCGTTTAGCTTGAAGGGTGGAGTAATGCTAGTACTTCGGAACGCACCTATGCAGATCATAGTAGAGTAGATAAAAGGGGAAAACCCTAATCATCAAGAGTAAAATCAGGAAAGTGGAACTAGCTGGACTAGTGGGTGGCACACATGCTTTTCCAAACGAATATAGGAACATTAGGTGACCAATTAAACATTCTCTATTTTAGTAATATGAGCACCATATCAGACTCATATTTCAACAACTAAGGTCTGGAATTATGAGTGTCATGTTGTTTCGCTTGATGGGTTGAGGTCTTGAGGAGCAGTGCTAGCACGACACGAAGCACGCACGATGATGGTAGTGAATATAAAGGGGGAAACCATAAGCTTTGCGAGTATAGTAGTCGTGCCATAGCGGATCTGAAGGTGCAAACCGGACAAAGCTACTTCGCAACCAATGTTTGCTTTCAACTAGCCACTATGATTTGGTACAGACAAGAAAAGTACAGTAAACAATTTACGATCTATTTTCCGGGTGAGATCATAACTTAAGCACATATGGAAGAGTACCACCTCTCTTGCAACAACGTGTAGGCCCTGCTAATACGTTGAGGGTGCTGTGGGTGCCATGGCTGTCGGCGGCATGGAACAAGACTTTAGATGGTACACGGCCGGGTCGGGGGATAAGTCATGTTGTCATGGACGAGGCGGTCATAGGAGCGGCAACGGCAAGGTGGACGATGGCGCCGATGAAGCGAGAGGACTCGATGAAAGGATACTGGTCCGACGCCGTGGATGAGAGACGTCCATCTCTTGGACTAGACGACGGGGTAGGGGTAGCGGCTCCGGCACAGTGGAGGATGGGGTGGTGGACAGAGGAGGCTGGCCGCACTAGGAGGTTGTTGTGGCGCCGATGGTGTATGAATGGGGAAATGGAGGGGGAGGGGGGATCTCAAACTTTGGGACGCGCTTGTCTGAAATGTGGGAAAGTTACAAACTTATCCCTTGTTTTAAATTTTAGACATCACGTCAGTTGGGGATAGGACAGTAATCTCGCATCTCCCAAATATTTGCTGGTTGCGGTTTAGGGCGAGGAGAGGGTGTTTTTCCGCCCATGGTTGGCGCCCACGATGAATGAATGGGGCTGACAGGTAGGGCGGTTGTGTCATGTCTGAGGGAAGTTACACATCTACCCCTATTTAAAATATTTGCCTACATCGATTTTGGGCGAGGAGAGTTTGTTTTGCCGCCCATCGTGTATGAATGGGGAAATGGAGGGAGAGACACATGTCTTTCGGACGAGCTTGAATCAAATGTGTTTTGCCACCCACGTTTGGCGCCCATCGTGTCTGAATGGGCTCAAAGGCGGTCGTGTCACATCTGATTGAAGTTACTAGTCTACCCCTATCGACAGTAGTGTAATCCGGTTGATTAGGATGTCAAGTGTCAGGGGTAGACAGTAATTTCCATCTCGCAAACACTTGCTTCGGGCATCCCACAAATGATAGTGGGTGTTTAGCCGCTTCGTTCAAAACTTGGGAGAATAAGCATTCACGTTTACCCTGGGCCCTGGCAACTAAATTCAAATCCAATTTGTATTCGATTATGAATATCCATAGATAATTCTACATTTTGTTATTTATTTCTTCAAAACCATGAAAAAAAATTATTCCACCTTTATAGATGATTATTATTTAGAAATTTCATGATCTTCGAATTCAGTAGGTTGGATACACTTTGAGTCAAATAGTTATTTCATCCAATACAACATGCTCACACGAAAAACAGTTCACCTTATGTCAATCATACAAGTACTGAGGATTACCTCACCTAAAAAATTCGGATCATTACAACACATGGAAAACATAGGGGTCTTACAACATAATCCATTCAAAGACATGACACAACATGCAAGTATAATAATCTAATGACAATTTCAACTGGCATCTAAAGAAGAACTGGGATTACCCTGGGCTTCAGATGGCAGAAACAGCATGACTTCCTCCGTCTTCAAATGCAACATTCTTACTTCCTCCAATTCTTGGGTTGCGTGCATAATGCGTGCAACTAATTGAGTAATTTCCAGCCTCAAGATCAAGATTACTTCATTCATGGCAGCCACACCATCTCTTTCTGCCTCTAGTAGAGCCTGAAGAACTATAATATCTGTGCTCAGACTGCTCTCCGGCGGTGTTGCCTCTGAACAGCTACCATCTGGTAACATGGATGGCGCACTACTTCCACAAACAGATTATGGGGTTGTACATTGTGTCATAGTGTGAACGGCATCCTGAAAGGTTTCTGCTAGACATAAGTAAGAGATAGTTATCGCATGATCCAGGTAGTAAGCTTACATGGTAAATGACATACGAATTATTGTCGAGCATGGCAAGCTATATTTAAATGGTTCGTAGTAGCATCAGACGAAAGCGAATTAAAATGGTAAGATGAAACTAGGGATGTAAGTGGCAAATAAACGACATCCGACAGTCCCATCTAGTTAGTTTTTGCTAGCTCCCTAGTTCATTTTTCTCAAAAACCAAAAACTCTTTTGAACTATCATACCACTAGTGGACTTTAATCAGAATTAAACGGGACCCACTTGACATCCCTAGTTGAAAGGGAGTGTACCACCGCTATATTTAAGTTGCCAAGGCATCTAAGCAGTTGAAATAATCTAAGAAAGCACATAACAGTGTGGCCTCATATAAACTACAAAGACAGTCTTGTGATGAATTTCATAGGAAAAGTTAAGGACTCAAATGAACTAGGCATGCATTTCTTTATGATAGTACAACAGGCACTACAAACATACTGGCCAACTCGGGTATAGCCTAACAAGTAACAAACAAGCGTTCGAATCAAGCAATACAGCAAAGCAGACAACTATACTATTTGTTGTTCCGTAGGATTACAGGTTGAGGGCACAAGCCAAGAAAGCAGCCCACACGCATTACATTTCACATATACTAAAACACACTAGCTTATCATATGTTGATGCGAAGCCTCGCTACTGTTGCAATGTTCTTTGAAGATATCGTCAGCATCCCGTGGATGCAAATCTAGTTGTTGTAGTTTATTCTGCACCCTATATTTAGGTAAAATTAATTTTAATTGCATGCGCTGGTTCGAATTGATCATCAGTGGTTCATCTAAACTAATGAAAGAAGGGTGTGTGCTTACACGACAATATATGTGCTTCACTCTATTTTTATGCTTGTTCGAGGTGCCAACCCCAAAAGAACAAATATTTTGCATGATGGGGTTGGCAGCTCCATAATTAATAGAAGCATCAAATTAGTCATGCAACTTGGGAAGATCAAGAACGCACAAAAAAGTGATGAACAGAGGCTCGGAGCAGTGATGTAATAGGTAGCATCAGAAAATGTAGTGTAAAACAAACAAAAAGCAGCGGAACCACATGCTAGTTTGCTGATGTGTAATTAAGCATAGAGAACATGAAGCAGTATGATGGAACCAACAGGTGGCATCAGAACAACACTGTCGGCATTCTGGGAACGTGGGTCCCCAGACTTGCCTGCCTGTGGCCTGCGGCATGGCTCAAAGGGGGGCCCATCGCGGCCCATCTTCACCAACACAAACCCAAGACCCTCGCGAGGGGCCAAGCCTCGCGGGGCGGACAACGCGGAGCTTCCTCAGAAACGGCCTCGTCAGGCTGGCTCACGAGGAGGCGGAGAGATCAAGGCGGGGTACCTCACGAGGTGCCCGTGACGCAAGCCATGATGACCGAGGGTGCCAGGCGGCTGCCAGCCCGCGCAGTGTCCTCCTTTCCTCTTTGGTTCAAAGGGGGCAAGCGCAGCCACGGAATACCAAGGCATCAGGCAAAGGTAGCCATTTCGGTGCAATGAGACCAAGACCATGAGGACTACAAGACGGAGGTCATCGTGGAGCCCGAGACGGCGTCATCACCAGAGCTTTGTGCAGGCGAAGACTACTTTTGTCAGGGTAGCTAGTACTAGTTGTCCCCCTTCAAATTAGCCCGCCATTGTTGGCTCCCTTCCTGCTTGATATTTGGGAAGAGGACTAGGGCCTCTATAAATAGGACTAGCCACCCACAGAGCAAAGGAGGTTCGGAGGTTCGAAGAAGAAGAGAAGGAGAGAGAGGGTTTGAGGAAGGAGGCTCTTTAGAGAGGGGTTTCGATCAGAGAGAGAGAGATAGAAAGGTGACTGAACTCATCCCAGCAGTTCATCGCCCAGCCAAGAATAGACCCTCGCGAGGTTGTTCCTCCTTGTATTGTTCATCATCATCTGCCCAAGAGGCAATCCACAACGGTGGCCCGAACTAGTATAAACCCTATGTCCCTTGTGTGTTATTTCCTTAGTTTGGATCCTAGCAAGGCGGAGGAGTGCAGATAGGTAGGAGGCGAAATCTCTGCGAACACCCCAGTGTTCGAACCTGAAGGGTCTGCCGGAACCCGAAATCCGACATTTGGCGCGCCGGGTAGGGGTGCTTTGGGATTCGTCTTCCACCACCCTGTTCTCCTCCGACCATCACGCCCATGTCTGACGCTCGTCAGGCCCGCGCCGAGCGCCGGGCCGCACTCGCTTCCCGCGTCGCCCAGACGGCCCCTGTCGGCGGGCGTCCTCGCCGTTCCCCGTCACCTGCCATCGGCCCGCGGGGGACGAGCAGCAAGCATCGTCCCAGCATCTGTCCTGCGGCAAGACAGCCGCACCGCAACTCCCTCGCTCACCCCAGCTGGTTCTTCGTCCCGCGTGCTCCGCGCGCCCACTGAGCCCCGCAACCTCTCCCCCGCCCATCGCGCTGCACCAACACCCCCGGTTGTCGCGGCCCTCTTGGGCGGCTTGCAGGCGCCGCCTACAAGTCACCACGTCAAGCCGTTCGTCCGCCGGGTCAGCGCCGCTTCCGCGCGGCAGGGGGCTCCCCTGGACCGGGCGGCGCCCGAGACCGGCCTGGCCTTCAGCTCAGAGGACTACCCTCCAACTCGGCCTGCTCGGGTGCGCTCCCCATGCTGTGCACCCCCACCATCTGCCAGGTGGCCGTCACCAGAACCCTCATTGATGGCGGCGCGGGCCTTAGCATGCTCTCGGTCGAGGCCTTCAACCTCCTCTGCATACCCCTGGAACGGCTGCAACCCAGCCGACCCTTCTCAGGCATTGGGGGCGAGTCGTCCAGCTCCTTGGGACAGATCCGGCTCCTAGTAACCTTCGGCACCTATGACAACTTCCGCACGGAGCTGGTCAACTTCGACATCGCCCCCATCGGCCTCCCCTACAACGCCATCCTTGGCTACCCAGCGCTGGCCCAGTTCATGGCCGTGACGCACCCGGCGTACAACCTCATGAAGATGCCCGGGAGCAGCGGTGTCCTCACTGTGCACGGGGACACCTCGACGCGCTGAGGGTGCTCAAGCTCGCCTTCAAGACGGCGGCGTCGGCACAGCCCGCCAACTTGGAGACCCCCGAGCCCAAGGGGGCTGCACCCGCCAAGAAGAAACAGTTGTTCACCCAAGACAAGGCAGAAACCAAGCAGATACCCGTCGATGAGGACGGGTCCACCAACGCCACTTTCACCATAGGCGCCCACCTCAAACCCGAGTAGGAGAAGGCCCTGGTCGGGTTCCTGTGCACAAACAAGAAGGTATTCGCTTGGGAGCCTGACCAGTTGGCAGGGATCCCTAGGAGTGTAATCGAGCATCACCTCAACGTGTGCCCCAACGTGCGCCCTGTGAAGCAGAAGGCCAGGCGGCAGTCCACAGAAAAGCAGGCCTTCATCGTCCAAGAGACCCGCAAATTAGAAGCCGCTGGGGTCATTCGCGAGGTCTGATATCCGGATTGGCTGGCCAACCCTGTCGTTGTGCCAAAGAAGGGAGGGAAGGAGCGCATGTGTGTCGACTTCACCAACCTCAACAAAGCATGCCCGCAAGATCCGTTCCCGCTCCCCCGCATCGACCAAATCGTCGATTCCACTGCGGAATACGACCTGTTATGCTTCTTGGATGCCTTCTCTAGGTATCACCAGATCAAGATGGCGGTAGAAGACGTCGAGAAGACAGCCTTCCTAACCCCGTGTGGGGTGTACTGCTACACATGCATGCCATTCGGGCTGTGTAACGCAGGGGTGACCTTTCAGTGGCTGATGAACATCACCTTGGGCCCGCAGCTCGGGAAGAATGTTTAAGCTTACGTCGATGACATTGTGGTAAAGTCTCGGGAGGCCAGGACCTTGATACAAGACCTGGAGGAAACATTCGCGAGTCTCAACGCGGTGAACCTACGGCTCAACCCAGAGAAATGTGTGTTCGGAGTCCCCTCGGGCAAGCTCTTGGGTTTCCTCGTGTCCCATCGAGCCATTGAGGCTAACCCGGAGAAGGTCAAGGCGGTGGAAGACATGAGCCCGCCAAAGACCCTCAGAGAAATGCAGAAGCTCACGGGGCGCGTGACCACGCTAGGGCGCTTCATCTCCAAGTTGGGGGAACGAGCACTGCCCTTCTTCCAGCTAATGAAGAAAAAGGGGCCCTTCGAGTGGACTGAAGAGGCCGACAAGGCGTTCCAGGATCTCAAGAGATACCTGACCAGCCCACCGGTCATGGTGGCTCCGCACCCTCAAGAGCCCCTGGTGCTTTACCTCGCCGCCAATCCCTACTCCGCCAGCGCAGCCTTGGTGGCAGTCAGAGAGGAGCGCCGAATCAAAACCGCGGCAGTAGCCCGGGACAAGGCAGAATAGGGACAAGGAATTCCCACAGAAACTGCCACCGCGGCTGAGGAGGATCAGCCGCCGCAGAGGGGCGCACCGGAAGCGGAAGAGGCCCCTCTCCCAGATGGCCAGTCTCAGGAGGCCTCATTGCCTCAAGAGGCGCCATGGTCTCCGAAGGGAGCCACCAGCACTGACGCACTCCACCTCGTTGAGAACCCAGTGTACTTCGTCAGCACGGTGTTGCGGGATGCAAGGGCACGGTACCCCATGCCTCAGAAACTCCTCCTCGCGCTACTGGTGGCCTCGCGCAAGCTGCGGCATTATTTTCAGGGTAACCCCATCAAGGTCGGCTCGTCATACCCCCTGGAGAGAGTGCTCAGGAGCCCTAATTCAGCTGGAAGGGTCGCTGAGTGGAACAGAGAACTACAAGCGTTTCAGCTCGAATTCAGCACGACCATAGTCATCAAGGGAGCAGCGTTGGCGGATTTTGTGGCAGAATGGACGGAGGCGCCAGGCCTCAAGGCCGACGAGGATTGGTCCCTGTCCCAGGGAAGCGAGGCGCCAGAAGGCTGGGTCATGTACTTCGATGGGGCGTTCTCCAGGCATGGCGCAAGGGCTGGGGCGGTGCTTATATCGCCCACTCCGGACAAGCTCTATTACGCCGTGCAACTCTATTTCCAGCAAGGTGAAAAGGTCTCCAACAACATAGCGGAGTATGAAGGTTTAATAGCGGGCTTGAAGGCCGCGGCTGCCCTGGGGGTGAAACGCCTCACCATCAAGGGCGATTCGCAGCTCCTTGTCAATTTCTCCAACAAAGTGTATGAGCCGAAGGATGAGCACATGGAAGCCTACCTAGCGGAGGTCCGTAGGATGGAGAAGCAGTTCTGGGGGTTGGAGTTGCAGCATGTGCCCCGTGGCACCAATCAGGAAGCCGACGACATCGCCAAACGGGCGTCCAGGCGGTTACCTCAGGAGCCTAGCGTTTTCGAGGAACGGCTCTTCAAGCCATCATCCCTGCCGTCATTATCGAACACGGCTCAGCCCCGGGAGGAGCTCCCCCAGTCACCTGCCTCAGGGGCTCCGGCCTATGGCCCGGCCTCAGGAGCATGCCTGCTCCTGACGATGGAACCTCAGAAGGGATGTTGGATCGCGGAGCTCCAGAGTTACCTAACGCAAGGGACCCTGCTGGAGAAGGAGGAGGAAGCGGAGCGAGTGGCACGCCAGGCCACGGTATACTGCATCAAGGATGGAGAGCTCTACCGGAAGCGGCCAAATGATGTATCATTGCGCTGCATCTCCAGGGAGCAAGGGAAGGAACTGCTGGAAGATATACACGGAGGAGACTGTGGACATCATTCATCATCACGGACCCTCGTCGGCAAGGCGTTCCGCAGTGGGTTTTATTGGCCCACCGCGCTCAATGACGCCGTCGAACTAGTGAAAGCTTGTGAGGCCTGCTAGTTCCACGCCAAGCAGATCCATCAGCCAGCATGAGGCTTGCAGACTATACCCCTTTCGTGGCCATTTGCAGTCTGGGGGCTGGACATCTTGGGACCGTTTCCTCGGGCGCCCGGGGGCTACCGCTACCTCTATGTCGTCATGGACAAGTTCACCAAGTGGGCTGAAGTAGAGGCTGTCCGCACCATTCCCGCGGGTTCCGCGGTCAAGTTCATCAAGGGCATCGTGAGCCGGTTCGGGGTGCCGAATCGCATCATCACGGACAACGGTTCGAAGTTCACCAGTAACCTCTTCAAAACATACTGTGCTAACCTTGGAACGCAGATATGCTATGCTTCGGTGGCGCACCCCCGAAGCAACGGCCAGGCCGAGCGAGCCAACGCGGAGGCCCTGGGGGGCCTCAAGACCAGGACGTTCAAGAAGAAGCTGGAGGCCTACGGCAGAGGTTGGTACGACGAGCTTCAGTCCGTGTTGTGGTCCATCCACACAACCGCGACCAAGCCGACTGGAGAGACCCCGTTCTTCCTGGTCTACGGAGCCGAAGAGGTCCTCCCTCATGAGGTCAGACGTCGCTCCGCGCGGGTCCTGGCGTTCGACAAGGCGCAGCAGGACACCATGCGGGGGACGGACCTCGTGCTGGGGGAGGAACGTCGCCGAGAAGCCGCGCTACGAGCGGTGAGGTACCGACAAGCACTGCAGCGATATCACTGCCGCAACATCCGCCCCAGAACTCTCGAGGTAGGAGACCTCGTGCTCAGGCGGGTTCTCTCCAGGGAGGGGCTGCACAAGCTCTCTCCCATGTGGGAGGGACCGTTCAAAGTTGTTCATGTTCCCAGGCCCGGCTCCGCGCGCTTGGAGACTCAGGAGGGGGTGCCAGTCCAGAATGCATGGAACATCCAGCACCTCCGGAGGTTCTACCCCTAAAAAGGCCCAGAGCCTATCAAGAAGGTGAACGCCTATGAAGCTATCGCGTTTTGGAAAAGGCCCAGTGTCACACCCTCAATGCGACTATAGCTCCCACGTGTCGAGGCACGACTTAGAGACATAATCGCATTGAAGGCATATGTCGCAAGTTAGGCAATCTTCACAACATCCCATGTAATATGATAATAAAAAGGGAGATAGCATAGTTGGCTTACACTCGCCACGTCAATCAAGTAAATAAATAACATTACATGATCCAAACACTCATGGCCCGACTACGGCGCCAAAATAAAAGAGAACCCAACATGTGACACGGTCCCGTTCACCCCCACTTGAGCTCATACGCGTCTCCTGGAGCGGAATCATCAGGCCCTGCATCTGGTGTAATAGTAATCTGTGAGCCACAGGGACTCAGCAATCTCGCACCCTCGCGATCAAGACTATTTAAGCTTATAGGTATGGCAAGGTAAATATGTGGAGCTCCAGCAAACGACTAGCAAGTATGGTGGCTAACTTATTCGCAAAAGAGAGCGAGAAGAGGAGGCAAAGCACGAGCGAGAAACTAGAGAGCAACCTGCGAAAACATTACTCCAACACCGTGTCCACTTCCCGGACTCCGCCGAGAAGAGGCCATCACGGTAACACACTCGATTGATTCATTTTAATTTAATTAAGGTTCAAGTTATCTACAACCGGACATTAACAAATTCCCATCTGCCCATAACCGCAGGCACGGCTTTCGAAAGTTCAATCCATGCAGGGGAGTCCCAACTTAGCCCATGACAAGCTCTCACGGTCAACAAAGGAATAGACCTCCTCCCAAGACGTTTCGATCAGACTCGGTATCTCGGTAACTCAAGACACTTTGACAGGTTAAAACAAGACCAGCAACACCGCCCGAATGTGCCGACAAATCCCGATAGGAGCTGCACATATCTCTTTCTCAGGGCACACTCAGATGAGCGCTCCATACAACTAAAACCAAACCTCGAGTTTCCCCGAGGGGGCGCTGCACAAGACTCTAGTTTGGACCAACACTCAGAGGAGCACTGGCCCGGGGGGGTTTAAAATAAGATGACCCGCGGGCTCCGAAAACCCGAGGGAAAAAGAGGCTAGGTGGCAAAGGGTAAGACCAATGTTGGGCATTGCTGGAAAAGCTTTAATCAAGGCGAAATATCAAGGGGTTCCCATTATAACCCAACCACGTAAGGAACGCAAAATCCGGGAACATAACACCGATATGACGGAAACTAGGGCGGCAAGAGTGGAACAAAACACTAGGCGAGAGGCCGAGCCTTCCACCCTTTACCAAGTATATAGATGCATTAAGATAACATGGAAAAATAATGATATCCCAACAAGTAAATAAATGTTCCAACAAGGAACGGCCTCCAATCTTCACCTGCAACTAGCAACGCTATAAGAGGGGCTGAGAAAAGCGGTAACATAGCCAATCAACGGTTTGTTAGGACAATGGTGGGTTAGAGGTTTGACATGGCAATTTGGGAGGCTTGCAAGCTAGTGGTAGGCATCGTAGCAATGGCATAGCAAAAGAGCGAGCAAACTAGTATAGCAAAGATAGTAGTGATTTCGAGGGTGTGATCATCTTGCCTGCACAGTTTTCAAAGTTGACTGGATCCTCGAAAGAAAACTCAACGGGCTCCTCGTTAGCGAACTCGTCTCCTGGATCTACCCAAACAAGACAAACAAGCAACAAAGATACAATCAACCACGTGCAAGGATCAAGAATTATGATGCAATGATGATATGCTATGCAGGATGCGATGCGAGATGCAAAATGCAAGATATGACAGGGAATGCATGAACCTGGCCTCAACTTGGAAAACCAAGTGAGCCACTGGAAATATGAGATGAAATCTCTTGAAAACGATATAAAGAACGCCGGAATCGGAGTTACGGTTTGGAAATGGCAAGCGATTCAAATATGGCCCCGGTCTGCGATTTACAGCAAGTAGGCATCTAAATGCAATGAGATGAACATGCTACAGCACCCAAACATGACAAAAAAATACATGGCAGGGATGCACACAAGATGCTTAACAAAAGTCTAGCACTGAGCTACAGCCAATTCATCCATTAACAGGTTCAAAGAAGCATGGAAAAAATGCATATGACAAACAGATCTCAGACTTGGTGAAATTAACACTTGTCTGGAATTTCAGATCAGGTAGCCCTCTTCGGAGCAACGAAACTACAAGCTACAGGACCTGAACATGGCAAAGTAAAGCATGGCATGGAGCTACTCAAAGAGCTTAACAAAAGTCCCTTAGTGACCTTGACCCAAAAGGGATTAGAAAATACAATTGCAAGCATGTGAACATAGCAAAAACATAATCAGTTTTCAGACTTAGTGAAAAACTGACACATGCTGAAATATAACTCAAGTAGGCATGTTTACGAGCTCGATGCACTCACTACAGAGCAAGTCATGGCAAGACAAGCATACATCAATCAACAAGGCACAAAATGCAATCTAGACATGGCAAGAACAATAGCATAGTATTCATGGATCAACTACAACATCACCAGCAAAATTGCAAACAAGTCGATAATCTCCCAGATTCACAAAGTAGCAAAAGTAGAGCTCGATTGACTCAAGTTAGGGTAGTCCATAATTGCACACAAAGGCATGGATGGATAGAGCACTAGAATATTAACAAAACATCCTTACTAATCATCCTCAAAAGAGGCACGGATCACTAGGAAACAACAAGAACATATGGCATCATGAGATAAACAGCTCCAGGACTTAGTGAAATTACTAAGTCCCTGAAAATAGACTTAGCAAGTGCACCACTTTGCAAGCTTGCACAAGTCACCACACACATCACAAAAAAATACATGGGTTGCACCTCTGGATAGATGACAAAACCCTTAACAAAACACATGTAGAGCATCAGGGCATATCATGCACACATTAATCATGGCAAAAATGACAAAAGTGCTAAACGGAGTAGCAGATCTGACAATTAACTCAAGTAGCCCTCTTCTAACAGCATTTTGGGCATTAAGATGAGCTCAAATGAAAATGATGCAATGAAATGAAATGATTTACTCTCTGAGATGAACATTTTGATATGCTATAAGCATGAATCGGAGCTACAGGTGCAAAGTTACGGAGCTGCGAACATGAGCACTTGGACTGAGAATTTCGGGACTTAGAGAAAAAAAGAAAAGAAAAAAAACGACCTAGGGTTTCACTGTTCACCCCGATCCAGATCTGGATGGCACGGAGCCCGAGGTTCGACGCCGGGGCTCGCCGGAGTTGAGCCGGAGAAGAAGAAGACGGCCGGGGTGGCCGGATCCGTGCGGGGAGGCGAGGCCGGAGGAGGAGGAGGAGATGGCCGGCCGCGGCGGAGCTCGGCTCCGG
>NC_041382.1:454427671-454580272 GCF_002162155.2 Triticum dicoccoides | reverse complement strand
TTAGGGGGAGAGGATCCGCGAATTTGGAATGGGGGTGTATATATAGGCATAGGGGAAGCTAGGAGAGTCCAAATGAGGTGCGGTTTTCAGCCACGCGATCGTGATCGAACGCTCTAGATGATGGAGCAGAGTTTGGTGTGTTTTGGGCCAAATTGGAGGGGTGTTGGGCTGCAACACACACGAGGCCTTTTCGGTCCCTCGGTTAACCGTTGGAGTATCAAACGAAGTCCAACTGATATGAAACTTGACAGGCGGTCTACCGGTAGTAAACCAAGGCCGCTTGGCAAGTCTTGGTCCAATCCGGAAATGTTTAATCCCCACACACGAAAGAAAGCTAGAAATGACCACCGGAGGAGAACGAAGCGCCGGAATGCAAAACGGACAACGGGGAAAATGTTCGAATGCATGAGACGAACACATATGCAAATGCAATGCACATGATGACATGATATGAGATGCATGACAACGACAACAAAACACAGAGACAAAAACCCGAACCCGAGGAAATAAATATAACTTAACGCCAGAAACGGCAAGAGTTGGAGTACAAATAGGGAAAGTTACATCCGGGGTGTTACAACACTCCACCACTACGAAAGGATCTCGTCCCGAGATCTAGGACTGAAAGAACGCCGGGTACTCAGAACGGAGGTGATCCTCGCGTTCCCAAGTAGCTTCACGGTCAGAATGGTGTGACCACTTGACTTTGAGAAATTTGATTGACTTGTTGCGAGTCTTGCGTTCAGTCTCTTCAAGAATAGCAACTGGGTGCTCACGATAAGAGAGATCTTCTTGGAGCTCAATGTCCTTGAAGTTGACGGTGCGGTCAGGAGTCTTGAAACAGTTTCGAAGCTGAGAGACATGGAACACGTCATGAACATTTGCAAAATTTAAAGGAAGCTCGAGTTGATAGGCGAGGTCGCTTCTCTTGCTGACAATCTTGAAAGGTCCCACGTATCTAGGGGCAAGCTTCCCTTTGATAACGAAGCGACGAGTACCTTTCATAGGAGAGACACGGAGGTAAACATGATCTCCGATCTCGAAAGCCAAATCACGGTGCTTACTATCATAGTAGCTCTTCTGGCGGGATTGGGCTGCTTTGAGATTATCACGAATGACTTTGCACATTTCCTATGCCTCTGTGATTAAGTCATTACCCAAAAGCTGACGTTCACCGGTTTCGGACCAGTTGAGAGGGGTACGGCACTTCCTGCCATACAGAATTTCAAAAGGGGCCTTGCCCGAACTTGCTTGAAAACTGTTGTTGTAGGAGAATTCAGCATAAGAAAGACAATCCTCCCACTTCATGCCAAAGGAGATCACACAAGCCCTGAGCATATCTT
Organism: Triticum dicoccoides; assembly: GCF_002162155.2. NCBI lineage: Eukaryota > Viridiplantae > Streptophyta > Magnoliopsida > Poales > Poaceae > Triticum > Triticum dicoccoides. The sequence goes on along the minus strand of NC_041382.1, from coordinate 454,578,929 downwards.
CAAGAATTTGGTTGACACGCTCGACTTGACCGCTAGTTTGAGGATGGAAAGTTGTGCTGAAGCGGATGTTTGTGCCCATGGCCTTCTGAAAAGAATCCCAAAACTTCGAGGTAAAGATGCTGCCACGGTCTGAAAAGATCACTTGAGGAATACTGTGTAGAGAGACAATACGAGAGGTATAGAGTTCCGCCAATTGGGCTACAGTGATCGACTCTTTGATAGGCAGAAAGTGAGCCACTGTGGTGAGTTTGTCGATGACAACGAATATAGCATCATTTCCACGCTTGGACTTTGGAAACCCAGTTATGAAGTCCATTCAATGTGGTCAAACTTCCATTCTGGAATGGCAAGAGGTTGGAGGAGACCAGTTGGCCTTTGGTGTTCTGCCTTCACTCTTCTGCAGACATCACATTCATTCACGAATTGAGCGATCTCGCGCTTCATTCGAGTCCACCAATAAGCCTGTTTAAGGTCCTGATACATCTTCGTGCTCCCAGGGTGGATGGAGAGGAGAGAATTGTGAGCCTCGTTCAAGATCAATTTACGAAGGTCACCTTTGGGTACAACAATACGATCCTCGAAGAAGAGAGTGTCCTTGTCATCAAGGCGGTAGCACTTGTACTTGGACTGACTCTTGGCAATCCCAATCTTCACCTTTTTCACCATAGCATCAAGAAGCTGAGCTTGGCGAATCTGGTCTTCCAAGGTAGGAGAGACTTGAAGGTTGGCGAGGAAACCTTGAGGAACAACTTGCAGATTAAGTTTGCGGAAAGCTTCACAAAGCTCGGGTTGATAAGGCTTGAGAATAAGACTGTTGCAGTAAGCCTTCCTGCTCAAAGCGTCAGCAATCACATTAGCCTTGCCTGGAGTATACTCAATACTCAGATTATACTCTTGAATCATTTCGACCCATCGAGTTTGCCTGAGGTTGAGATTAGGTTGAGTGAAGATGTACTTGAGACTCTTGTGATCAGTGAAAATGTCCACTTTTCTTCCCAATAGAAGATGTCTTCAAGTCAAAAGAGCATGCACAACTGCCGCCAACTCGAGATCATGAGTGGGGTAGTTCTTCTCATTAGGCTTCAACTGGCGAGATGTATAAGCAACAACTTACTTCTCTTGCATCAATACTGCGCCAAGACCTTGGGGAGAGGCATCACAAAAGACCTCGTATGGTTTGGATTCATCAGGCAGAGTCAGAACTAGAGCAGTGATCAATTTCTCTTTCAAAGTGTTGAAAGCAATATCACACTCCGGAGACCAAACGTACTTGACGTGCTTCTGAAGAAGATTAGAGAGAGGCTTCACGATCTTGGAAAAGTTTTCAACGAATCTTCGGCAATAGCTTGCGAGACCGAGGAAGCTACGGAGTTGCTTCACGTTCTGAGGAGGTTCCCAATTCACAATTGCAGACACCTTCTCAGGATTCACGGCAATGCCCTTGGCAGAGATGATATGACCAAGATAAAGAACCTCATCGAGCCAAAATTCACACTTGGAGAACTTGGCGTAGAACTGATGTTCCCTGAGCTTATCGAGTACCAAACGCAAGTGCTTGGCATGATCTTCCTTGTTCTTCGAGAAAACCAGAATGTCGTCGAGATAGACCAAAATGAAGTCATTGGTGTAGGCGTTGAAGATGAAGTTCATCATGCGAGAGAACATCGGAGGAGCGTTGGCGAGGCCAAAAGACATGACAGTGTATTCATATGAACGAAAGCTTGTTCTGAATGCTGTCTTGGGAATATCTTCTTCACGAATGCGAATCTGGTGATAACCCATACGGAGATCAAGCTTGGAAAATACTTGGGCACCTTTGAGTTGTTCGAACAGCTCATTGATGTTGGGAAGTGGGTATTTGTTCTTGATGGTCTTCTTGTTCACTGGACGGTAATCAACACAAAGTCGGTCCGTTCCATCCTTCTTCTTCACAAAAAGAACATCACAACCCCATGGAGAAGAACTAGGCCGGATGAGACCCATTTTCTCTTGAATATCGAGTTGCTTCTTCAGCTCCTTCAACTCTTCAGGTCCGAGCTTGTAAGGACGTTTGCACACAGGTTCCGTGCCAGGCTCAAGATCAATAACGAATTCAACTGGCCGGTGCGGAGGCATTCCTGGAAGCTCTTCTGGAAATATGTCTTGATATTCGCAAACAACTGGAATTTGGGAGATAGCATCCAATTCACCCTTCTCATTAAGATAAAACAGACGGATTGTATTATCCCGAGCGGCAAAGACAATAACATCCTCAGACGAATGAGTCAATTGAATCTGCCTGGCAGCACAATCAAGATGTGCCTTGTGCTTAGAAAGCCAATCCATTCCGAGAATAAGATCAATATCCGAGTTACCAAGAACAATTGGGGAAGAAAGGAACTTGTAGTCACCCAATGTGATAGGAACCTCAGGGACGCAGGTGTTAGCTGTCATCTGCTTGCCCGGTGACACAATTTGCAAGGAACTTTGCAGATACTGATAATCACACTCATACTTTGATGCAAAAGGTTTGGAAATGAAGCAATGCAATGCACCAGTGTCAAAAAGAACTTTAGCTGGAATATCATTAACAGGAAGGTTACCCATGATCACATCTAACGAGTCCTCTGCCTGAGCTGCATTCATCAAATTGACCTTGGCCAACTTGGGGTTATGCTTGACCACAGCTATACTTGCCGATCTCACGAGAGGAGGAGGAAGACGCCTCTGGTTGAGACACTTGTTGGCATAGTGACCCTTCTGTTGGCACTTGTTGCATGTGACCTCTGCAAGCGGACGGTGATACAGAGCACTCGATCTTGGAGCTTGAGACGAAGTCTTGTTCTGAAAGCCAGGGTTGGGTGGGTGGGAAGAACCACTGCCACCTTTGCTCTTCTGCTGATACGGCTGACGGAACGGAGGAGGAGGAAGCCAAAACTTCTGCTGCTTGGCCACTTGAGTAGAGGAAGAAGGAGTAACATCTCTGACTCGCTTCTTGGAAGCATCACACCTCAACTGAGCAGCCTCTTGCTTCAATGCCATGTTGTAGAACTCATCGTATCTCAAGGGTTCGAAGAGGACAAGAGCGAGCTGAATTTCTTCTCTGAGACCACCCCTGAACTGATATATCATGCTCTTCTCATCAGGGACGTCCTGCTTGGCAAAGCGGGCGAGCTTCTGGAACAACTTGTTGTAGTCATAGACAGACAAAGAGCCTTGCTTCAGATTGCGGAATTCCTCACGCTTGCTTTCAACCATGCTCTGGGGAATATGATGAGCTCGGAAATCTCGACGGAAATCATCCCAAGTGATAACACGTCCACCCCTGGAGTCCTTGTACTGCACGAACCATTCTGCAGCTTGATCTTTGAGTTGGAAGGAAGCAAACTTGACAAAGTCCTCAGGCCTGACGTTACTGCACTCGAAATGCTTACACAGATCCACAAGCCAATCGTTAGCATCGGTTGCCTCAACACAATTGCTGAAAGTCTTTGGCCCGTTAGCAAGGAACTGGTTGAGTGTAGCAAAGTGACTCTGATTGCTGCCTTGATTCCCTTGGTTGCCTTGATTGCGCTCTTGGAGAATTTGCATGATCAACTGTGTGTTTGCATTGGTTGCGGCCATCACAGCTTGCCATGCCTCTGGAGGAGGTGGAGGTGGTGGCGGATCAGGATTCGGAGTCGTGCGCGTTGGAGGAGCCATCCTGAAGAAGTTGACCATCATTAGCACAATGATAGACAATATTGAAGCTGAATCCAACGGAATGAAAATTGCAACATATAGTCTTCACATCCGAACAAAATGAACGAATGCATTCCTCTTGAAATTGTCACATATCCATAAATTGAGAAGCCACGTACAATTAAGGTAGAGAAATAAATCAACAAGGTATGGATCAAGAACGAATAATCGGTAAGAAATCCCAATCTCAAACCAATATCCGTGGAAGAAGAACTAGAGCTACTAGAATTCCCACCTATGAAACTCCCGAACCTTTCCGGTTATGCAATCAGGTGTTGGGGATACAGGGGAAGCATAATATCTCACCAAAACTAGCAAATCTGACGTCTAGCTGTATCCATCCTTCAACACATAACCAAGAAACCTTCGGAAACCATCTACCTCAACCTTCAAAAAGCATCTGTTATACAAGTTATGGCGATACTCCCGAACTCCTGCCCCAGTACTGGGTGGCGTCTAGGTTATCTCACCAACGAACTGCATAAAAGAGACTTTCGATGTCGGCGTACTAGACTCAGGTATTCCAGAACTGCAACGATAAAATTATGATGACAACACCTCAGAGCTCAACTCCCCGGGACACTTCCACTAAACCCCTGACAGGAGGCACCAAGACAATGTTCTCATCATAAAACCATCAAAACGATTCCAAGATACCCGCGTGATCCTAAAAAAAAATTAGTGAAATTTGAGAAGAGAAGAGTCAAAACTCTACGTCAGGATGCCTTACCAGAGCGAAGAGGAGACTGGGAATTAAAAAGAATTCCTTATCTCTCCGACATATAATTCCTAAACACTCAAAACATTTTTCTAGACACAACTCGGCCGCTAAAACGATCACGCAATGGGGCTCCTAAGGTCGGGGAAGGCTCTGATTACCAACTTGTCACACCCTTGATGCGACTATAGCTCCCACGTGTCGAGGCACGACTTAGAGACATAATCGCATTGAAGGCATATGTCGCAAGTTAGGCAATCTTCACAACATCCCATGTAATATGGTAATAAAAAGGGAGATAACATAGTTGGCTTACACTCGCCACGTCAATCAAGTGCATAAATAACATTACATCATCCAAACACTCATGGCCTGACTACGGCGCCAAAATAAAAGAGAACCCAACATGCGACTCGGTCCCGTTCACCCACAACTGGGCACCACTACTGATCATCGGGAAAGGAAACATAGTAACGTTGAGAGTCTTCGTCGAACTCCCACTTGAGCTCATACGCGTCTCCTGGAGCGGAATCATCAGGCCCTGCATCTGGTGTAATAGTAATCTGTGAGCCACAGGGACTCAGCAATCTCGCACCCTCGCGATCAAGACTATTTAAGCTTATAGGTATGGCAAGGTAAATATATGGAGCTGCAGCAAGCGACTAGCAAGTATGGTGGCTAACTTATTCGCAAAAGAGAGCGAGAAGAGGAGGCAAAGCACGAGCGAGAAACTAGAGAGCAACCTGCGAAAACATTACTCCAACACCGTGTCCACTTCCCGGACTCCACCGAGAAGAGGCCATCACGGTAATACACTCGGTTGATTCATTTTAATTTAATTAAGGTTCAAGTTATCTACAACCGGACATTAACAAATTCCCATCTGCCCATAACCGCGGGCACGGCTTTCGAAAGTTCAATCCCTGCAGGGGAGTCCCAACTTAGCCCATGACAAGCTCTCACGGTCAACGTAGGAATAGACCTCCTCCCAAGACGTTCCGATCAGACTCGGTATCTTGGTAACTCAAGACACTTCGACAGGTTAAAACAAGACCAGTAACACCGCCCGAATGTGCCGACAAATCCCGAATGCTGCACATATCTCTTTCTCAGGGCACACTCAGGTGAGCGCTCCATACAACTAAAACCAAACCTCGAGTTTCTCCGAGGGGGCGCTGCATAGGACTCTAGTTTGGACCAACACTCAGAGGAGCACTGGCCCGGGGGGGGTTTAAAATAAGATGACCCGCGGGCTCCGGAAACCCGAGGGAAAATGAGGCTAGGCGGCAAATGGTAAGTGCAATGTTGGGCATTGCTGGAAAAGCTTTAATCAAGGCGAAATATCAAGGGGTTCCCAATATAACCCAACCGCGTAAGGAACGCAAAATCCGGGAACATAACACCGATATGAAGGAAACTAGGGCGGCAAGAGTGGAACAAAACACTAGGTGAGAGGCCGAGCCTTCCACCCTTTACCAAGTATATAGATGCATTAAGATAACATGGCAAAATAATGATATCCCAACAAGTAAATAAATGTTCCAACAAGGAACGGCCTCCAATCTTCACCTGCAACTAGCAACGCTATAAGAGGGGCTGAGCAAAGCGGTAACATAGCCAATCAACGGTTTGCTAGGACAATGGTGGGTTAGAGGTTTGACATGGCAATTTGGGAGGCTTGCAAGCTAGTGGTAGGCATCATAGCAATGGCATAGCAAAAGAGCGAGCAAACTAGCATAGCATAGATAGTAGTGATTTCGAGGGTGTGATCATCTTGCCTGCACAGTTGTCAGAGTTGACTGGATCCTCGAAAGAAAACTCAACGGGCTCCTTGTTAGCGAACTCTTCTCCCGGCTCTACCCAAACAAGACAAACAAGCAACAAGGATACAATCAACCACGTGCAAGGATCAAGCAATATGATGCAATGATGATATGCTATGCGGGATGCGATGCGGGATGCAAAATGCAAGATATGACAGGGAATGCATGAACCTGGCCTCAACTTGGAAAACCAAGTGTGCCACTGGAAATATGAGATGAAATTGCTTGAAAACGATATAAAGAACTCCGGAATCGGAGTTACGGTTTGGAAATGGCAAGCGATTCAAATATGGCCCCGGTCTGCGATTTACAGCAAGTAGGCATCTAAATGCAACGAGATGAACATGCTACAGCACCCAAACATGACAACAAAATACATGGCAGGGATGCACACAAGATGCTTAACAAAAGTCTAGCACTGAGCTACGGCCAATTCATCCATTAACAGGTTCAAAGAAGCATGGCAAAAATGCATATGACAAACGGATCTCAGACTTAGTGAAATTAACACTTATCTGGAATTTCAGATCAGGTAGCCCTGTTCGGAGCAACGAAACTACAAGCTACAGGACCTGAACATGGCAAAGTAAAGCATGGCATGGAGCTTCTCAAAGAACTTAACAAAAGTCCCTTAGTGACCTTGAGCCAAAAGGGATCAGAAAATACAATTGCAAGCATGTGAACATAGCAAAAACATAATCAGTTTTCAGACTAAGTGAAAAACTGACACATGCTGAAATATAACTCAAGTAGGCATGTTTACGAGCTCGATGCACTCACTACAGAGCAAGTCATGGCAAGACAAGCATACATCCATCAAGAAGGCACAAAATGCAATCTAGACATGGCAATAACAATAGCATAGCATGCATGGATCAACTACAACATCACCGGCAAAATTGCAAACAAGTTGACAATCTGCCCAGATTCACAAATTAGCAAAAGTAGAGCTCGATTGACTCAAGCTAGGTTGCTCCATAATTGCAAACAAAGGCATGGATGGATAGAGCACTACAATATTAACAAAACATCCTTATTGATCATCCTCAAAAGAGGCACGAATCACTAGGAAACAACAAGAACATATGGCATCATGAGATAAACAGCTCCAGGACTTAGTGAAATTACTAAGTCCCTGAAAACAGACTTAGCAAGTGCACCACTTTGCAAGCTTGCACAAGTCACCACACACATCACAAAAAATACATGGGTTGCACCTCTGGATAGATGAAAAAACCCTTAACAAAACACATGTAGAGCATCCGGGCATATCATGCACACATTAATCATGGCAAAAATAACAAAAGTGCTAAACGGAGTAGCAGATCTGACAATTAACTCAAGTAGCCCTATTCTAACAGCATTTCGGGCATCAAGATGAGCTCAAATGAAAATGATGCAATGGAATGAAATGATGTACTCTCTGAGATGAACATTTCTATATGCTATATGCATAAATCGGATTTACAGATGCAAAGTTACGGAGCCGCGAACATGAGCACTTGGACTGAGAATTTCGGGACTTAGAGTAAAAAAGAAAAGAAAAAAAACGACCTAGAGTTTCACTGTTCACCCCGATCTAGATCTGGATCGCAAGGAGCCCGAGGGTCGACGCCGGGGCTCGCCGGAGTTGAGCCGGAGAAGAAGAAGACGGCCGGGGCGGCCGGATCCGTGCGGGGAGGCGAGGCCGGAGGAGGAGGAGGAGATGGCCGGCCGCGGCGGAGCTCGGCTCCGGCCGGCGGAGCGCGAGGCGGCGGGGAGGAGCAGGGCAGCGGCGCGGCGGAGCGTCGCCGGCGCAAGGCGGCGCGGGCGGTCGGGCGGAGGAGGGAGATGACCCGGGAGACGGCGGGAGCGACTGGGCCGCGGGGGGCCCGGCTCGGGCCTGGCGGGCCCGTGCGGGTGACGGCGCGGCGAAGTGGGCACGCCCCCACGTGGCGGCGTCCGATTGGGTGGCTGTGGCGGCCGGACGTGTCCGGTTAGGCGGCGGACATGTCCGGCGGCGCGGGGGAGATTTTTTTTAGGGTTAGGGGGAGAGGATCCGCAAATTTGGAATGGGGGGTGTATATATAGGCATAGGGGAAGCTAGGAGAGTCCAAATGAGGTGCGGTTTCGGCCACGCGATCGTGATCGAACGCTCTAGATGATGGAGCAGAGTTTGGTGGGTTTTGGGCCAAATTGGAGGGTTGTTGCGCTGCAACACACACGAGGCCTTTTTGGTCCCTCGGTTAACCGTTGGAGTATCAAACGAAGTCCAACTCATACGAAACTTGACAGGTGGTCTACCGGTAGTAAACCAAGGCCGCTTGGCAAGTCTCGATCCAATCCGGAAATGTTTAATCCCCACACACGAAAGAAAGCTAGATATGACCACCGAAGGAGAACAAAGCGCCGGAATGCAAAACAGACAACGGGGAAAATGTTCAAATGCATGAGACAAACACGTATGCAAATGCAATGCACATGATGACATGATATGAGATGCATGACAACGACAACAACACACGGAGACAAAAACCCAAACCCGAGGAAATAAATATAACTTAACGCCAGAAACGTCAAGAGTTGGAGTACAAATAGGGCAAGTTACATCCGGGGTGTTACACCCAGAGCCTGTGAAGAAGGCGAACGCCTGTGAAGCTATCGCGTTTTGGAAAAGGCTCAGAGCCTGTGAAGATGGCGAACGCCTGTGAAGCTATCGCATTTCGGAAAAGGCCCAGAGCCTGTGAAGAAGGCGAATGCCTGTGAAGCTATCGCGTTTTGGAAAAGGCCCGGAGCCTGTGAAGAAGGCCAACGCCTGTGAAGCTCACCGCCCGTGACACTCTCACGTAATAATGAGTTGGGGCTGTACACGCCCCGGAGTCTCAGGAGCGCCGACCTCAGGCCCTGGGGCTCCCTCCCACGCCCAGTGGCAGCACTTAGCTCCGCGCTGGTGAGAAGACGTCGAAGACTAGATTAGGTGTCGGACGCGGCTTTTCATTTGCTTTCCACAGTTGGCTTGTTCCTTCTCATTCGAAGTTTTATTGAAGTTGTTGCCGTCTTTGGCTTTTGATTCTTCGACTTTTCACTCTCCTCCCTCGATTTCTCTTGTGCAAGGCCTCGCGAGGGGGGAAGCTGAGCGCCCTCGCGAGTGTTCCTATCCTAGTCATTCAAAGAGTTCGTGACCTGGGCCCATTACAGGAGCACCCCTCCAGTCCGTGCCCCATAGGCACCGCGACACAAACAAAGGACCTGGGTCGGTCGCCCCCCACGGCCGGGGCCGGGAACTATCCATGCTCGGGCACGTAGCCGGAAGGTATGATAATGAAAGCAAAACGATGATTAACAGCAATAACCCAAACACGCCCCCGCGGGGCTCCACACTACTGTCTTTGTTATGCAGGAAAAAGGAAAAGAAAGAACAAATATGGTGCAGCTCGCCTCACACCGGCCCGCAGGGAAGGCCCGAGCTGCCTTCGGAGCTCAGGCGGACTCCCTCTCGCGCTTCACTAGGGCGCAATGGCGGGCGGACACGTTGCCACCTCCCAAGCAGATACGAAGGCGTGGAGGCTGACCGCGGCCACCGCTAGAAGAGTTGCCGCCTGAAGAAGAACCGGAGAAGCTTGAGGAACCCTGAGCGCCGAGCGCTGCCCTCTCCATCATCGCCGGAGCTGGGTTCCCAGCCGCGGTCGTCACCCTCGGGGCAACACCCTGCGCGGCGACCATCTTCCCCAAACACCCGCACATAGAGGGTGGCATCGCTGTCGAACTTGAAGTATCGGGTGCACCGACGGCTCAGGCCATGCGCGCGGGCAAACGTCTGCCAACCGCGGGCCAGGGACAGGCTCCCAGGCGCGGAGACCTCCAGTGAGACCCATGAGGCCCGGCTGCAGCAGCCGTCGGCCTAGAGCCAGAGGCCGCCCGGGGCTCCGGCCGGGAGCTCGCCAAGGAGGAAGCGAGGAAGTGGAAGCCGGGTGCTAGTCGGCTCCGCCGACCACACGACGAACTCCGGCAGCACTTCAGCAGCGCGAAAGCGCAGCCTAGGGGGACGCGCAGCCGGAGCGCGCCCCCCGGCCGCAGCAATCCGCCCGTCGCTGTGCTGAAGATCGCCTCCACGGCCGCGGGGAGCCACCATGGTGGCCACAGGATGTTTGCGAGGGCGCCCTCAGCCGCACTTGGGCGGGGGAGAGACAGGTGGCGAGCCTTCCCCTTCTCTGCGGCCGAGAACCTCCTCGATGGGGCCATGAAGAAAAAGGAGAAGCAAGGGGGGATGAACTAGAAGGGCGCGCGCCGGTCCGTACTTATAGCTGGCGGTGGCCAACCAACGCCCCCCACGATCGTAGGTAATTATGACCCGCTTTGCATGCAGGGACTTGTCCAACCCGTGCAGTTGCCGAGGCGCCATGGGGAAGTGGAGGCGCCCACGTCCAATCAACCGCCACACGGCGCCCAAGGCCGCAGGCTGTTAGGGCCCGCGGCGCTTCGCTCTTGCCCTTCCGCCTGCCTGCACGGCCAAGTCCGGGCGCGCCTTGGGCCTGGGGGCTACTGTCGGCGTTCTAGGAACGGGATTCCCCAGACTTGCCTGCCTGCGGCTTGCGGCGTGGCTCAAAGGAGGGCCCAGCATGGCCCATCTTCACCAACACAAACCCAAGACCCTCGCGAGGGGCCAAGCCTCGCGAGGCGCACGACGCGGAGCTTCCTCAGAAACGGCCTCATCAGGCTGGCTCACGAGGAGGCGGAGAGATCAAGGCGGGGTACCTCACGAGGTGCCCGTGACGCAAGCCATGACGACCGAGGGTGCCAGGCGGGTGCCAGCGCAGTGTCCTCCTTTCCTCTTTGGTGCAAAGGGGGCAAGCGCAGCCGCGGAATACTGAGGCATCAGGCAAAGGTTGCCATTTCGGTGCAACGAGACCAAGACCATGAGGACTACAAGACAGAGGTCATCGTGGAGCCCGAGACGGCGTCATCATCAGAGCTTTGTGCAGGCGAAGACTACTTTTGTCAGGGTAGCTAGTACTAGTTGTCCCCCTTCAAATTAGCCCGCCATTGTTGGCTCCCTTCCCGCTCGATATTTGGGAAGAGGACCAGGACCTCTATAAATAGGACCAGCCACCCACAGAGCAAAGGAGGTTCGGAGGTTCGAAGAAGAAGAGAAGGAGAGAGAGGGTTAGAGGAAGGAGGCTCTTTAGAGAGGGGTTTTGATCAGAGAGAGAGAGAGAGAGAAAGGTGACTGAACTCCTCCCAGCAGTTCATCGCCCAGCCAAGAACAGACCCTCGCGAGGTTGTTCCTCCTTGTATTGTTCATCATCATCAGCCCAAGAGGCAATCCACCACACCACGCACTGGAGTAGTGTATTACACCACAACGGTGGCCCGAACCAGTATAAACCCTGTGTCCCTTGTGTGTTCTTTCCTTAGTTTGGATCCTAGCAAGGCGGAGGAGTGCAGGTAGGTAGGAGGCGAAATCTCCGCGCGCACCCCACTGTTCGAACCTCAAGGGTCTGCCGGAACCCGAAATCCGACAAACACCATTATCATAAATATAGCATGCAAGAAGTAAAATAGTAGGCAGTGATATCCAGGAAATACAATAATACTTAGGACAAAACTAAAGCATTGTAACTATATGTGCACTGGTTTGTAATTTAGCACATGTAACATGTTCACTGCCAGAAGTATGGCCCTACAGGTGCAAGCAGAATAACGCGTCTCATGAAAAATTGAATGATGCTCTGAAGAAATTCAAAGGTGTGGTGCTTATGCTAAGAAAGTGAATGTAGGCGCCTGCCGTTGGATAATAGTACCTGATTCTCGGCGGCGTATGGGTATCGTTGTCATACTTGATAGCTAAGGATCGTCGATGGTGCTCATGTTGCAGTTGAGTTTCTGCCGGTTGTCGACGTTGCTAAAGCGGCTCCAGTGCTTCGGTTGCGGCACCTGTCGACATACAAGAAAGCTCGTTTGTGGTAAGTGAACAGTTACATGATAAAGAAGAGAAAAACTGAAGTACAAATTGAAATAACCCGATGAGGCTGCGGCGTCAGTAAAGCAGGGCTAGTCGAGTTGAATATGGCGTCCGTGGAGCGGGCCCGGTGAAGTGGACAAAGGCGTCGGCGGGCGCGGTGTACAGTGCTTTCGGTGAGGAAGATCTATTGCGGCGGACGAGGGCTTGTATGAAGGGCCAGCGATGGGGCGGACGAGGGAGTTAGTGAAGGGCCTACATGGTGGTGGACGAGGGCGCCGGTTAAGCAGATCCAGTTCGGTGGACCATGATGGCGGTCAAGGAGACCTGGAGCGGTGGACAAGCCAGTCGCTGAAGTGGCTCCGGTGAAGTGGTGAGTTGGCAATTGGGGGTTCCAAGGTGCGGAAGGTAGATCCAGTGGGGTGTGAGGTCCACCGCTGCGGCGGAGGACTAGATTCGGCGGCTTGGCGTGGTTGGGGGGTCGGGGAGGGGAAGGGGAGGGCTCTGGGGAAGAATGTTGGGGGCAAAGAGGGGAAAACAATGGAGTTACCAAAGCAGCCCTTTTCCGTTCATGTTGCAGGGGTAAAACAGGAATATCACAGGGCTAAACTTTCGAGTGCGAGATATTTCAATGTGAGCGGGAAGTTTGAAAGCTTTTGCTGCCTGAAATTAGGTGTTCTGCTCTTGTACGGCCGACTATGATATCATGGCTGAGAATTTATTTGTTTTGCACGCAAAAAAGTGCAACTTTTGAAAATCAATGTCTCCAACTTGAAACTTAGATTGTCCATTCAATTCAAATATGGATCATTGAGCTAGTACAAGCAAATACCATCACACGGTCCAATTCGAATGAAATTCTGAATGTGTTTATCCTAAATATGATGACAAAAGCAAAAATGTGTATGTGTATGAATAAAGTGGATGATTATAAAGTTTGAACATGCTCGTATGTGTATATCTCTAGGTTTGATATATGAATTTGAAATCACGAAATCCCGGCTTAAAAATGTACATCCTTTTAAATGAATTACAAAAGCTAAGGATGGAGTCGAATTCCAAAATTCCAATCTTAGGTTTGTAATTCTGGTACTTCAAGGTATATCACGCATGTTCATAAGTATCATTATCTCATAGTCCAAACTATGAAACAAATTGATCAACCATGAGTGCACACACTATTGACCATATATATCTCAATTACGCTAAAGTCCCTCAAATATACACACCTCACTCTTTATCTAAAGCCAAACCCCCCACCCCGTCCCGTCCCCCCCCACAAGCCGTTCTCTCCCCTGGACACGAACACACGAGCACATTAACACCCCCTATCTTCTAAAGTCTGGTCCCTAATATAGGTCTCTATCACTTTGTCTCTCGGGAATGCACACATCTCTTCCCCCACTTTCTAGGTCTCCCGGCATCTCAATTTGCCAAACACACACACACTATGTAGAGTGTATCTTCCCCATACACACAAAACGTCGCCCCCAAACGTCTATCTCCCTAGTTATGGGGTTCTCGCAAACTCACCTAACACACCACCCCCACTACAAACAAGCACATTGTGTCTCCTTGTCCACCACTCTCCTCTTTATATCTCTCCCACATGCGGACCTGCCTCAGCTCCTTCCCTGTATACGTATATGTCATGACTCTTTCCATAGCTCCCTAATTTATCATCATTCTCAATCTCACACGTTGTTCTCCACACCATATATTCTAGATCTCTCATGAAGTCCCTATCACACACACGATGACTCGCTTCCTTTGCATCTCCGTACATAGGCCACTTTCGAACAACATCAACATTGTCTCCCTATCTATATGCCATTTCTACACACAAACGACCCCTCTCTTCCTCTCTATCTCTCCGTCGCTAGCTCTCTCTCTCTCTCTCTCTGTTGCTCTCACACCCCTCTCGCACACACACTCGATGTCTCTTCCAAATAGTGTGCTCCCCGCCCGCACCCATGCTATCCCGCTACTACACATGCCTTTGTCTCTCTTTGACACACACGTCACACCATTCCCCCTTCCCTATACTAGGTTTACATCATTAGTGGTCTCTCTACTCCACATACACACACTCCCTCTCACACACAAACACGCGCACGCACAAACACCCATCTATCTGGATCCTTCTTTTAAGACACACACCCTTGCATATTCTCTCCAACTCTAGGTATGTATATATCCCCCCTCTCTCTAGCTCAGATGCACACCAAAATTCTCCATCTCTCCAACTCACACATCTCTCCCCATGTCCGCATGTGTATCTCACACACTCACTCTCTGGTTATGTCTATGTGTCTCCATGTTACACAACACAAAGCCCCATGTACATGTCTCTCTCTATCGTCCACACATAGAGACACAACGAATCTTTTATCATTGCCTCAGTCTCTACACATATCACACACGCACAATGTCTCTCTCTCTCTCTCTCTCGCACACACGCTCAACAAAGGTTTTCCTGTGAATAACTTACGGTCTATTCATCAACAGTCGTGGCAATACGGCGAATACGAGACGTGAAAAAGAAGAAATCTACATGTGCGTAGACCACCTAGTATGACTACTAGGACTAGAGCAAGGCGAAAGCATGCCGCCATCACCCCCTCCATATCGGCAACGTGAAAACCTTTGGTTTACACAATCGATAAGTCATTGTGCTAAGGCCCCACATGTTGAGCCGTTGAATAGAATGTAGATCCTAGTTTATGGAAACAAGTATCGATAATACGTTTGTATCTCCATACTTATATTTCTTCTCTTATAAAAAACCGAGTTGGTGATGATGGTACGCGTGCCATCTTGCAATATAGACTGTCTGATCTATATCTGATGGATAGAAATTACACTAAAAGATACCCGCACCTCTCTCCACATTTGCAGACAAGGCCTTCCCTCGTTCATCCTTATCTCCAACAATCTCATTGTTAAGCAATTAAAAAAGGAAGCCTTTGGAACAAACTGGCATGGTGGTCGCTGCCATCGTCGTCCATCCCCATGCCTCCGCTCGGTCTGACCACCAATCACCACCACGCCCCATTCCTCTTCAACTTATCTCCTCTTTCTCGAGATATCATTAGTTTTTACACATGGGATTACTCCCGCATGGGTCAATCACAACAGGTGTTTTATAAAAAAATCATCTTGATGTTCCGTGCAATGCACTGACATCTTGCTAGTACTCCTACAAAAGACTTAGTTGGTGATGATGGTGTGTCTGCCATCCGTAATTTCTGACCATTAGATCTACATCTAATGACTATGAGGTAAGTTGTTGCCTTTTCTCACCAACATCCCACTTCTCTACCAATTTGCAGAAAAACCCATAATTAGTATCTTAAAACCAACAACATCCCTCCCTCACCTCACCAAAATAGCCCAAGGAATATATTTTGATTGAAACATAATATATCTCTAGTGATATATGTATATCTGTAACATCCCAAAATTCTAAATTTTGGAATGTTATAATAAATAGATAGATTTGATTGATTGTTTGATTGATAGTCTGAAAGTGAGTGAATTTGAAACTTTTTGAAAGTTAAATGAGAGGGAATAAAAGGACTTTCCCAAACTTTCATATTTGCTTTCTGATCTCCATGAATTCAAATTCTTTTCAAATACAAAATCCTTGAGCGAAGATCATATGACTTCTTCCATTTAAATTAAATGAAAGGGTATTTGAAAATAATAGAATTTCATTTGGAAATATTTCAATTCATAAACTTCATGCAGCTCAATGATTTTCATGAGAGAAGATAAAATGACTTCTTCAAATTATATGAAATATGAGTTGGGAGTTTCAAAGAATTAAATTCAAAGTTCTTTTGAATTTATTTTCAATTTGGAGTTATGTGAGTTTTATTCAAATTATTTTTCTCCAAAAATAAAATATATGGAAATTAGGGTAACATGATTTCTGACAACAAAAAATTGGAGAGAAATAAATTTTAAATCATTTTGATATTTTTAAAATGATTTTTATTGGATTTCATTAGACCACTAGCACTCTTCGAATTATCTAAAATTGTGTGGATTTTATTTGGCATTAGAAAAATGTCCATGTTGTAGAAACTCCTTTTCTGCAAATTTTGGTATATTATATGCCTATATAAAAATTTTATTTTATCTTTGCTATTCGGTTTTCCTTCTGTTTCTATTTAAAAAAACTATACGTGCGGCCCATATTTATTTATCGCCTACATGCGCAGTATAGTAGCTTCTGGCGCCCCATTGTTTTTTTTCTCTTAAATGGGCCAGGCCCAGCCAGCCTTTCCTTTTTTTAGGACGAATTTTGTTTAAAAAAATTGCAGCCGCAGCGTGCCCGCGGCCGGCCGAAGGCCTTTAGGCCCATCCGCCTCTTTTCT
This sequence comes from Triticum dicoccoides, assembly GCF_002162155.2. NCBI lineage: Eukaryota > Viridiplantae > Streptophyta > Magnoliopsida > Poales > Poaceae > Triticum > Triticum dicoccoides. Next base: position 454,562,348 of record NC_041382.1, on the reverse strand, counting down.
TCTCTGTTTTGTATATTTTCGTCTACGTTTAGTCCCACATTGCCTAGCCTTTGACCCCTAATCCTCTTTTCCACCAACAAATATAGACCCATAGAGCCTCCAAAAATCATCCGATTCGGGTTAAATCAATATTTTGGTTTGACTAGATTCATTTAAGAAAAATATTTTTCTCCTCTCCGGCGCGACTTCTGGAAAATTGTCTCTTCTCTCCAAAGTCATCTTTTCTCTACCTTATAAAGGTATCTTTCTTTGTTTTTTTTCTTCTTATACTTTGTAGTTCATTACTTTTAGACTAATATGATATAATAATTAGATTATCAATTAGTCTACGTATTTATACGTTAGACCTTAACCGTAGCTATTTTTTTCGTAAAACAGCTTGGCCCTGATTTTTTAAATAGTCATAACTTTTCACTCGTTTATCCAAATTAGATGAAACCAGCGCCTATAGCTTCGTCTTGTTGTCACCTATCCAGTGAACCTGTCACGTCAACTTTTGAAATTTTCAATTTTCAAATTTTGTTTTATATTCAAACTTCTTTTGATCATAACTTGAGTTTTATAACTCCGATTTAGTTGATTCTTTTTGCAAATCGAAGCTCTTGACCTAAACCTTCTGATAAGGACAAATTCATATAATTTTGGTACTGTAAGAAATTGTTTTATGTTGCAAGAGTATTTGCTTGGTTTTGGTGTTTTCCGATTTGTCTTCTTCGTTCTTTCTGATCCTTTGAGTGATTGCTTATGTGTGGTTACTATTGCTTGTCTACAATAGATTAAACGGAGTGTGACAAGTAGAACTATCAAGAGTTATGAGTGCAAATCATCTTCATCAACATTGCAGGCAAGTTCACACTTTGATCATATCCCTTTTGTCACCCAGTTTTTATGCATTAGTTCCAATCCTCAAACATTGCATGATTAGGATGTCATTAACTTGTGGGTTGGGAAGTAGTTGATGAGGTAGAACCTATTGCCCTGTTACATTCAAACCTTGGGAGTTACTATTAAGTTATGCTTATATTGCCATGCTATGCTCGTAGACGTGGATTGGGTTTGAGAGTATTCATGACAGATGTGAGATTGTTAATTAATGGTTCAACTTAAGGTGGCAACTTAAATACACATCTGGGTGGATTGAGGCACTTGGAGTACCCAGTGTTGCCTGTATTTTTGGAAATCCTGGAGTACCCGTGTGATTTTTCTATGGACCACCACCCAGGCTCAAAGGGATCATAAGATTATTCATGCTAGAAACTTCAGTGTGCAGCCACAAGCTATTATGGGCTCTAGCATAGTTGAGTAAGTTACGTGAAGCTCTTGAAGAGGCAGATCAGTAGGTAGTGGGATGTAGGTTTGGTATGGTCTGTCCGGAGTAGAGAGTTAATGTTTCTGAAAGACTGTGTCTCGGTCATCCGTTTCTCAAACACCATGTCGTGCGAGAAATCCAACGGAGGCGATCGAGTCTTGTGGGGAAAAGTGCGCAAACCTCTGTAGAGTCTATAAACTAATCATGGTTAGCCGTGTCCCCGGTTATGGACAATTTTGAGTCTCTAGTCTTTGGATATTCATGTTGATCTCAACACTTTATTTAATCAACTTGATTGGGTTAATGATTATTATTTTGGGATTGAGTTGGAGGAACCTTCTCAATATTTTCAACCAACTTTGTAGTTAAATAAAATATATTCCTTTGCAGTAGGGAAAAATGGCTTTTCGCAAAAACATTATAACCATAGAGCTTTTCCACCAGCCATATATGCATGTAGTGATAGCTATTATTCATCATTATCCTCTGCTGTGAATTTGCCAGTACATTCAATGTACTAACCCTTTGTGGCTGCAATGTCTCATGTTGCAGGACTTCTTATGACGAGTAAGTGATACGTTAGGGTTACGATTTCTACACTCAACTTTGTCGTTGGTGTTGATAGGAATCCACAACCTTTGTTACTTCCGCTATTTGGATTGAGGTAATAGTATTTACGTTATGGTATACATGTGATTTACCTCTGTCATAAATCCTCGAGTACTGTGTGTGTCAGCATACCGATCCAGGGATGACACTTAAGCACAGAGACTTGACCATCTGAGGTCGGGTCGCTACAAGATGGTATCAGAGCACATGTTGACTGTAGGACGTGACCCCTAGAAACTGGCAAGCCCATAGGAAAGATTTTCTCTATAACTTTCTTTTCAAAAAAGATCTTTTACCTCTCCTCTCTTCAAAGCTTATTCAAATATTCCCTTTAGTGAGACCATACCCCTCTCCCCCTTTTAACCACATGAAGATTCGACTAATGAGACCACTCCAAGAAGTATAAGATATCGGACAACTGAGACCATTCGAAATGAAGAGGATTTTACCATACATTATAATAAAGGAAACTGCAACGGTTGAAGACTCCAAAGACTAGGAGAATTTGAAGGCCCTGTGCAATTTCTAGATTTGTATGACCTAGGAAGGCACCCCTTATGGAACTTGGCAGACTATGGAAGCTGTCAATACCCGAGATCAAGGTGTATCGGAGAAAGACCGGAACATGGAGAGTTGAGAACTCAAAGTTTTGTCAAGAAAACCCTAAGGCAGGAGATATCAACTATGGAAGATAGCTCATGGCAATGACAAGGGCAGAAACACGGTTATCCGTGATGTCATCGCCACTGATACTATGGTCACCGAGCTGAGCTAAGCATGCATTTCTTCGGAAGGATTGGATGGTAGAAGGCTGATGGAGCACCTAACAGTAAGATGAAGTTTTAACCTTAGCTGGTGTATCACCAGAATCTGGAGTAGTACATCAAGAATTTTAAGATGGAGCTCCAGGAAGCCATATTAGACAAGGACGCATTTCGTGAAGAACTCAGGAACCAGAAGCTGAAAGTAGCCAAGCTGGAGGAGCTACAACCTCGAGATACCAGAGATTTGTCAGGAACTGAAGGACAGTAGGACCATGGCTCATGCCAAGGATGTTGAAACCCAGAAGTTTGGAACGCAACTCCAGAATATTAAAGGACGTCACGAGAGACTTTGCGTCAATAGAGTGGATCTGGCAAAAGAACTTGAGAAAGACAAGCATGATTGGAAGAAGCCATTGGAGGCATGAACAAGGCTTGAAGAGTTTGGAGACATTGAAGATTTATTGACCTTTAGAAGACCAAACCACTGTTATATACCTACGTTAGATGTGACGTTTGTGAGCTGTCATTTGTTTGATGTTTTTCCGACAGCCACAGATAAAATCTGTCTTTTCAAAACCATTGTTTGTATTGCGCATCCCTCTCCCTCTCTCTCATCTCGCCCCAAAACCCTTGGACCCAATAGAGGATGAATGGAGATGAGCTTGTATTTTCTAGACCGATGAATCAATTGGAGACAGATTGATGGATTCAGAACATGGAGGATCACATGGAGAATAACCCTATAGTTGGAAACGATATGACCCAGCATGCTCTTCAGTGCTTTGAAAGAGGTGCTGCTACTTGGTGGGGGATATACCAAACCATGAATGGATGGCAAGGAGTAACCACTTGGAGAGAATTAAAGTAGACTCTGCAAAGATCTCACCTTGTGTCCCACAAGTTGAAGCCTTATGGAAAGGATATGAGGAAACCTTGTGCATGCAAGATTTGTGGAGAAATAGGACACAATCATAAAGAACACAAGGAGGAATGCCCGGAGTACCCGTGTGATCTTCCTATGGACCGCCACCCAGGCTCAAATGGAACTGAGATGATTCATGCTAGAAACTTCCGTGTGCAGCCACAAGCTATTATGGGCTCTAGCATAGTTGATTAAGTTACGTGCAGCTCTTGAAGAGGTGGATCAGCAGGTAGTGGGTTGTAGGTTTGGTATGGTCTGCCCGGAGTAGAGAGTTAATGTTTCTGAAAGACTGTGTCTCGGTCATCCGATTCTCAAACACCATGTAGTGCGAGAAATCCAACGGAGGCGATCGAGTCTTGTGGCAAAAGTGCGCAAACCTCTGCAGAGTGTATAAACTAATCATGGTTAGCCGTGTCCCCGGTTATGGACATCTTGAGTATCTAGTACTTGGAGTATCTTAAGTATCTCATCACTCTAAATTAATGTTGTTGGGTTAATAATTACCTTAATTGGGATTGATTTGGGGGAACCTTCTCAATGATGTTTCAACTACCATGATAGTTAAATTAAAATCTATTCCTTTGTTGTAGGAAAAAATTGGCTTTTCGCAAAAACTAAACCGTAGAGCTTTCCACCAGCCAAATATGCATGTAGTGATAGCATTATTCTGTTCTTGCTCTAGTGTGTTACTTTGCTAGCATATTCCATGTGTTGACCCGTTCTCGGGCTGCAACGTATTATGTTGCAGACTTTTCAGATGAGGAGTAAGGTTCGTTAGGTCATTGCCGTGCAGCTCAGCTATGTCGCTGGAGTTGATGGACTCACTTTATCTTCCAAGCCTTCCGCTGTTATCGTATTAGATGGCCTTAAGCCATATTTATTGTAATAAGTTCTCTTTGGAGACATTCGATGTAATAAGTGTGTGATTGCTACTCTGTTATAAATCCTCGAGTACTATGTGTGTCAGCATTACCGATCCAGGGATGACACTAAAGCATAGAGACTTGACCGTTTGAGGTCGGGTCGCTACAAGATGGTATCAGAGCACATGTTGACTGTAGGACGTGACCCCTAGAAACTAGCAAGCCCATAGGAATATTTTCTCTACAAAATTATTTTCAAAAGGATCTTTTACCTCTCTTCTATTTTGAGCTTATTCAAATATTCCCTTCTAGTGAGACCATACCCACATGAAGATTCGACTGATGAGACCACTCCAAGAAGTACAACATATCGGACAACTGAGACCACTTCGGAATGAAGAGGATTATACCGTGTATTATAATAATGGAAACTACAACGGTTGAAGACTCCAAAGACTAGGAGAATTTGAAGGCCCTATACAATTTCTAGATTTGTATGACCTAGGAAGGCACCCCTTATGGAACTTGGCAGACTATGGAAGCTGTCAATACCCAAGATCAAGGTGTATCGGAGAAAGACCGGAACATGGAGAGTTGAGAACTCAAAGTTTTGTCAAGAAAACCCTAAGGAAGGAGATATCAACTATGGAAGATAGCTCATGGCAATGACAAGGGCAGAAACACGGTTATCCATGATGTCATCGCCACTGATACTATGGTCACCGAGCTGAGCTAAGCATGCATTTATTTGGAAGGATTGGATGGTAGAAGGCTGATGGAGCACCTAACAGTAAGATGAAGTTTTAACCTTAGCTGGTGTATCGCCAGAATCTGGAGTAGTACATCAAGAATTTTAAGATGGAGCTCCAGGAAGCCGTATTAGACAAGGAAGCATTTCGTGAAGAACTTAGGAACCAGAAGCTGAAAGTAGCCAAGCTGGAGGAGCTACAACCTCGAGATACCGGAGATTTGTCAGGAACTGAAGGACAGTAGGACCATGGCTCATGCCAAGGATATTGAAACCCAGAAGTTTGGAACACAACTCCAGAATATTAAAGGACGTCACGAGAGACTTCGTGTAAATAGAGTTGATCTGGCAAAAGGACATGAGAAAGACAAGCATGATTGGAAGAATCCATTGGAGGCATGAAAAAAGCTTGAAGAGTTTGGAGATGTTGAAGATTTATTGACCTTTAGAAGACCAAACCCCTGTTATATACCTATGTTAGATGCGACGTTTGTGAGCTATCATTTGTTTGATGATTTTCTGACAGCCACAGATAAAATCTGTCTTTTCAAAACCATTGTTTATATTGCGCATCCCTCTCCCTCTCTCTCATCTCGCCCCAAAACCCTTGGACCCAATAGAGGATGAATGGAGATGAGCTTGTATTTTCTAGACCGATGAATCAATTGGAGACAGACCAATGGATTCAGAACATGGAGGATCACAGGGAGAATAACCCTATAGTTGGAAACGATATGACCCAGCATGCTCTTCAGTGCTTTGAAAGAGGTGCTGCTACTTGGTGGAGGATATACCAAACCATGAATGGATTGCAAGGGGTAACCACTTGGAGAGAATTAAAGTAGACTCTGTAAAGATCTCACCTTGTGTCCCACAAGTTGAAGCCTTATGGAAAGGATATGAGGAAACCTTGTGCATGCAAGATTTGTGGAGAAATAGGACACACCCATAAAGAACACAAGGAGGAATGCCCTAGTTGTGAAGGAAGTCACCCAGTTGAAGAATGGCCAACTAGGCAGATTACTTGTTTCTTGTGTGAAGGGGTTACCCACTATCCTACTCAGTGTCACATTTACCCCATGGTATGAAGAACCGTACAGCAGAAGAAAGAAGTAAAGAAAGGAGCCCTTATGGAAATTTTAGAAGAACCCATGATGAAGGAAGATGTGGAGGACACACCTAAAGAGGACCCGAGTAAACCCTGCACTAAGTCTTGCTATTCATGTGGAGAAGAAGGACACATCTCCCAAAATTGTTTGAATGGGGATCTAGTAGAATTCCCGATGGAGGAAGTAGAGTATGACCCACAAGAAATAGAATCCATGATTGGAACGGAAAAGTCCAGGAAGAGAAGTAGATTGGATACCAGAAAGGACCTGAGTCATATCACCTATTACAGGTGAAAGGAGTCAGGGCACTACCTCAGCAGTTGCCCAAAAAGGAAACCTCAAGACATGTCAGAAGTAATATGTTTTCGTTGTAATAGAGCAGGGCACTTTGCCAGAGAATGCCCCAAGGAGAAGGAAACTTGTGCTAGATAGTTGAGTTTGCAACAAAAGAAATGGAGTAGTAGAAGTGAGAACATTTTCTTTTATATTGAGGTGTTGAGTTGAGACATGTAATGGAGAAGCGAGAGATTGTAATCATTTGAGAATGAATAAAGTAGCATCGTTGGTACTGATATGGATTTTATGAGTTGTTACCCTATGAAGAAGAATTTTGACCATTTTTGAGGATATGAGAAATATGGTCTATGGAAGATTTGTGCATTTTAAGGGTGGTAGTACCCTGTAAGAACCCTTGACCCCTGGAAAAGATAAGGATACTCCACTGAGTGGATTTCGGACAAAATTCATAAGAGTTTTGTCTCGATATGTGTGATACCCCAAGAGTATGTGGGATGAAGTTGGAGACTGTCAGTTGTTTGGACCAAATGTGATCAAGGAGTCAGAAGAGAAAGTTAAGTTGATTCGAGATAGACTGAAGGTAGCTCAGTCCAGGCAGAAGAGTTATGCAGACTAAAAAACGCAAGGAGGTAGTCTATGAAATTGGAGATAGAGCATGTCTTCGTGTGTCCCCTCTGCGAGGATTTAAACAAATTGGAGTTAAGGTAAAGTTAGCCCCGAGATTTTTAGGACCATACCGAGTTTTGGAGCGTACGGGAGAAGTGGCCAACAAGTTGGAGTCACCCGAAGGACTATCAGGAGTTCATGATGTGTTTCACATTTCCCAGTTCAAGAAGTGTCATGCAGAGATGGCCAGTATTCCCCTATAAGGACGCTTGACCCTGGAAAGGATAATGATGTTCCACAAAGTGGAATATGGACTTCATAAGTATAAGTTTTTATCTCGGTATGAGGGATATCCCACAACAATGAAGAGATAAATTACTATTGCATATAAAGGAGGTATGATGTTGGTATTATGGAATGATTATAAATCCATGATGAGTCTAATCATGTCCTAGTTTGGTGCCAATAGAAGGAAGGAAGACATTACAATTGGATGGATTTAAGAATACTAGGAAGTTGGAAGTTGGAATAATGATCAGTTGCCCGATGATAAGATCAAGGACTACAAGTGATGAGATGGGCCATAACCCACATGCCCCAGGACCTGCCAAGAAGCAAGCACATTCTTGCTGAAGGAAAAACCCTGGAGGAAGATACGACGTTTATCAGCAGACAATTTTATAGGAGTAACGCAAAAACTGAGAGTTGTGAAGGAATGATAGATGTTTGTTTGGCTTGCAGAATCCATGGAATTATCCGAACTTAGTTCGTCGACAAGAGAAATTCTGCAATGCTTGTGAGGATGACCGAGTGTTAGAATGCGAGATTCGCTAAACCATGTACAAGGTAATGATTTGGGTGCGGGATGGATTGATCACCATACCAACTTACTCTTATTGTTCGCCTTGCTATATGGGATGGTAAATCTGAGTGACTTGCCTATAGTAGAGAGACGACGATATTAAACCTTGTTAAACCTTAGAATGGTATAAGATTTTTTCCCTTGTACATGGCAGCTTTTGCCAACCGTAGGTTATACGGTGAGGATCAACCCAGACCCATTTCCTGCAGGAGAAACCATAAATTGTAGACCACCATGAGATATCGATAGTTCATTAGTATTGACGCCAGACCCGTCAGGTAAGAAGACCCAGTCTCGGAATAACCTTACCAAGATGAAATGACAAAAGAATTGAGGAAAAGGTTATGCCGTTACCGGAAGATCCCAGAGAAAGAAATTATACTAAAGATCGGAGAAGACCGACCCTGTCAAGAATAAGGATGGAGTATATGAGTATTGATGGGACCGTAACAATGTTTCTAAGGGTGGTAGCACCCGAGACCCCGGAGACGATCGATGGATTTTGAGAAGACCCCGAACCTAACCTATTTCTTTCTAGCTTCTCCGAATCTCGAGGACGAGATTCATTTTAAGGGTGGTAGGTTTGTAACATCCCAAAATTGTAAATTTTGGAATGTTATAATAAATAGATAGATTTGATTGATTGTCTGAAAGTGAGTGAATTCGAAACTTTTTGAAAGTTAAATGAGAGGGAATAAAAGGACTTTCCCAAACTTTCATATTTGCTTTCTGATCTCCATGAATTCAAATTCTTTTCAAATACAAAACCCTTGAGCGAAGATGATATGAATTCTTCCATTTAAATTAAATGAAAGGGTATTTGAAAATAATAGAATTTCATTTGGAAATATTTCAATTCATAAACTTCATGCAGCTCAATGATTTTCATGATAGAAGATAAAATGACTTCTTCAAATTATATGAAATATGAGTTGGGAGTATCAAAGAATTAAATTCAAAGTTTTTTTGAATTTATTTTCAATTTGGAGTTATTTGAGTTTTATTCAACTTATTTTTCTCCAAAAATAAAATATATGGAAATTAGGGTAACATGATTCCCTACAATAGAAAATTGGAGAGAAATAAATTTTAAATCATTTTGATATTTTTAAAATGATTTTTATTGGATTTTATTAGACTAGTAGCACTCTTTGAATTATCTAAATTTGTGTGGATTTTATTTGGCATTATAAAAATATCCATGTGGTAGAAAATATTTTTTTGCAAATTTTGGTATATTATATGCCTATATAAAATTTTTATTTTATCTTTGCTATTCGATTTTCCTTCTGTTTCTATTTAAAAAAACTGTACGTGCGGCCCATATTTATTTATCGCCTACATGCGCAGTATAGTAGCTTCTGGCGCCCCATTGTTTTTTTTCTCATAAATGGGCCAGGTCGAGCCAGCCTTTTCATTTTTTTAGGCCGAATTTTGTTTTAAGAAAAAAACTGCAGCCGCAGCGTGCGCGCGGCCGGCCGAAGGCCTTTAGGCCCATCCGCCTCTTTTCTTCTCTGTTTCGTATATTTTCGTCTATGTTTAATCCCATATTGCCTAGCCTTTGACCCTTAAGCCTCTTTTCCACCAATAAATATAGACCCATAGAGCCTCCAAAAATCATCCGAATCGGGTTAAATCAATATTTTGGTTTGACTAGATTCATTTAAGAAAAATATTTTTCTCCTCTCCGGCGCGACTTCGGGTAAATTGTCTCTTCTCTCCAAAGTCATCTTTTCTCTGCCTTATAAAGGTATCTTTGTTTGTTTTTTTCTTCTTATACTTTCTTATTTTATTATTTTTAGACTAATACGATAGAATAATTAGATTATCAATTAGTCTACGTATTTATACGTTAGACCTTAACCGTAGCTATTTTTTTCGTAAAACAGCTTGGCCCTGATTTTTTAAATAGTCATAACTTTTCACTCGTTTATCCAAATTAGATGAAACCAGCGCCTATAGCTTCGTCTTGTTGTCACCTATCCAGTGAACCTGTCACGTCAACTTTTGAAATTTTCAATTTTCAAATTTTGTTTTATATTCAAACTTTTTTTGATCATAACTTGAGTTTTATAACTCCGATTTAGTTGATTCTTTTTGCAAATCGAAGCTCTTGACCTAAACCTTCTGATAAGGCCAAATTCATATAATTTTGGTACTGTTAGAAATTGTTTTATGTTGCAAGAGTATTTGCTTGGTTTTGGTATTTTTCGATGCGTCTTCTTCGTTCTTTCTGATCCTTTGAGTGATTGCTTATGTGTGGTTACTATTGCTTGTCTACGATAGATTAAACGGAGTGTGACGAGTAGAGCTATCAAGAGTTATGAGTGTGAATAATCTTCATCAACATTGCAGGCAAGTTCACACTTTGATCATATCCCTTTTGTCACCCAGTTTTTATGCATTAGTTCCAATCCGCAAACATTGCATGATTAGGATGTCATTAACTTGTGGGTTGGGAAGTAGTTGATGAGGTAGAACCTATTGCCCTGTTACATTCAAACCTTGGGAGTTACTATTACGTTATGCTTATATTGCCATGCTATGCTCGTAGACGTGGATTGGGTTTGAGAGTATTCATGACAGATGTGAGATTGTTAATTAATAGTTCAACTTAAGGTGGCAACTTAAATACACATCTGGGTGGATTGAGGCACCTGGAGTACCCAGTGTTGCCTATATTTTTGGAAATCCCGGAGTACCCGTGTGATTTTCCTATGGACCGCCACCCAGGCTCAAAGGGCTCATAAGATTATTCATGCTAGAAACTTCCGTGTGCAGCCACAAGCTATTATGGGCTCTAGCATAGTTGAGTAAGTTACGTGAAGCTCTTGAAGAGGCAGATCAGCAGGTAGTGGGATGTAAGTTTGGTATGGTCTGTCCGGAGTAGAGAGTTAATGTTTCTGAAAGACCGTGTCTCGGTCATCCGTTTCTCAAACACCATGTAGTGCGAGAAATCCAACGGAGGCGATCGAGTCTTGTGGGGAAAAGTGCGCAAACCTCTGTAGATTCTATAAACTAATCATGGTAAGCCGTGTCCACGGTTATGGACAATTTTGAGTCTCTGGTCTTTGGATATTCATGTTGATCTCAACACTCTATTTAATCAACTTTATTGGGTTAATGATTATTATTTTGGGATTGAGTTGGAGGAACCTTCTCAATATTTTCAACCAACTTTGTAGTTAAATAAAATATATTCCTTTGCAGTAGGGAAAAATTGGCTTTTCGCAAAAACATTATAACCATAGAGCTTTTCCACCAGCCATATATGCATGTAGTGATAGCTATTATTCATCATTATCCTCTGCTGTGAATTTGCCAGTACATTCAATGTACTGACCCTTTGTGGCTACAACGTCTCATGTTGCAGGACTTCTTACGATGAGTAAGTGATACTTTAGGGTTACAATTTCTAGACTCAACTTTGCCGTTGGTGTTGATGGGAATCCACAACCTTTGTTACTTCCGCTATTTGGATTGAGGCAATAGTATTTACATTATGTTATACATGTGATTTACCTCTATTATAAATCCTCGAGTACTGTGTGTGTCAGCATACCGATCCAGGGATGACACTTAAGCACAGAGACTTGACCGTCTATGGTCAGGTCGCTACAATATCAAAATTAGAGTGTTTTCTATAAAGTTTGTGAATAAGTATTATTCTAATTATGACCCGTTGCAACACACGTGAACATTGCTAGTATTTCTAACCATGCAAAAATTGTTTGTATTTCCATAGTTACAAGTTTTCCATCAAGATATTTGTCACTCAGGGTTGATATTTAATTTCAATCACGTACAGATAGGCACTATGTAACTAGCCTTGCTTATTGGCTTCCAAAGCTCAAATTTCACTCCTACTTACAGTATGTAGAGTATTTAACAAAAAACTACCACTTTCAAAAAGCCCTAGGAAGAAACTATTGTACAAAAAATACCAAGAACATACCCAAAATTTCTTAATCCGTGCCAAAAAACTACTACCTAGTGCCAATTAGGCTCGTTTAAACCCATTTATGAAAGGGTTGGCCCACACATCCGTGCTGACGAGGCAGCTTAAACCAACACATTTTGTTTGATCGTTGACACGAGGGACCCACATCTGACCTTCTATCCTGTTATTCCTCCTCAAATCATTATTTTTCCTGAACATTACTTCAAACAGTACTGATGCATGTTCATCGGTGGCATCGTTGATGAGCGAGTTGGCCACCGCTCTGCCGGATGGGCCGGACGCCGCGCTGGCCTCCGCACGGGTTGGATGGCTGGCCCGAGTGTGACTCACGGGCGAGCAAACCACCACGCTGGCCTTCGCTCGAGCCAGATGGCTGGCCTTAGCAGGGCGCGTGTGAGCAAGGTGCCGCACTGCCATGCCAACCTAGCTAGAAAACCTTGCAGACAAGCAGCTGGATGCATCCAGCAGGGTGTGTGCTATCTTGGCTAGCTAGCGGCCGCGAGCGCCGAACGAAGCTGGCATCCGGGCTGCCGCAAGATGGGCTCCACACCACCGACGGTTTTGACCCCGCCTTCTACCGGTGGCGGTAGTTGCGTCCCATGCCCTAGGATGACTAGGTGGACGGGCCGAAGGTAGGAGGTCACTCAAGGATTTTTGTCCAGACTGACATGTAGGTCCCACAAGTCATAACACCTAACTTGCCGGTCGAATAGAAGGCTTTGACTTAAGGGGCGACATGGGTTGAAACATGCCTATAATGGCACTTTTGTAGAGTAGTTGTTTCATGGTAGGGCTGGTTGGTAAGGGCATGTACAATGGTTGATAAGGTAGTCTTATCTTAAGTCTGCCACGTATGCAAGTGGTAGTAGTTTCTTGGCATTATTAGTGGTTTCTTGGCATTATTAGTGGTTTCTTGTAAGGAGCAATGTACTAGCGACAAAAGGAGATTCTAAGTTGCGTTGTACTCCAACGAGTACTACTAGTGGTCGCGGGAGTGTATAGCTCATTTTGTGGGTTCGATCTCGGCTGAACACACGGCGGCCTTTTTTTAAATAGTAACTTTGCTGTGAGCCAATATTGTACACTGGTAGTTTGACTTTTGAAGTCAAATAGACGTATCGCACCACAATTTGGGTGCACTGGATAGCCCAGTCACGTGAACGGGTTTTCCCTCCCATCAACTTGTGGCTCGCATACTAGAGTAGTACTCCTATATATCAATTCACACCATGCAAAGTTTCTCGCCTGCGTGCTCGCCCTACCGCACCTTGCTTGCAGCTTCCTCATCAACTAGCATATTTAAACTAGCGCCTCCCAATTAAGCCCGAGGAGCCCGAAAAGCCTGGCGCGACATTGGGAACTGTGCAATATGGCTCTGTACGTAAAGTGCTAGTACTCTACTACTCTGTAGCTTGTGGCGTTGCACGCATGGACTTCACTCCATTATCGGCTCTATAAAAGAAATTCCTCTTGAAGTGATTTTTTTGTTTTGAAACGGAGGCAAAAGCTTTGCCTCATCTCATTCATAAAGAAGGAACTACTAACAAAGTTCGACGAGATCCATTACACCTCCACAAATGGAAGCGAAAAGCCTAGTCTCGATGTATCAAATAACTCAAATGTTCTACCCCCGCAATAACCGCTGTTGCTAAACAGGCTGCTAGTGTGTGCGTGAGAGGAGCGGCTGAGTAGGCTAGCTACACACTTGAATAGAGAACCAAGAGTACCCACTATGCATGTGTACTTTCCCTGCATTGATAGTACATCGATGGTTCTAGAGAACAGTAGTAGTACCCTCCACTTCCAACTGTAGCTCCATGGCCCTGAGATTCAAGATTTCAAAACTGGTGCACTATACTAGACTAGAAGTACTACTAGTTGAGAAAGTAGTATTAGTACGTAGTAAATAATACACTCACCATCGTGGGGCACAAGGCACTACCACTATGCGTGCCCGCATAATTTCCTTAGCGAAGGGACGAGGCCCCGCAGTTACTATGCTCTTATCTTCTCATCGCCGGTTCCCCTCCCCCCGAAGAGAAGGCAGTTCGTCGCTGCTCCCATGGATTCGCTAGTGGTTCTCCTCCTCGTCGGGGCTGGGAGACCTTGGATGACGATCCTCTGGGAGAAATCGCACGCCGCTCCGACGTCCTCACTACCGCAAGCCTCGATGCTTCCTGCACCAACTTTTTTAAGATGGTGCTTAAACAGGCTTGGGAAAAGGCCACGCTTGTTTGTGTTCCATGCGTCCTCGAGGAGAAGGTTCTTCTATGGGACAATCCTTCGAACAGTCCACTGCTCCCTAGCCATGGTTGCACGTTGACTCTGCTAGAGTTGCCGACATAGAGAGGTAGTCGGATTTTGTCCGACGAGCAGGCCAGTCATGGATTTTGATCATGTAGTACTTTGTTATTCCATTTCCATCCCGTAATTTCTCTGCTGCCCACCGTCTTATATATAGGTCTGGGTCGGTGCCAATGAAGATTGGCTTGCATACCTCCTGCCGGATACCACCATCATTTTGCACAACATCCACAGCAGTGCGACCATTCCCATATACCCCTTCTCCACCATTGGGATCGGCCTTCCGGACTGGCTGGGCTTGAATACATATGATGATGCCTATATGAGATTGAAGAAGATAGCAATTGCGGACCCGCCGACAAAGCGACGCGACTACAACGATTACTATCTCATCGGGGTGTTGGACATAAGGATTGCCATCAATGCAAGAGGCAGTAATGGCAGAGGCTGGCGCATCTTGGCCGCGGTAGATTTGTACCCCTACATGTTCGAAGACGCCGTGCGCCATCTAGGATGCATCTTCGTGGTGATAAGCCAGGGGAGTTGTTTCATCTGGTTTCCATCCTACGGTACGGGACATTACAAACGGAATGCACACACCATCATTTGCATCCCTAACGGTACTCTATTATTTCATAGGGACCAGTCATCCCCCGATCAAAGTAAGATCGCCGATCCTGGATGTGCATTTGCATCCGCAATTCGGCCTAACCTGGAACCTTGTAGCTGACTTTGGCATATTGGGATCAACTATCTTAGTAGTCATTACCCATGGTATCACTGATGTGCAACATGGTCACACAATCTACCACGATTGGACCGTCACCATCTACCCAGGTATTCCATTTTCTCATTGTTGTGTGTTAGAGTAGTAGAGTTGTAGTACTTGTTAGTTATTTTATTTTCTTGACTGGGACATGTTTACTATACTAGTAGTACAACTTAGTATTATATTTTTAACCCTCTCGCCATCTCTTTCATTGTTGTACTACTTACTACTCCCTCTGTCCGGGTTTATTGGGCCCTTGAGCCACCAAAGGTTGTACCAAATTTTTAGACCCCTTCATTAATTATGTGTCATTTATTCCCTTGATTCCGCATCACCCGATGGAAGGCAGTGTGTGGTCCTCATTGATTGGACATGCATGCACGCTAGATCCATGCGGTAACCATTGCATGTGCTGGATTAGTTAATAGGGACAATTAATAGAGCGATTACAGACGCAATTTATAAGATTTATTGCTCTTTCTTGGTCTTTGGGCTTTGGCTATTGGGCCCAACAAACCCGGACGGTGGGAGTAGTACTAGTAGGAGTACTTTTTACCTTGGAAGACGCGTATAGCTAGCTAGGCCCTTGAAGACTTGAACCCACTAGCTCCCACCATTTTTGTTTTTCCATGTCTTACTATCTCATCCTAGCCAAGAGTGGCTATATATAATAAGCCAGTTATTTTACTTCCTCTATACCGGAGTAGTACTATTTGCTGCATAGTATTACTAACCGCCATATTTGAGCACAACATTATTATGCATGTACCTTGACTATGTACGTCACCATGTGCCAAGATCTGAGATGCCGCGTGTACTGGATGAATGGCGCCGAGTTCGACCCCGTGATGCTACGTAGGTGCCGAGGAACACTCTTGGTGAGTACTCGCTTTTCATTGGGGACAGCTACCCCATTGTGAAGCGGATGCCACCTTCCGTGCACGACACTGAAGGCCTGCCATTCATAAAGCATGGTTGTGTCTTCAGTGCACACCGCCGGATGAACGACATGCTGGGACACGCTATCCCTGATTTATGCCGCATCATCTTGGATGAGTCTCCATTGTGTGGAACCGGACTAGAAAGTTGCGACAATGATTCACGTTTCCCACCTCTATGGATAGTGCCATCCATGAAGATCACCTGGGACTGGAACCTGGAGGAGGACATGTGGCCCATCTATAACATGTAAGTGGAGTATGGTAAATTGTGAACGGAGGCGCTGTGAATATATGTAGACTAGTCGTGCACAAATTTATCACATGAAGTGGAGATGAACTTATGTGGCATACTGGCATTTGTCCTTTAGAATTTATTACTAGTAAATGTGTTATGTGTACATGCAACTTGTGTGGTTGTTGCATGGGCTCCAACATGCTCTTTGAGAAAAAGGTGGCACAACTTTGGATATAGGTGACATGGTCGCATCATGCAGTAGCATCGTTCGCTATAGCTGTCGTACTCCTACTAGGATGACAACTCCTATAAAACCTTGTGCTTGGCTATTTGCCTCTTCGAGAAGTTCAACAGTTCGTACTCGTGTGAATCTTGCACTTGGCTCTTCGCCTCTTCGGAAGGTCCAACAATGATGATACTATAGTACAATATGCTTCTGGCAATCTGACACCGATTGAACTGCTACACGTCCACCGCGAGGGCGAGGGCGAGTGAGAGGCAGAGGGAGAGGGCGCTGTAGTCAAAACCCTCTCCTCGTCCTGCGAGCCACCGTACGCGTGGGTGAGGGAGAGGGCGTAGTAAGCAAGCTTCTCCTCGTTCGGTGAGTTGATGGGACACATTAAAGCAGTACTAGTACTAGTCCATACTGCGTCCTTTCCGGTTAATACGGCTTAATTTGAAACGAGAAAAATACACTGGCGGTCAACGTATATAACAATACACTCTTTACGGGTGCGGTGATTATACGATCACTAGCTCATCGTAGAGCACTGTATTGCACCCTACTGACCCGCCACATAGTCAACGTGGCACTTTGTTGACTGGTTAAATTGACACCTAGTTTCTGGGTCCCATCTGTCAGTTGGCAGAGCAAAGAAATCAGTTAAGCAAAACTTTTCGCAGGCGCGACAGGAGTCCAACCCTTGCGCGTGAACCATCATCACTGTGTATGTGAGTGCATGCACGTGTACTCCCTCGGTCTTCCAACAAAGAGTGTACATCGGCTCAAAAACAAAGAGTGTACATATACACTTCCAATGCATTTAGCCTTTTAATCTAATCGATATTGATTGACTAATGCACCAACTTGTGCTCTAGCTATAGGCAACATGTCTATCCTTAATTACAGCATGCAACAACCTTCATTTAATCTTCTTCTCTCAATGGTCGCATGCACACATTAGTCTGCTACTTTCGGGCGTTAATTATGCCATGAAGTTCCGGTTCCTCCTAGTCAATGTGTAAATCTCTATATGTCCAGTCTTTCACGGACATAGGGAGTAGATTGAGCACTTGAGCGTAAGCGTGTGTGTTGCATCATGTGTTGTGTGCCGCATGGATGTGTGAGTGTTGCATGCATGCATGTGTACGTGTGAGTTACATGTTGCATGTATGCATGCATGCATGAGGCTTTTACTCCCTCCCATTGACATGTTCATATTTTAAGCTTCATTGAACGTGGCATGCAAGAATTAAGAGATAACTCACCAAGGTGTGTAAAAGTTCTGGTCATTTGTTTCTCACGCATGCGTTCCAATTAATACGTTCGTAAACACAATTTTCTTGAGGAAAACGAGCCCATTATTTAGTACTTTCGAAAAAAATCTTCGAGAACTCATCATTTACTACTACATTGGTTGATGATTTTTTTTTACTTGTATATAAACCCCCGTCCTGGTTTAATGGTTCCCTTCGTACTTAGTGTAAAATTTTGACTGTAAATTTAACTAACAAAGTGTCAGTGCATGTCATAAAAAACTATACCATTAAAAACAATGTTCAAATACGAATCCAGTGATATGATTTTTGGTGAAATGCATTAACATTTTATTAGTTAAATATTCCCTCTGTCTAGGTGTATAAGTCACTTTACGAAAACCAAATAATCCCAAAGCACTTAGGCGTGGTGCATTAACTCCCACCTCGTTTCTTGTTTCTTGACATATCAACCAATAAGAGATGTGGGCGTGCATGTTTTCAATGACTTGAGACTACCAAACACGACATGTAGTGGTTAGTTCATTGCATGCAATGCTATTAATTAGCAAATAAACATTAAGTTCTTTGTTTTTCCCTCCTTGGTTATGGTTCACAACCAAAGATGACTTATTCACCTAGACGGAGGGAGTAGATGGTCAAAGTTTGACACAAAATACTACTACTAGTACTCCTACATTATTGGTGACGGGTGCCTTGGCCAATGTTTCATCTTGTTGGATAGGATGAGCGCAGAGGCATAGGGATACTATAGATAGGAAGTCTTAGTGATCCATTATTCCCCATCTCGGTCAGAGAGAACTATTCAACTAGTCTTCACAGTGAAGTGACAATACACGCTGCAGCAGATGGGACACTTAATTAATAAGCTGAACCAGCGTGTTGGTGTTACTAAATCAGCTTTACCCAGTATTGCCATCATGTTTGCCAGTGGAGCACGCTTCCACAAATACTCCTACACACCTCTCTCCTCCATTAACTGACATATGGGCCCTCTTGAGGTAGACCCACATGTCATCAGCGTAACTATTTACACTCTGAAGGATGGTATATCCTGGTAGTAGTACTAGTAGAATTGAGATTTAATGCACTTTCTTCCCCGCCTTTCACTCTTCTTCCTCCTCTCTTGTTCTTCCTCCTCTCTTCCCCATTGTCGGCCGCACACCATTTCCCCCCGCTCATTGCTTGCCCGCCCGCGCCATCTTCCTTGGTATCTCGCGCGTACCATATCCCACCCACTCACTACTCGGCCACACACGCCATCTTTGCTCAACCGCCTGAATCCACTTCCCCGTTGGCTCGCAGGCACCGAAAACCCCAATCACTCAGCGCCCTAAAAAACCCTATGACAGGACCAACTGACACACAGAGCCGTGATTGGAATTCCCTCCCTGATGTTGTCTTGAAGCAGATCTGTAATCGTATGGACCTACTTAGCGCCGTCCGTCTGGCCGCATGATCAGTGTCTTTGTACCATCTACTCGTCTCCAACTGGGCGGCCCTTTTCAAGACACCCTGCTTGCTGATGCCCGATCCTCGCATGTGGCCCAGACACCGACTTGACGATCCTACGGAGGTTGCCGTGGTGCCCCTCGACATGCTACCACTACCCGTCCACCTGTCCTTCATGCGCGGCCACTACTGGGCGGTCATGAAGGCCAACTGGATCGTCCTCATCCACCAATCCAGTAGTCTGTGGCGTCTCGTGGATATCTACACCCAGCGAGAGATCACCCTTCCATCATTGGATACCACCGCCATCAAGCCTCGCAGCCCGCCGGACACTCCTGCCTACTATGCACGAGACGCGTCGAGCTTTTGGCTCGACCTCTGTTTCCTGAAGGTCGTAATTTGCGAAGTGCCCACACCATCAGAAGACTACATAGATTACAAGCTCATTGCCTTGTTCCACATAGGATTAGTCTATCAGGTATCCGGTCGCCATACATGGTTATGGCTCATTGTCAATCCTGTTGAGCCTCCATTTCCTTATGATGCTATAGTGCATGATGGCATCGTTTACGCGTTCGACGCACAGATTGGCTGCCTATACTGGTGGAATCTATCATCGTGTAATTGTTCAATCTCATCTCATCTTTACGTTATGAATGCGACTGCCTATTGATTGTTACAAATTTAGAATATATAGTATGACTATAACCACATCATTGCTATATGTTCCTCTCATTTCCTAGATTTTTATGACCACACATGTTATTGTTAGAGTTGATATGAGAACAATTGGCATGTAATGATTGTAAGAATAGATATTATGAGTATAACCTCATGATTGCTATATGTTAATCTCATTTCCAAGATTTTTATAACAACACATGTTATTGCTTAGAGTTGATATGAGAACAGTAGTAAGTACTATGGTAGAATATGAGTAGGCCCTGTCATAGCTATTTTCCTCTCATTGTTACATGATGTTTGAACCATGACATATTGCTATAGTATGAAAGCCATTGGCTTATTTTTTAACTTGGGGTCTGGTTATGACCACGACATTGCAATTCTCTGTCTATGATATGTGTCACTGTTATAATAATCTTAATTCCACACATACTCTGAACATGATTGTATATTTTTGTCCTTTTGGTCTCCAGTTTTATTTTCTACAGCAGACGCAAGTGCGCTGGCCTTCATGATTCCAGGACCTGGAATCATACCAGCCAATGAGTCGTGGTTTATCGCTCGTTCAGCTGATGGCGGTCATTTGATGCTCATTCACGCGTACCAAATTGACCAAACTATTTCATCAAACCACATGCAGTACAATGCCTGGGGCATTCGTGACTGTGATGGCTATGGCTGCTTCGTGTTCGAGAAAGATCCCGACTCCATTGGGCCAGGCGTATTCAACTGGAGGTGGGTTTACAGCCTCGACAACCACTCCATGTTCCTCGGGCTCAATTATCCGATCGTCCAACCAATCATCGATCATATCACTGGCGATGATTACCGTGCTATGCAACTTCCATTCGCTAGGGGGAACTGTGTTTACACATCATACCATGGGTTTCATGAATCACCATATCCAGAGATTCGTAGACACAGCTTGTTGTCAGATAACCTTCAGTGTGTGAAACGCATCAAGCTTGGCTTTTGCAAACCTGACATGCAGCGATGTGGTTCATGCCAACAGCAAATATGCACAACTTGATTCGTACTGATATCTAGACTGAGCCATGTATCCTGGTGCTGTAGCATGACCCTCTTTTGTTGGATATTATGTACTGTTGTTAGTTTGAAGCACTCCTCTGCTTTGAAGGATAGATACCTTTCTGGGATCAAGTGCATCCTAACTCACCTGCGTAGGATGTACTGATAATGATTATGGAGATGATGTGCGGAAGCCATATTTTGTTGTGTGTGTGTATCAATTAGGCTTCAAGTGCGTACTTGTTGGTGAAAGTGTTGTCCAATGGGAATTATATTTTGTATTACTCATCTAGCCTACAAAGTCGGTCGCACAGCCTTGTAACTTCTTCCTCCATTTCTAAATTTGTATTAGTCCTCTATACGGTATATTGCGCTACTCGCACTACTACCTCCCTCCTCGTTTATTGGCCCCCTTCGTAATTTGTGTCAAATTTTGAAGATAACTGTCACTAACTAAATGTTAATGCATGTCACAAAAAATTACATCGTTTGATTTGTATTTGAACATAGTTTCCAATGGTATAATTTTCGGTGACACGCATTGACATTTTGTTAGTTAAACCTATGGTTAAAATGTCACACTAAATACGACTAGTAAGTAGTACAGTATTAGTACTAGTATACGTCGGTCAAATTATCCATCATGTCATCACATTGAATTGACGTGACAACACGTTGCGCGTGAGGTGACACAAGAGTCTCGGCGGTGTGTTCGGGTATTGTGGACTTCAGATTTGGAGTACCACTTATCTGTCAAAATCTTTCATCATTCACTAAAAACAGTCGATTGATCATACATTGAGTACCATATAATTGGAATTAACGGATGCAAGTCCAAGAAGGATTGGCCGGTGCTGCCGGCTGTCGTCAAGTTCGATCCCACAAATTAGGAGCTGATCGAGCACCTTGAGGCCAACATGAGTGCTCACAATGCGAGATCTCACCCTCTCCACTACAAAAAAAGACACATCCGTGACATTTTGGGCCGAATGAAAAAAAATCTGCCATGCTTATGACACTTCTATGACGATAGTTGTGACAAAACCCGGTATCATCATAGATGTGGTGGGCTCCTACTTCTATGACAAAAAATCATGACAAAAAATGGGCTTTTCGACCTGGGCGGGCCGGAGACGCAACTGCATGACATTCTTTGGGCCGTCCATGATGGAAAAAACCGTGGTAGAAGCGAGGGCGAGGAAAATATCAGGGAGTTCCCGGTTACGGTGGGTGGTCGAGGCCGAGCGATGCATGGAGGTTTGCGCGTTTCTCTCGTACACATACACGCGTGTGTGCGAGGCGTTGCGCTCTAGCTGAACCCGAGCGAGGCGTTGGGCTCTAACTGAACCCGAGCGATTGCACTAGCTACGTTACTGAACCCCGATCGATCCCTTGCTGTTAATTGAACCCCAGTGATTCCTTCGCTACTACTGCTAACCGAACCCGATCGATGCTGCCTCTGGATGAACAATGAGCATTGTTGGGGTGGTTTGCATGAACAGTTCCCGGTGGGGGTTGGATGAACATGACCTCATGGTAGTAGAGGTTATTGCCACTGGATGAACATGACCTCAATCGAACTGGTTGGGGTGGATGAACAGGACCCCGTGGATGGCTGGTTGAACAGTAGCTGGTGGAGGGTTGGATGAATAGTAGCTCGTGGAGGGGTGGTTGAACAGGACCTCGTGGAGAGGGCTGGTAGAATAGTAGCCGGTGGAGGACCGTTGGAGGCTGGATGAACAGGAGCCCGTGGATGAACAGTCACAGGTGGAGGCTGGAGGAGGTCGATGGTGGATGAACAGTAGTTCGTGGAGGCTAGAGGAGGTCGACGGTGGAGATGAACAGTATCCCATGTAGTCCCGTTTTGCGGTACGCCACACTCCTCCCGATGAACGGGACCCCCGTTTCAACCGGAGCGCTCCAACACAAGTCTGTTTCCTCCGTTTTGTGGTACACCACACCCCTCCCGATCAACAGGACCCTATTTCGACCGTAGGAGGTCCAAGAGAAGTCCATTTCCTCCGTTTTGCGGTACGCTACACCCCTCCCGATGAACAGGCTCTCGTTTCGACCGTGGCTGATCGAACACAAGGCTGTTTTCCTCCGTTCTGCAGTATGCCAGGCCTCATTTCAATCGGATGTTCCGTCCAAGCCGGTTGGCTCTCGATGAACACGGCGTATTCCAACCCAGTCGGTTGCCTCCCGATGAACAGGACGATGTTTCTTTGTTCTGACCCAGCCAGTTTGCTGATTGATGAACATGACACCATTGCTGCCGTCCGTTGCCTTTCCATTGACACAAGCCCTGGCCGTCCGTATATATATGCGCGAGTATACACTCGATACTCCACCTATATGTACGTACGTGGCCGTATTTATTGGCGTGTGGCTGTATGTATGTGTACACGGTGTAGACGGGACAGCCTGAACTGCTACGTGGGGAGCTCTACTATGACATGTGCCGCTACTTACTCGGCCACGGTTCATCATTGTAGAGCAACTGATCGGCCAATATGTACCTACACGTTCCGACAAGATAGACAATGGTACGTACGCTTCGACCGGGTGGGTCCCAGTGGTCAGGGAGGATAAGGACGCACTTCCTTGCGTGTGAAGATATAGCTGCTCGGTCCTAGCTATCGGGGGGGATATTTGTTTCCCGTAATAAGGACGCACTTCCTTGCGTGCCAAGATGTAGCTAGTGGGTCCCAGCAGTCAGGGGAGAAAACATTATTTTTCAGGGTAAAAAGGATGCAGTTGTATGCATGCGTCCATGGGCGTGGTGCGTCCCCACTATCAGCCTCTCACGTATAGTCATCTTCCAATAAATCTCGTTTGTTGACCACATTGGCCACACCATGCCGAGCACACCAAGGCTAGTGGATGACGACGAGGCCCCAGACTAGAACAAGCCGGAGATGGGGAAGTCGCGGCAGTGGAGTCGCAAATGGAGAGGAGTGCAAAACTTGACTGGTTCGGGTGCGCGACAGCACTGCCGCGGTGCCGCCCACATGAGACAGGAGCAAGAACAGAGGTTGAAGAAGGAGCATAGTTATTGGATTAAAATCCAATGGTCTAGCTGCTAGAATCATTTGTTGATTAAGTTGACAAAGCTCTGCGTACACGTCTGCTTAGTAGGCCCACAAGTTAGTCACCAAATCTGCCGGGTCCAGCTGTCATCGGGAGGAATAGTTTTTTCACATAACAAGGAGGCACTTCCTTCCGTGCAAAGATACAGCCGGTGGGTCCCAGCTGTCAGGGGGAGGAAACAACTTAATAAGGAGGAACTTTCCTTGCATGCGACCATGGACCTCGTGGGTCCCAGCCGTCAGGCTCTCCACATACAATCCTCTTTCGTTGACTCTCGTTTGTTTACCACGCCGCGCCGGGCACAGCGAGGCGGTGGACGGCGGCGAGGCCCCAGACTTGAATGACCCAGATATGGAGAAGACGCGGAAGTGGAGTCGCAGACGGAGAGGAGTGGGAAAGTTGACTGGTTCGGGTGCGGGTGGGCTTACACTCGACAGAGAATAATAGGAGGTGCTGAGTGGAGGGATGACCGGAGGCTGGAGTAGGCGGTGCCGGCAGCGCTGGGGGAAGAAGACGAGAGATTGAAGAAGAATGCTGGCCGTTGGATGTAAATCCAACACCTTCCTTAGGCTTCGACCTACTAGCCCACATGCTAGCCAGTCCATTTGTTTTTTAGTCCATTTGGTGGGCTGGGTGTAACAATCATGTAGCATCTATGCAGCCCGTTTATATATATGGTAGAATATAAAGCCCATTTGCATTTTTCTTGAAATCCGCGAACTTGCTGGGCTGGGTGAAAATATCATGTTGGGCTGGACGGAGAAATGTTATAAAAACATAAACACATGATTGCACGTCTATTACTACATTGGTTAGTAAAATCTTTGCAAGCTTATGTACGCAATCACTAGGAGTTAACTTGCCAAGTTATATATAAACAATTATTATTATTATTTTGTAAGAACTTTCAATTTATGAAATAAAATATCATTTTAATTTGATGAGTTAATAGGACATGGGGTATTATTATTTTTTAGGATAGACTTGGGATAGTTGAGTTGGTTATAGGGAAAAGTACTGGGAGAAAACTCAGTTTACATCGAAAAAGAAAGTGGGAGAAAATTCAGATATAGGATTAATGAAAACGAAAAATAAAGGAAGTGGGAAGGTCTATAAAATGGTTGGACGAATGACTGGGAAGGTCCCAATAAGGTTCCAATATTGGGAACGACAGACGGCGGAGCAGCGGCGATAGCACCAAGGCGGAGGATGACGTCAAGACCTCGGACCGAATGAACCATAGCAGGGGAAGACGCAAGCGGAGGGGAGTACAAGGGTTGACTTGTTCGGGTGCAGGGTGGGCCAATGGAGCTGCCGCCGCTGGACATTGTGTGGGAGTAGAGGGATGGCCTGGCCAACGCCATAGGCTATGATGGCCAGATGATGTATAGGAAGAGGATGAAAGATTGAACAAAATAAAGAAATACAAATGGATAGGTGGTTGGCCCCATATGTCTGTGTACGAGACCTGCTGGGTCCACCTGAGAAGGGGAATACATTGGGAGGAAAGAGATTCAAAGCATGGCAGCCGAGTGAACTAGTTTTTTTTGAAATGGACGAGTGGACTAGTTACATACATTAGCAAATAGCCACTAAAAAAGCAAATAGGTTAATGGGTTCTTAGAAGAAATATTTCAGACAAAACAGATAATTACGACACATAGGCTAATGCATGAAACACTCAGATGATAAAGGTGCTTATAAACAGATAAAGTACAACATCTAGACCTTCCTAGCACACTTGATCATGACGCTATGGTTGTCCGTGTTCTCGTCGGTTACGGGAAGCAGACACACCCTCATGTCCAAGATCCACTTGTACATGTCGTAGCATGCGTATGCGTCCTTGGCCGTGTAGGTTATGTAGGCTAGATTCAGAGGTACCTCCCACGTGTTCAGGTCCTTGGTATCGTTGTCTTCTTTCATGTTGGCATAGCAGGGGTCGATGATGGTCTCGGCGAGGTCAACCACGGAGTCCTTCTTCTGCCCATTGCACCGGATGTCGAGAAGCTTGTTGCACCGGATGGCCAAATCGTCGCGTTCTTCCTTCTCTCCACCTTAGCGAAGCTGCAGTCCGCACTGCTGATGAAACTGGCGAATGCTCCAGAACCTCTAATGGCCCTACAGCAGTGGTAGACGAGAACCTCGTCCCGCACGCATACCCAGGCGACCGCAATCCGCTGGTCCTTGTCAGGAGATGAATGGATGGGCACAAGGTCTAGTCCTGCGACCTTGTGCTTTCTCGTCCTATAGGTACTGCTTGAACTCGGCGAGGCAGAGCTTCACCGAGTCCGAATCATTGGTGTACATCACATTCAACTTGGTGCAGCCATGGGACTTAACGGAGAACTCAAAGGTGAACTCCTTCCTAAGTCCATATCCAGCAGGCTCACCCCTCGGATCGCCATTGGAGTCTCTTCAAGTGAATGAGTGGATAGGCGGCGGCAGCAGTTCGTTTTTCAGCCCTTGGGGAACTGGATTCAGCAGTAAACTGAGTGTGTACAGGTGACAATAGCTACTACCCCTCCCTCCACCACTACATGCCCGGCAGAACATGCACCCTCGGTGCATTCAAAAGCCTCCATTAAGAAACCTATTCCGGCCACACGTCGGTTCACGAGCGGGTCTGTATTGGTACTATAATAACAAGTGTTAGTGGTCACTTTACTTAAATTTAATTAGCTTCAATAAAAATTTATTCTTAAAACAAGCAATGCATTCGCTCGTTCTATCAGTGCCATAGGATCAACATGCACAACAATTAGAATTATTAATCTCAGGACACACACGATCAACACATTTTTCGCACTTTCACATAGATAATACTACCAAGTTTGAACTATTTGTTACGGTTGCTATCATCTGCATCATCATGCCGTGTTTCCCAGCTTGCAAGATTCAGAACCAACAAATAAGATTCAAATAATAAGTACATCAAAGATGCCTACACATCTCATTAATACCCAGCTTGCAAGATTCAGAACCAGCAAATAAGATTCAAACAATAAGTACAAGAAAGATGCCTACACATCTCATTGATTCCCAGCTTGCAAGATTCAGAACCAACCCATTAGAGCCTTTTAATAAACTGATATCGGGATTAAATCCATCTTGGCTAGGCGTGTCATACAACCTAAGAACTTGGCGAATGCTCTTGACCATCACAACATCTGTAATTGAGTATTCCTGTTTGCACAGATAAGAAAGCGCATGATTACTATAATAGTGGCACTAGTTGAAGCAAACTTTATTTCCAAAACGAGAAAAGATTGTGATAGAATAGCTTTATTTAAAAAATAGAACATTAGCACAGTATGAACAAGCACAAACATGTTGTTAAAGGACAGTACTGACCGGTGTGGGGGGCCCTATGCCGCCACGACTCGATGTGGTGAACCTACAACTCCACTCGGATGAGGCTAGCCTAGAGTTCCATGATTCAATTCATGCGCCTTTTTCTGCAGTTCACCTGAAATGAAGCAAAGATTGCATCATTCAGCTAGCAAGAAGTACTTGCTCTAGTGAGCTGGCAGGTTCTTCTTTAGTAGTTGCACTAAAATTCATCAACATTAAGGTTGGTTGTCCTGCTCATGTAAGGTGCAACTATAATTTGCTTATCCTTTTGTGCTGTTCCACTAAAATAAAGTGCCATTGTGGTGACACTGATGGCTCATCTTGCAAAAGCTAATAAAATGTTGCACGAGATTACCAACAGAATTTGATGGAGATTTTGGAAACTCCAATCACCATTTTGTGCAGTTCCACCAAAATTGAGAGATGTTGCCCACGTGACATTTTAGTTGAACTGCACAAGACACTGATTCCAAAAAAGTGTTTTGTGCAGTTCACCAAAATGTCACAATAGCAAGAAGGTGAAATGGATATCCCTATCTGCACAAAAAGACAGAAAGTAAACAGTTGCTGGTCAATAAGAATATATGAAACATACAGGAAATGAAAAGAAGCATCTTAATTATGTTCATGGCAATCACACAAGGACAATAGAAATTTTAAAACGTCAGCAATGCTTCATGGTACCGGAAGCGTTATGATCAACTATGACATTCGTCAAATATGGGATTACTTTAATGGTGGCATTGCTTGTTTACCAGATACATCAAATCAACAACAACTAAAGAGTTGGTTTAAGGGCATGGGACCGTGGGGACACTGAGGAAGTCCTGGACTAAGGGGTCCTCGGGCATCCGGCCTATTAGCCATGGGCCGGACTGATGGGCTGTGAGGATATGAAGACCAAAGATTGCACCTGTTTCCGGATGGGACTCTCCTTGGCGTGGAAGGCAAGCTTGGTGACCAAATATGTAGATTCCTTTCTTTGTAACCGACCTTGTGTAAGCCTAGGTCCTCCTGGTGTCTATATAAACTGAATGACTTAGTCCGGAAAGGGAGACATTCATTACCATAGCCATACAGGCTAGACTTCTAGGGTTTAGCCATTACGATCTCGTGGTACATCAACTCTTGTAATACTCATATTCATCAAGATCAATCAAGCAGGAAGTAGGGTATTACCTCCATAGAGAGGGGCCGAACCTGGGTAAACCTCGTGTCCCCTGTCTCCTGTTACTATCGACCTTAGACGCACAGTTCGAGACCCCCTACCCGAGATCCGCCGGTTTTGACACCGACATTGGTGCTTTCATTGAGCTAGTCACACTAGTCCTAGACCCAATCATTGACGATTCCACCTAAGAGCATAAAGAAGCAACTTACTTCTCCTACTTGGGAAATCAGCAGGAGTACCATTTGTAACACAGTTTAATTACATCATATCACTAGAGGCATTAGATTAACAATAACACTGGCTAGACATGTCCTTAAGGTAACAGTGTGATCGCTTCATTTTACATGCGCCCTTACATTAACAACAACAAAAGGTTGGTATAAAGACATGCGGCAGTGGACGCATCAGCACAATGTACCTACATGGAGGCATAAAGTGGTGATGCCGAGTTTGTTCATGCTCTGTGAGGGCAACAAATCTAATCCTGGAGACCTTTTACTATGTGAGGGCAGAAAATCTAATCCTGGAGACCTTTTACTATGTGAGGGCAGCAAATCTAATCTTGTAGAAATTTTACTCTGTGAGGGCAGAAAATCTAATCCTGGAGACCTTTTACTATGTGAGGGCAGCAAATCTACTCCTGGAGACCTATTACTATGTGAGGGCAGCAAATCTAATCCTGGAGACCTTTTACTATGTGAGGGCAGCAAATCTAATCCTGGAGACCTTTTACTATGTGTGGGCAGCAAATCTAATCCTAGACATACTCTGTTGACTTGTCCACCAGCCGCCACTTTCTATCCTTTTTTCAACCAATAATAGATCTATTCTTTATCCAGTTTGTACTGAGTTTTGCCATTATTTCCCTTTTCAACCAAGAGACCGGTTGGGTATCCGGTCTCTACTACTTTCCCCCTGTTATTTCCTCTGTGTATCAAGTCCTATTCATGCTGCGACTTTCCCCCTTTCTTCATTGTATGAACCAGCTCCTAGATTCGAATGCATGAAGTAGCTTTACCTCTAATAATACTAAACATTTAGGTGGATTTGGAAGAGCTGATGGAAGTAGAAAAAGATGCACATGCAGACACGTGGGGAGCTGGGGTAGTAGAGCAAGGCCGCTTTCGAAGAAATTGTACCTGAGGGTCGTCGGGATCTCGGTGGCGGCAAGTCCGATGTGCGCACAATGCGACAGGGAGGAAGAAGGGTAGGAGGACCTCCCGAGTCGGTGCTGTGTAGGAGAGAATGACACGGGCAGAGGATCGGGCCCCGCCGACAGCTGTGGGTTTCCTCCCTCGCCGGTGATGAACGCATGAACGATGCACCTTTTAGTCCTCTACACACACCGGCTAAAGGGATCTAGTCGGATCTGTGACCAGCCGTGAGCAGAGAGAAAATGTCGCTACCGCTATCTTTTTTAGATATGGGGAGGATGAGAGAATGAAGAGAGCAACCCTAGTAAAGCAAGTGCTCAAGCCCCTGCGTACATATATAGTGGAGTGATTATATTTTCTCTCCACAACAAGCGTTGCAATTTGTGTACGTGGCATTAAAGAAAAGAAACTCTCTATTTAAGATGACTAACTGTACGACTCCTACTTACTACTAGTAGTAGTATTGTTCACTTGTGCTCCCCAGCCCTCCATTCATTGAACAACCCCACGGGTGAATAAATATATAGTACTACTATTTATATAGAACGAACAAGCTCGAACTATCTCGTGTAGTTAAAAGTCGAGGGCGGGGCTTTTCCCGGGCAGTACACGCGGCAGTTTTCGCGTAGGCGGTTTGACAGAGAGGCGAGGAGGGTGAGGGAGTAGCGGATTCAACTTACTTACTGCTGGAAAGGTGAGACTGTGCGATTTGATGGCGCGTTACTGTTGGAAAGACTTGTGATATGACTACTCACTATAGTCATGAATTACTAGCGCTACTACCGGGGTGATGCCCCCCCTTCTGTTCTGCACTCTAATCTAGTGCATGACACGTCGATCCGGATGCTGGCTCTCCCACATGTCGGCAAAGAATCATGCGGTATATACTAGTACTACTACTCACGTCGGAGGAGTGCGAACCACGGCAGCCCAGTGAACCAGCAGTGCGAACCACGGCAGCCCAGTGAACCAGCAGTAGAATACAATGTGGTGATATGGCCATAAAAAACAATGTGCTACGGTGTAGACTGTAGCATGTACAGTACTACTCCTCTTTGTTTGGATCCCTGAGTTAGAGCTAGTTTGGGTTGAAATAGCCTCAAATTATCCAAACAGGAGGTGTTAGTTTGAGCTAGTTTGCTCTAACCCAGCTAAAAAATAGCCCGGTGGAGAGGATCTAATTGGGTTAGTTCTCCTCGGGCCCACTAAAAGAGAACTAAAAAAATCTCCCCTGCCCACACCAGATCGCACACTCCCCCACGTCGCATGACTCCTCTCTATTCTGCATTGGGCCGCCCGCGCAAGCACCGCTCCGCCGCTAGCCCTCTCTCTTCTCCGGTCGCCCTCTCCCTCCGGCCTTTGAAGCTCGCCCCACTCTCGCTTCACCGGTCATTTTTCTCCCTCCGTCGTGCGTGGCGGCGGCGCATCTACCAGGGAGGTCGCGAGAGGGGTGAGTTTGTTCGTTCCTTCTCTGTCTCACAACCATATCATTGATCTTTCTCCCTCTAGCACTAATTCTGATTTGGAAAAGTAGATCTTGATTAAACTTGGTATAGATTTGTGGTGCATGCATGAAATTGTTTGATGCTGCTTGAGGAGGTAATAAATCTTTCTAGAGGCCCAAAGATTCAGTTCACATTTCTAGGTATTTTAGTTTTAGGCTTGCATTATTTCTAGAGGCCCAAAGATTCAGTTCGCAGTCGTCGACAAGCGGCCCTGCTACCCTTGCCGGTGTTGACTTCATCTTGCAAGCGCCGACGTTGGAGGGGTTCCCGGGGCTTGGGCTCTACAGAGCCTTCCTCCAGAGCAACGATGATGAGCTCCTCCCTGGGTGCGTGAGGGGCTCCGGGCTCCCTCCCTACCGTGAATGACTTCCGTGATGAGGCAGCTCATGGTTTGTTTCATGGAGTGTTTTTTGTGAAGCTTGATTGATGACTTGTATGTTTAAGTGGGGTATCTCATTTGTATAGACAAAGTAAAATTTATCATGTTTTGCATGCTTGATTTGTAAAGATGGTTCGTTATGTCGATTGTGAGTGGGAGGAGGCCACACAAGAGCCGGCCACACCAAATCCGGCATGAAATAGGGTCCAAAGTAGTCAAATGATTGCGAAAGAGCATTTATTGTCAATCTAAGCCTGCCATCCATACACCTCTTTGGTTTAAAGTTAGTTCAGGGTTAGAATCTAACTCTAATCTCTAACTGAGTTAGAGTTCTCCTCGTCTCGGTTCATCTTCATCATACTTTCCCCATTCCTGTGTTTTCAGTATCCTGCGAATCAAAGAGGCCCTTAGACTGGTTTAGGTCCAGTCGTTTTTTATAAACATGTTATGTCCATAATTTAATGAACGTGCTCCGGTTTCTATGAAAAGAATCCGGTTTCATGTAGTAATTCATTTATTTATTTATTCTTCTGCGGGGGTTTGCATGTAATTCATGAGGTCTGAACTATAAAGTACACCGACATATGCTCCGAGTCGTGCATGCACTATGACCCAGATGCTCTATGTCCCACATGTCGGTGAAATGGAGCATGTGGAAATAGCCTAGGAGTACATATAGGAGGTTAAATGCGTGAAAAAATATGTACTGTGAAGCATAGCTGCGGTTCGAAAAGGAGACCTAAAGTGATGATAGGTATAGGTCACACGCACCCAACTAGTGGTACTAGACATACGACTACTTTTTCCCTAAAAAAAGAGATACGAGTGCTCAGTAATCCTATTCTATCAACACGAGTCCCATCTAACTACAGCGTCCTTGCTCAAGCTAGCTCTTCTTCCTCGTTTATCTCTTCTAATTCTAAAGTCAGCTGACGCCCGGTGGGCGGGGTGGGGATTTGCCGATGGTCGATTTGCTCAACTACGGCCCCACCTCACAGTGAAAACGTTATGACTGGAATAAAAATGCCATATACTCCCACTGTTCCTAAATATAAGCCTTTTAGACATTTCAAATGGAATACAACATACGGATGTATGTAGACATATTTTAGAGTGTAGATTCACTCATTTTGCTCCGTATGTAGTCACTTGCTGGAATCTCTAGAAAGACTTATATTTGGGAACGAAGGGAGTACTCTACTAATAAAACATTAAGGCCACAAGGCGATGCAGTACTGGTTAGAGGAGGCAAGAAGAAGATATGCATCCATCGACGACATTCACCTCCTTGACTCAGGGCGCCAGCCCACCGAATGGCAGCTAAGTAGCAGTGCCTTTCATGGCCAGGTCGACGTGCTTCTGAACAATGACGTCCAAAGATTCCAGTCGCTGGAAGAAGGCCAACGTCTTTTTGTCCTCGCTGGCCTTGTGGTGCCTATGTAGATGATTTAATCGTAGACGTGGATGTGCAGGTCGACGGGTTCTTGCATGGCGAGGCGCTGCGCGGCGAGCATGGCCTCAAGGTGCACATTCTTTGTCGCGACCTTCGGCACCTGCAGGGCCACTAGGGCTTGAAAGAGTTCATCACCATGGAGGCCGATGAGGGTGACAGGCAATGAGGAGCCTGGGCGCGTGGGCTAGAGCAGTACGGCAAGGTCATCCACGCCCTTCCTAATGGCGGTGAACTTGCGGATGGAGTGGACCATCATGTCGTCCATGCGAAAGGCAAAGCCGGCGTCGGCGAGGGCTATGACATCGGCAGTCGACAGCACCATCTAGAAACAATGCGCGGTGCGGGGCTGTAGGCCGGCGTCTTGCATGATTTGGTACAGCCGACTGCCGCTCGCGTCCATTGCATCCATAGGTGCTTGTGGCTTCTGGTCACTTGGTCTTGGATTAGAGTGAGGAGTGTTGCGCAGAGACTAGGAGTAGATGGATTGGAGTGGTGGGGCACCTTTATATGAGAGTCCAAACTCTGTTGCATTCACATCATGCTGGCTCTATTCTGCTTCTCCAATTAATTCCCTTTGCATGCTAATTGAGGATGCATCATTGACCGTTCAATGTCTCGGGAACCGCTACCCTCTCCCTCCTTGGCATTCAAGCCGTATCAATGTAAATGTGTGTCAGGAGACATTCCCGTTGCCTATGGTGACTTCATAAATTTCAAGATGATATTCTAGCTCAGTCTTTCGGAGGTGCTCATAGGGGTAGGGTGTGTGTGTGTGCGTTCATAGGGGTGAGTGTATGTGCGCGTATATGAGTGCTTGTGTCTGTACTATGTTTAAAAAAAGGTAAATCCCTGTCAAAAAGAGACTAGTCAGTTCTAGTATACTCAATATTGTGCACTGCGACCAAGGCGGAGAGGAAAATGAGAGAACTACATATTTATTTAGGATGGAGATTCACTCAATTTGCTCCATATGTACTCCGTCTCGGCGTAGTCTAGTCACTTGTTGAAATCTCTAGAAAGGCAAATACTCCTTTCCGGTTTACAAGGCTCACATAGCAATTTTGTCTCATGCAAGAGCCTGGCTATATGTGTGCTCCAAGGTTCGCAACTGCCACGTTCGGGTTGCACTTGGCTCTTCGCCTCTTTGAGAAGACGAACAATGATGTTACTACTACTACTACTTCTACTGTATCAAATCCACTGTTTCATGTACGTCCACCGCGTGCGGGAGGGATAGCTTGTTGCCTGTCCTTGTCTGCGAGCCACTGCACGCAAGGGCGAGGGAGAAGGTGTGTAGTAGTAAAATCAAGCTTCTCCTCGTTGTATGAGTTTACGCGACACATCATAGCATTGGCCCCACATGGTTGCCTCTAAACTTGGCTGAAAGACCCGCAGTGTACAATATATTTGTTGCAACCTCTAAAATTTACCCCACCACAATATATTCCTGTCTTGACCAGATGAGCGTGCAAACTACAATCACCGGGATGACAAGTGGGGCCAGAAGATTATTTTAATAAAAAAAGCTTTGAGACGGCCTCATAGCATGGAGCTGACCCCAACAATTTGAAGCTTAGAGGCACGGTACATGCTATCCTAGACTACTCGACACATGAAACTACCACATGAGCGTCCGGGCTGCGCTTGGCTCTTCGCCTCTTCAGGAAGTCATAAAATGATGGAGTACTACTGAAGTGGATGAGTACTACAGTATGCTTCTGGCCATCTAACACCGAATGAACTGCTGCAAGTCCACCGCGCGCGGGAGGGAGAGCATGTAGCGAAAGCTTCTCCTAGTCCTGCCAGCCACCATGCTCATGGGTGAGGGAGGGACACACCTTCATTAACTTACTACTCCTGCCTTTGCGTGTACAATACGTGGGCCCAACAGGTGGGTGGCCCACCTGTCATATAGCCAAAGTTAGGTGCAGCTAAGGTACCGGAGCTTAGTCCGTGAGGGAGAGGGCGTTGTAGTAACCAAACTTCTCGTTGTTGTACGAGTTGACGCGACACATCAAAGCACTGCACTCGATATATTTCAATAATTTGCGTTTACCAATGCATTAATTACAACGCATGCATGCATGTCGTGACTCTCCTTTTGAAACTTGCATGTGTTGATTTAATGCACATTGAAGTAGTATGAATATGTGATGGTAATGCTTTGTAATGCCCCGACCCTAAAGCAAGAGATGGTTGTGC
This sequence comes from Triticum dicoccoides, assembly GCF_002162155.2. Lineage (NCBI taxonomy): Eukaryota > Viridiplantae > Streptophyta > Magnoliopsida > Poales > Poaceae > Triticum > Triticum dicoccoides. The sequence continues at coordinate 454,527,079 of NC_041382.1, read as the reverse complement.
ACGAGGAGGGCGAGATCATGCAGATGGAACAGGACCCGACGCTCTCCATGGTCCCGATGGACCTCACCTTGCTCCATTGCCCCTTGTACCTCCGCCCCTTGAAGCCTCGAGTGTATCAGGTTCGAATACACCTCGTCCATTTGGCTGATAGAGCAAGGTGCAGGGTTCTTGATTGATGTGTTGTTCGATTGATTTGTGTAGTGCAGGGAGGGCACCTCGGCTGCGCGGACTGCTGCATTGAGTGCCCCGGGAACTAGCGGTAGTGCCAGAAGTGCGAGCGCGGCGGTGGCTTTGACGTGCGAAACACGGTGGTGGACGCCGTCCTCTCCTAGGTGAGGGTGGAGTGCCCGCATGAAGGTTGTGGGATCTATGCCACTTACCACAAGCTCGCCGATCACCAGAGCGTGTGTCCGCTCGCGCCCTGCAAATGCCCCGTGCCCGTCCGCGGCTATGAAGGCCCACCGTCGGTGCTCTCCCACCACATCAGCACCGTGCATCACATGCCCGTGCATAGGATCCAGTACGGCAAGGTGCTCCAACTGCAAGTGCCACTGTCGGAGCCACAACTCTTGCTGTTCGCGGAGGAGGACGACCGCACATTTTTCTTAGTCAGCGGCGTGCTCGACATTAGCGCGCCTATAGCTGTGTCAGTCATTTGCATCAGAGCGGGGGCGTCCCCACTGCCGCACTACGTGGCCAAGCTGTGGGCGAACGGCCCGTCGGGGGAGCCCAAAGGCAGGACCGACACCGTCAAGGTGGAAATGGAGGTGACAAGCAGCAAGGATCCCGACGACGTCGCCGTGCAGGAGCTGACCTTCTTCACAGTTTAGCCCAAGCTGCTGGCCGTGGCTAAGCTAGTGTCCCTCCACATTCAGATTGACAAGATCACGTCCTAAATGATTCAACAGTGCCTTATGTTTATCTTAGTAATATGCTAATGTAGGGGTTAGCGCGGTCTACTTTAGCTTAAGAGATGGTGGGTTTTGGTGGTGATGCAAAAATTACTTCGACATCAGATCAGAAGTTAAAGTAATTTCCAACAGTCGAACAGATATTTTGTGTCTGTTGGATATAAAGATCCTTTGGGTAAGAAGTATAGCGGCAACAGCTTATATGCTTGTTTGTTCAGGAAGTGTTGCATACTTGTGCGAGTTGACGCGACACATCAAAGTAGTATTATACTACTAGTAGTAGTACTCCCGCTGATCCTAATTTCTCTGTGCATAAGTCGAGGCGCAGATACCAAGGAGGGCCTGGTTGTGTCTATACTTGAACAACTCACCCGACTGCGCACCAGGCAGACCAAGCTCATGTCGTGTTGGTGCCGTGTGCGGCCCGCACATTAACCAAAACCTCGTGCCTCCAGCTTAGCCTCCATGTTTTAAACTTCTCAATCTCAAGGCCAAGGAGCAATGTGAAACCTATGATAGAACCAATCGGATGGTTGATAACACTACAATTCGTAGCTACAGATGCGTGTGTGAGAGAGGACGGGTGCGTGCGTGCACCTCTTATCTTCATGTATAACATCCTAAACTCAGAGTACAAGTGTATGTGGGTGGCATCGTCCTAGGGAGCTAGAGATGGTTTGTGCGGGAAGTCCCGAGAGATAGGTCTAATGCGTCTGAAAAAAAGACTAGTCGATAGCTCGCCACGGGGCTATTCCTGTCGAACGCCCAATAATCATAAGATATGTATCCAACAGTGTGATTTATTGCACATACACATTAGTAGAAAAAGAACTACCATGGCATATGCTACACTACGGCCGAAAACGCGTGCCCATGTTATGCCATCCGGGAATAGTGCCACACTTCAAAACTAGAACCGTCAATAAATTTTGAGCTTGCGTCTCGTCACATTGCAAACTACAAAAAAAATCCACCACTCATCATCTACCTTGGTTGGTGAGATTTTTGAATTGAGCCCTATAAACCGGAAAGGAGGTACTACTACCACGCTATATTTAATTGCAAACCTATTCAAACCAATCACAACCTAAACGGTTTGCCACTAAGGAGCGTATTAGTACTCAGTTATAAATACTACTATGCCAAGATGACTGCACATTCCTCCTTAACTCCTCATCCACAAAAACAAACAAGTCATTCAACATCCTTCCCTTGCATCTTCCATGGCTAGCGTGAGTTCTGGGTCGAGAGATTACCACCAGGGAGAGGTGAGCATGGAAGCGGAAGCACAAGAGATGTCCCGCCTCGCCGCGAAAGAAGCCAACATGTCCTGCCGCACGGAAGTAGTAGCACAGAGGTCCTGCCGCACAGCCGAAGCAGCACGGAGGTCCCGCCGCGCTGTCGATGCAGCAGACTGGTCCGGCCGCACCGCGGAAGCAGCAGAGTTGTCCCGCCGCGTCGCGGCGGTCTGGGAAAATGTCTCGCAGGCAGGGCACATGCATGCGTTCATCCATAGCCAGATCAATCAGTTCTCCGAGCGGGCGAGGTTGCAGGACGACATGAAAGCCTCGTTTGAACAGGCTACCGGTGTCATCCGGCAACTAAGGGAGGGAAATGAGAGGCTCCGGGCCGAGCGCGACCTGCTGAGGGCGAAGATCGCCCGAAGTGCAGAGCAGCAGGAGGAGACCAGTGCCTTGTTGAAGAGGACCGACGTCATTGTCAAGAAACTTATGGACGAGAATGACATGCTCTGCATCGAGCGCCAAAGGCTAGTGGAGGAATCCATGGATGCTCTCAAGCAGCATCTTAAGGACACGATAGAGCTCATCACCACTCACCGGGGAGACTAGTTCCCGCGGCCTGCAGCAACGCATCAAGAAAGTAGAGATCAACGAGCTAGATCATTGTCTTCCTTCTTCTTTTGCTCTTGTGTATTTCGGGCGTAGCCTCATGTGGTTTTTTAATTATCTTCTTAATTATGTAAGACAATTATTGTCCATGGTCGTCATCCTTATATATTCATCAGCCTTGCTATAAGTCGCAGTAGATGCTATATAGGTCCGTCGGATCTTACATCAAGATCCGTGGAAAATTTTCTTTTTAGATTTTCCTTTTTCTCTCTTAAATCTGAGTCGAGTGAGACATAACCACACCATTAAACAGAGGCTCGGGTGCCATTAAAGGAGACCTTGGGAGAGAGGTGGACGGTAGATGGAGGTCAAAGGGCTCACCTCCCGATAAGCACCTGCAGGGTCTGATCGCACACCTCCCGTACTCAAATAGCTACCCTGCACGGTGCCTCCTAGCTAATAAAAAAGGGGACGCGTGGCGGCACGTACATGGTAAATAGAACGCCCATGGTTTCAATAATACTTGTGTTTTCGATTGTAATGTGACAACACTTGTTCCAAAATGACTTTGTTGATTGTTAATGTGTGCGCCTTCGCAAATCAGACAGCAAAATTACCACAGCATGTTGGTGCCATGTCAAGACACCAAGCCAAGTTTCATGATTTTCATGCGTGTTTTGGATTTATAGGAATTAAAAAAACCAAGCTTCTCAATGTTTCCAGCCGAGCCACGATGCCCAGATGTTTGAATTTCATTCCCATTTCTTGCATGTGACCTAGAAATTTACTCGAGGACACACATGTGATTTTTCAACAACCTTTGGTGCACTGGAGCATGTGCTTGTATTTAAAATTTGAATTATGCACAGAAAGGTGACACGTTCCCTCTCAGAACCACAAGCCTTCTTGAGTGAAGCTCCAGTTTGCAAGAAGATTATACCCAAACTTGTTCCTATTCGGCCAATTTTTTTACCACAGCATGGTAGTACCATGACATGACACCATGCCAAGTTTCATGATTTTAAGGCGTGTTTTGGATTTACAAGAATTTTAAAATCAAGTTTCTCAATGTTCTTGGCCGAGCCACGATGTCCATATGATTGAATTTCATTCCCATTTCTTGCATGTGACCTAGAAATTCACCCGAGGACACACATGTGATTTTTCAACCAACTTTGGTGCATGGGAGCATGTGCTTGTAGTTCAAATTTGAACTATGCACATTAAATGACCAGAAACTCAATTAATGTATAAAAAAGACCAAAAGAACCCGGAATAATTCCAAAATTTAATAGGGCACTCATGTAGTTCTATGTTGCCTCTGTAAAGAAACTCAAGGGGGGGTAGTGTATATCGTTTCGCACTCAAAGGTGACACGTTCCCTCTTAGAACCACGAGCCTTCTTCAGAGAAGCTCCGGTTTGCAAGAAGCTTATACCCAAACTTGTTCCAAATCAGCCCAATTTTTTTACCACAGCATGTTAGTGCCATGACATGACATGATGCCAAGTTTCATGATTTCCAGGTGAGTTTTGGATTTACATGAATATAAAAACCAAGTTTCTCGATGTTCTCGGCTGAGTCACGACACCCAGATGTTTGAATTTCATTCCCATTTCTTGCATGGGACCTAGAAATTCACCCAAGGACACACATGTGATTTTTCAATCAACTTTGCTGCACCGGAGCATGTCCTTGTAGTTCAAATTTGGATTATGCACATTAAATGTCTAGAAACTCAATTAATGTATAAAAAGGCCAAACGAACCTGGAATAATTCCAAAATTTAACAGGGCACTCATATAGTTCTATGTTGCCCCTGTAAAGAAAATTAGGGGAGGAAGCGTATATCATTTCGCACACAAAGGTGACACGTTCCCTCTCGGAACCACGAGGCTTCTTGAGAGAATATCTGGTTTTGCAAGAAGCTAATACCAAAACCTGTTGCAATTCAGCCAAAAATTATACATATGAAAACATGGTTTAGATTATCCTGAACATCTCGCTACCTAGACCAACGTACTCTGATTTGAATTCAATATAAAATGGATACAAATATTTGAATTGGAGATCGTATGGTACATGTAGTTCATAGTGAAATATGATTACTGCTATACGCATGTTTTTTGTTATCAAGATAATATTTAAATGATTGTATAACTTTACAACAATCGTATTCAAATAAGGGAAATTGATTCAAATTTAGTCCATATGGTAGACAACAATATATATGTTCATAGGGTGGAGTAAAATGTTCATATATGATGGAAGATCAAAATGTAGGACTACATCCATTATAAACCGCAAGGTCACCTAACGATATATTCGAATTCAACATAACGTGGATTCAAAAATTGAAATTTGAGATCCTGGCATTTGTAATCATGTAAAAAGGGAAAAAGGGACATGACTCTTTCTTTTGGTGGGAATTGATTTGTATTTTGTTGTTGTTGAGAGAAGTGCGAATCGATTTGGTACTGTAGAGGGTAATCTTGTTCTCCCAATTTTTTTACATTTTTCTTGTAGTTTTTTCAACGGCATTTATAGCAATATACTAAAAGGGGACATGACTCTCTTGTGTCTTGTATGAATTGTTTTTCTTGTACACGTTAAGTTTGTTCTGCAAAACAAGGAATCCATGCCTTGTTATCCCGAAATTTTCATGCTCGAGTATCTTTTGCCTCATCTGCTTTGAAACTCCCGCCTCTTCAACCAGTGCCACACCTTGTTATCCCGAAATTTTGACGTGCGCAAAAACTCCCTCCTCATCCGAAATCGGTCCCGTACACCAGACACGCAAAATCCCCCTTATACCCCTCAGCCGGAAATGTCGGCTCCACATCATGGTGTCAAAACCGGTGGGGGTATGCTAGTAACTTACCCTACATTTCGGACAAGCGCGTCTGTCGGTGTCAAAACCGGCGGATCTCGGGTAGGGGGTCCCGAACTGTGCGTCTAGGCCGGATGGTAACAGGAGGCAGGGGACACGATGTTTTACCCAGGTTCGGGCCCTCTTGATGGAGGTAAAACCGTATGTCCTGCTTGATTAATATTGAAGATATGTGTAGTACAAGAGTAGATCTACCACGAGATCAGAGAGTCTAAACCCTAGAAGCTAGCCTATGGTATGATTTTATGTTGTGATTGTTGTCCTATGGACTAAAACCCTTCGGTTTATATAGACACCTGAGAGGGTTAGGGTTACACAAGGTTGGTTACAAAGGAGGAGATATCCATATACGTATTGCCTAGCTTGCCTTCCACGCCAAGTAGAGTCCCATCCGGACACGAGATGAAGTCTTCAATCTTGTATCTTCATAGTCTAACAATCCGTCCAATGGAGATAGCCCAGCTGTCCGGAGACCCCCTAATCCAGGACTCCCATAGTAGCCCCTGAACCAGGCTTCAATGACGACGAGTCCGGCGTGCAGTATTGTCTTCGGCATTGCAAGGTGGGTTCCTTCTCCAAATACATGACAGGAGAAGTTGAATACGAGGATAGTGTCCGACCCTGCAAAATAAATTCCACATTCCACCGTAGAGAGAATAACGTTTTCACAGATCTAATTTGCTGGCTTGTTTTGGTAGCATGACGTTACGTCATGGCCTGGTGATTATTTGAACCGTTTCTTTTAACCAGCTCCACACATAACGCGAGGCGGTTTCATGACACGTCTTGCCGAAGTGGAGATCGTGTTCCCCCAATTACGGGATTCTCATTAATGCGGTCGTGGGTAACCCAACTGTGTCTAGGACCCCTAGATTATAGGCAAGTCCTAAACGGCTACGAAGAGGACGCTTGATATTCACCCTCTTTATAAAGGGACGAGGTTTTTGCTTTTTCTCTCTCATGCTCAATCGAACCCTTCCTCCGCCTTGAGTTCTAACACCCAAAGCCCAGGTTAGGTGCTCCGGATCTTCAATCATGTCCGGATCCAGCCTTCAAGGCCGATGGATGCCCTCCTCCATTACGGAAGAGGACATTAACAAGTTGAGGGAGGCCAGATACCTGACCGCCGAGGTTTCGCATCGGCTGCCTGCTCGAGGGCAGGTCGTGCCTACTCCCGAACCCAACGAGAACGTTGTGTTCGTCTCCCACTTCCTCCGAGGTCTAGGCCTCACTCTGGATCCTTTCGTCAGGGGTTTGATGTTCTATTACGGGCTAGATTTTCACGATCTAGCTCCGGACTCCTTTCTCCACATCTCGACGTTCATTGTCGTGTGTGAGGCCTTCCTCCGCGTTACCCCTCACTTTAGCATGTGGCTCAAAAGCTTTAAAGTAAAGCCGAAGATGATCGAGGGGCAATAGGCAGCGTGTGGAGGTGCATCAATAGGCAAGATGGTAGGAGCTCCATGGCCGGAAGGTTCCTTTCCAGAGGTGTCCGAATTATGGCAACGGGAGTGGTTTTACGTCACGGCTCCCCGAAGTGCGAAGTGGGTGGCTGCCCCCACTTTCCTCTCGGGCTCCCCACCGCAACTGATGTCATGGGTTAGCAGATGCCTGAGCTAAGGTCCAGCCAAGGACGTGCCTATACTGCAAAGCCGCATTTGAGATCTCTTCGAGGGAGATTTTAATTTGGCTGTGGTAATACAAGTTATGCTGGTTCGTCAAGTCCAGCCTTGCAGACGCCGGCCCCTTCGCTTGTGGGAGTTCAACTGAGAGGGACCACGTGCCATTCAAAGTTTCCTCGGCGTGACGCACGAGGAGATGTACAAGTCATTCTTCGGATCTCAAGTGGAGTGTCCGGATATTACAGAGGACGTGGGCCTGAGCAGTAACTGCGCCGCCGAACAAGTAAGAAATCCTCTGGCCGAACACACTGTCTTTTATTCGAAGTTGTTTCTGAGAGTTCGTTTTTTGACCGGGACTGGCTAACAAAGGCAAAGATGATTCGGTGTTTGGCCCCCCTCCCTGAGGGTTTGGAAAATCCGGTATTGGAAAAGATGCTCGAGGTTGCACCTTGCCCGGAGCCCTCGAAGAAAGATACCGGGGGGTATAATACGGGCGGACGCGGGCCCCCATTGCTGCTTGTTCCAACCGAGGGAATGAGCATCTCCATGAAGGAGGACAACCGGGGGGAGGAAAAGGACTGCTTTCGAGAATCCGGAAGCCGAAGCCTCCAAACGGGAGAGGAAATCTCCCACAGAGGGTCCCGCCTTGGGGGGTGCTCCTGCCGCACATAGTCCATGGGGGGATCTGCCCTCCAACAAGTCGTAAGTGATCCCAAAATACTTTAAGGTATGCTATCTTTCTTCTGAGAAAATAACCACCGCATATATCTTGCAGTTCGGGCCTTAGCCCCTCTCAGATGAGCTCGTCTTCGGGGGATCTTCTTCCAGAGATGATGGAGAGCGAAACGCCTCCCCCGGACTCCTCCACTCCAGAAGCGGGCGACCCCGAAGTGTCGTCACGGAGGGCTTCTCCGAATCTGGTGAGGCCAGAAGATAATCCCATAGACCGCCGAAGTCCCCAGCGTCCGGCTCCCGAGGAGAGCAGACAAAAGAGTCCGACACTGTCTGGTGTGCGGTTGGACATTCTGAGGGAGTTGGTGGGGCGAGTGGCCATTTCAGAAGAACACCGTATGCTGATGGGTACAGTGATGGAGAGAATCTCGTCCGCCGAAAGCGGATTACATGAAGCTTTTATGAGTCTACTGATAGGCTTTGAGGTACGTAAGATAATATGTGATAGTACTTCACATGTTAGGTGTGCCCTGTGTAGATAGTAGCCCCTGAGACTCTGGTTGCCGTCGAGAACGGTGGTGAACAGAGGATCATATTCTCAGGCAATGACCAGACTGCCCTTATGTGCAGGTGGTGGAGGCTCCGGTGGCTAGCCGGACTAGTGAGTTTGCCAAATTAAAACGGCAACTGAATGCGGCAGACGCTGACCTCGAGCTTGTTAACAAGAGGCTTGACGAGGCACAGGGTAAGTGTTATGATCTGGTGAACGCCACATAGTAAGAGTAGCATAATGCCAGTATCTTTAATATGTTGTGACTGCAGATGGAGCTGCCTCCGTGGAAGCCTTGCGAGCAGAACTTGCCTGAGCCAAGGAACAAGCAAGGATTAGTAATGCCGCTGCTTTGAAGGCGGTCGAAGAGTTGAAGGCCGATAAGGTCGCACATTGCGAGAGCCAAGAGAAGATGGCTAAGATGGCCGCGGAATTAAAAGACACTGCCGACCGTTGCCGGGTCCTTGAAAAGGAAAACTGAGCAAAGGCAGCGGACCTTGAGAAGGACACGGTGGCAGAGAAGGACACCCGTTCTGCTATGAGAGCGAAGAAGGAGGAGCTGCGGGAAGCCGGGGATATTGCGGCTGGGAAACCCTTCATGTTACGGAGGAAGTTCGGCAGATGCATATATGGATTTGGCGGCGAGTGCTGCCGATGCTACCAAGTACTTCCAAGGTCAGACAGATCGTGAAGTGGACAAGCTGTTTTGGTCGCAGTTCAATGTTCCACATCGTCCTCTTTCATTGACTGACCAGCTAGCCGAATGGGCCGAACTGAATAGGTTGTCCGGACTCGCCATGAGGGCTGTTGTGGATCAGCTGTGGCCGGAGAAGCAAAAGCCGGATAGCTATTTCAGCTTAGTGCAGCAGTTCCTTGGTGCGGTGCCGCGCATTAATGCGATGAAGAGGACGGCGTGCATAGAAGGCTCGCGGATGGCCCTTGCCCGTGTTAAAGCATACTGGGCGGAGATGGACGCTTCCGTAGTCGCGGCGCAGGGTTCGGCCATAGGCCGAGTGGCAGTCGAGCATTATTTCGAGGAGGTTCTCGAGGGTGCTCGTTTGATAGAGGCCCAGTGCTCGAAAAATATTATGTTTGAGTGATATGTATTCTGATTGTAAACATAATGCTTTTATGATGTTTTTATAAGGCTATGTTTATACTTTTGCCTGGAAGTAGTATGATGCCTCTTGTGCGGCCGTTTATGTATACATGTGTATAACCTGAAAGATTGCAGCCGTCGGCTTCAACCCCCATGCATATAATGCGGAGGTGCTTGCAAAAAACGCGTGTTCACACTTAACCCAACGTCTTGGTCCTAATAAGGAGGTGATAGTGCAGTGAGCGAGGCAACCGGACTATAATGCTTTAACACTTTCACTTAGCCATAGGAGTTTGATAGTGGGGCTACTAGATAGCCCATGGTGGCTCTGCACTCTCCCGATTGTGGGGTGCGTACATGCCTGGCCGGAAAACGGCCCTTCGTTAAGGCGGAGGAACTCTAACATTCTGATAGGTCATCGAGTGGTTGACCAGTCTCATGCTATATCATGACAGTCAATTTTTGGCTCTCTACTAAGGTGCTCGTCCGGATGAACCAGGGCACAATCGTAGTAGTTCTCCTGGTGCTACCTTAGCCGGTAAAGCGGAACGTAAGGCACCAAAACACAGGAGCCGGGCAAGCCCAACATTTGACCAAAGACAATGATTCGGAGCTGATGCATATAAGGCCAAACTCGCGACGCCGAACACTCCCTAAGGTATTCGGTCTTTATGGTATAAACTGGGCCGAAATAGTGCCGTTTGTAAGAAGCCCCTTGTGTCCAGGTACGTGCATTATTCTAACGTGGCCACATGCCAAGACATCAGCATCCTTCTCTACTGTGCTGAGAGTTCGGTGGATATGCATCAACAAGAGACAGTAAAAAAGGTTTACGCATGGTCTTAATCTAAAAAGAATCCTTGGAGTGTGTCCCTGCTGCACGTCTGCGCCTGTGTCTCTGTTGTGCCGTATCCTGGATGGGTGTAGCATGATGAGTATCTGTAAAAGAGAGGAACTTAGGTGAAAAAGTTGTCGTGCAAAAAGATAGTTTTTAAAGAAACAATGTATAATTCAAGGTGAGTAAGAATTGCCACTTGTCTGTGCATGTTGAGCCCCTTGTATTTGTAATAGGGGTGTGATCATTGATCTAGTATAAATTGCATATAGCTGCGCCGGACTCGTCTAACCGTGTCCAAGGTCGTGACGACCTGCTAAATGCTTTAGTTGGTGAGGTTGTTTTTAGTGTGCGGCTGCCAGGGCAGCCGCACGCTCTTGGGCGCGCAAAGATCGCTTAATACTTCCGTTCACTATAATGATGCCACGTGGACCGGGCATCTTGAGTGTGAGGGAAGCGTAGTGTGGTATTGCATGAAAGCGAGCAAAAGCTTCGCGTCCGAGTAGTGCTTGATAGCCACTTTGGAACGGAGCGATCTGGAAGGTTAAATGTTCGCTATGGAAGTTATCGGGGAGGCCGATATAACCTTTAGTAGCAGGGAGCCCATGCAATGAGCCCCTGGGCCTGGCGTTACTACTTTAAAGGTAGTATTGCTATGGCAAATTTTTGTTGGGTCTATCCCCATTTCGCGGATTGTATCCTGGTATACCAGGTTTAGACTGCTGCCACCATCCATCAGGACTCGTGTGAAGTGGTATCCGTCAATTAGTGGGTCTAATACGAGGGCAGCCCATCCTGCACACCGGATACTTGCTGAGTAATCACGATGGTCGAAAGTGATCGGTTGAGACGACCAGTGGCAGGACTCTGCGGTGATAGGCCTTCGGTCGTATTATTGTGGGAGTGCCATTTTGTTTCTTCCATTGATCACGTGTAACACGTTTACTCTTTTGACTTTTGGTGGAAAATTCTTTTGTTCCCCAGTGTCCTGCTTGAGAGGCTCATCCTCATCTTCGCTTGGTGTATCCTCCCCCTTGTGTACGGCGTTGAGCTTGTCGGACTGCTTGAAGACCCAACATTCTCTGTGGGTATGATTGGCTGGTTTGCCAGGGGTGCTATGGACCAGACATATTTGGTCCAGAATTTTGTTTAGGCTGGACAGTTCGTCTCTAGCGCCTTTAGAGGGCGGCTTTTGCTGACCTGGCCGAGAGCTTTTGAATCCGACGTTTACTGCCGTGCTCTTCTTGTTGTCTCCTTTATTCCGGCGTTTGTTATTGCTGTTGCACCGTGATTTCCCGTTTCCATCTCTAACTTCAGATGTACAGGGGTCGCTGGTGCTGTATCGGGCTAGCCAGCTGTCCTCACCCGCGCAAAAGAGGGTCATGAGGCTTGTTAATGCTGCCATTGTTCTCGGTTTTTCTTGGCCGAGGTGCCGGGCAAGCCATTCGTCATGGACGCTGTGCTTAAAAGCTGCCAAGGCTTCGGCGTCCGGACAATCGACAATTTGGTTCTTTTTAGTAAGAAACCTGTTCCAAAGCTTTCGGGCTGACTGTCCGAGCTGTTGAGTTATATGACTCAAATCATCCGTGTTCGGAGGTTGGACATAGGTCCCTTGAAAGTTTGCCCGAAAAGCGTCTTCGAGCTCTGCCCACCTTCCAATGGAGTTTTCGGGGTGGCCTTTAAGCCAGTGATGAGCTGGCCCTTTGAGTTTGAGTGGTAAGTACTTGATGGCGTGGAGATCATCTCCCTGAGCCATATGGATGTGGAGGATATAGTCCTTGATCCAGACCCCAGGGTCTGTTGTTCCGTCGTATGCCTCTATGTTTACAGGTTTGAATCCCTCTGGAAATTCATGACCCAACACCCCATCGGTGAAACATAGTGGGTGTGTGGCACCCCTGTATCTGGGTGTACCGCGTTGTTCGTATGTTTGTTGTGTTATATCGTATGCTGGGGCGTGCTTGCGTGGTCCATAGATGGATCTGGTTGCGCTGTCCTTTTGGTGCAAGCCCTCGCGTGAATCGCGTATTGTCTTGTGAGTGGCATTGTTTGCCGCTCTATGTTGGCCGTGAGGTCGTCTATCCGGCCAGGTGGCTGTTTTGATTTTTGGTTGTGAGGGGTCTGAGGCCTCCTCATCGAATTCAGGTACCAACTTCCGCTTTGGGTAGCTCTTGGTGGGGCGATTGTCGCCATACTTCGCTGCTGTGTTGAGTACTTTACTCCATCTGATTTGGAGTGTGTCCTGCGTAGCCTTGAGCCTTTGCTTCTGCTTTTTCAGAATCCTCGCGGTGGCAACAAGCCTTTGACGGGCATTCTGCTGCTCCGGGTGCCTGTCCGGCGTTGTGTCGTCCGGACTATTATCTTTGACAGAATTGGTTTGTTCGGTTTGATTCTCCGTATTGTCGTTGTCCGGCAGTGGTTCGCCCTGCTCCAACACTGGGTCTGTGTGATCGTTATTTCTGGCGAGGCGGGATTTGGGGCGGCGCTTGCGCCGCCGCTTTGACTGCTTCTCGAGGGAACAAGCCTTCAGTGCATCCTTCCGTTCCTCGTCGTTGTCTTCTTTTGGTGTGTCCACCATGTATACGTCATATGATGAAGTGGACGTCCAGCGCCCTGTAGACGGTGGTTCCTCTTCGCCTCCCGCATCATTGTCCATACCGTCGATGTCTTCGGAGTCGAAGTCGAGTATGTCGGTTGAGTCATCGACAATGGCTATTAAGTGGGTGGTGGGTGCGCGTCGAATTTCTTCGTCGTCCGCATCCCAATCCTGTTGGCCATAATCCGGCCAGGGCTCTCCTGACAAAGAGAGAGACCTTAGTGAATTCAGAATGTCGCTGATGGGCGAGTGCTGAAAGATACTCGTGGCGGTGAATTCCATGATCGGCGCCCAATCGGATTCGATCGACAGGGGCACGGAGGGTTCGGAGTCCGAAAAAGAGTCCGGCGCATTGGAATCACAGGCTGCACGGAGGGTTATGCTGGTGTTTGGCTCGATCGCCGTTGAGACTGCAGCCCCTGAGGCGGTGTCTAGCCACCCGTCCTTGATTGGCGCAGTTGGATCCGAGCTAAGGGTCGGAGCTAATGTGGGCGCGGCCTCTGGGGTACTGTTCAGCGGCAGAGCTAGGTCATACCCATCGCGACAGTGCGGCGCGCCTGGCTGTGGCTCGAATCCGTCGAGGATCAAGTCCCCGCGGGCGTCGGCCGTGTAGTTCAAACTTCCAAATCTGACCTGATGACCAGGGGCATAGCTTTCAATCTACTCCAGATGGCCAAGCGAATTAGCCCGTAGTGCAAAGCCGCCGAATACGAAGATCTGTTCGAGGAGAAAAGTCTCACCCTGGGCCGCATCGCTATCGATGATAGTAGGAGCCATCAAGCCTAACAGCGATGACATAGAGGAGATCTCAGTGAAAGCACCAATGTCGGTATCAAAACCGGCGGATCTCGGGTAGGGGGTCCCGAACTGTGCGTCTAGGCCGGATGGTAACAGGAGGCAGGGGACACGATGTTTTACCCAGGTTCGGGCCCTCTTGATGGAGGTAAAACCCTACGTCCTGCTTGATTAATATTGAAGATATGTGTAGTACAAGAGTAGATCTACCACGAGATTAGAGAGGCTAAACCCTAGAAGCTAGCCTATGGTATGATTGTATGTTGTGATTGTTGTCCTACGGACTAAAACCCTTCGGTTTATATAGACACCGGAGAGGGTTAGGGTTACACAAGGTCGGTTACAAAGGAGGAGATATCCATATACGTATTGCCTAGCTTGCCATCCACGCCAAGTAGAGTCCCATCCGGACACGAGACGAAATCTTCAATCTTGTATCTTCATAGTCTAACAATCCGGCCAATGGAGATAGTTCGGCTATCCGAAGACCCCCTAATCCAGGACTCCCACAGCGTCCCTAAGCCATGGCTCCCTTCGTCCCCCCATTTGTACACCGAGGCCGACAAAACCAGCGAAACCCCACGCTCCTTCGTCAGCCTCCCACTCTTCCCCGACGATGTCGTCAACCACAATAGCTCGCCGTCTCTTATCCACCGTACCGGATGAGGATCCGTCATCGATCTCATCGTCCCGCCGGATCAGCCACCCCATCCTCCACCTCCAAAGGAGCTACCCCAACGTTCTCCACGTCTATTGCGCCACTTCCATCCCCACAGCGTCGTCTTGACCTGCCCCACCAGAACCGCATCACCCTCAAAAATTCATACGATGAAGCTGAGGCCAACTCGGCGCCACCAAGGAGGTTCTGCACACACCGCTGCATTCCATCGTTTATTCGATCTCACGAGGCTACCGGTGCTCAATACCAAGCAGCCATGGCGGGTCTCCATCGACGGCGCCGTTGCCGGCTACTCCATCCATGGCGTCTCTCCCCCATGTTGTTGCTTCCTCGGCGGTGACTTCCACACAGGCACTAGCTGTAGCTGCACCGACTCTCGCTTGCGCTGCTGCTGCTGCTCCCGCTCTCGCTCGGTTGCGGCTCTATTCTTGCTGTCGGTCGCGCTGTTGCAGTGCTCTTTCCGTCATTCGTGCTACTGCTCTGCTCTGTTATTGTTGTCAGTCGCGCTGTTGCTCCGCTCTTGTTCTTGTTCGTGTTGCTGCTCTGCTCTTGCTCTCGCTCGCGCTGCTGCTGCTGCTTGACCTCCGGTAGCTACAGGAGTTGCTGCTTTAGCACTCGCTCGTGATGCTGTTGCACGACTTGCTCTCTGCTAGTGCGTTCCTTGCTCGTGCGTCTGCTGATTTTGATCACCACTTCTCTGCTACTAGTGGTCAAACGCCCTAAACATCTATTGCAATGCTCTGCTACTAGTTCAATCAGTTTCGACAGTAAAATTCAGTTTTGACTGTAAAGTTCAATTTCTTCAGTTAAGTTCAGAGTGAATAGTATTTACAACATCTGTCGGAGCGGCCGTGGCGCAGCTGATGCGTTTTACATCTAGCACTTTTTGGTGATGTATTTTACATCATCTTTTGCATATGATATTAGAGTGCCACTTCAGATTAACGTTGTCTGTCTTGTCCTACTTCAGCCTCGCCGCCGTACACCTCACCGGAGCTGCTCCAACAACGGAACCGTCCATCACGGCGGAGCAGTACTCTCGGTGCCATTTCTAGAGGCCTCAGATCTTCTTCCCCGCCTCCGGCAGTCACACCAGCATCACCATCCTCCATGTCCAACCCAATGATGCTGAGGTCGACAAGGCTTTGCCAAAGAGGTTGTACACTCATCGCATCACTTTGTTACTCTGCATTCATGTCGATCCCTCAAGGATCCTTTGCTATGGAACTACTATGGTACTACTATTCGTGCATTTGGTTAGAAGGACTGGAGCAAAGCAAAACTGGAGGATTTTTTCCTTTGGTGTCTCTTTCAAAGAAAAAACATAGGAATTTTAATATCCACTTGGATGTCCTATTCAAATTAATATGCATGAAAAACAGGACTAATTGCATTACTGGCATAATAAGATTCTTATTTTTTCATTTTCACGTGGTTTGACTTTAATTTGACCATGTTTCTCCATTCTCGTGTTCTTCCAATTCATGTGAACCAAACACCCAGGTGGACAGAAATCCTATGTTTCCAAATGCTCTGTTTTGCATGTGCATTCCTATCCTATTCCTGTGCTTTTCCTGTCCATGCATTTATAGAATCTTCCAATTCTAAGGAGCCCTTACAGATTTACTTGATTTTCAGATAGGCGTCAAATAAAACTCTGTGTGTTATCTCCTGCTCCTGTCGTGCCATCATCAACCCCACCTGAGGTGCACCATCGACAGAAGCATTCACTGTAGAAGAGATTCCCCCTGCAGACTTTCTTTCGCCGCCTCAGATCATCTTCCCATTTGCCGGCAGCCATGCCAACTGCATTACCATCATCGACTGAGCAGATGAACTTGAGGACTACACAGTTCTGGAAGAGAGGTCGCAGTCTTTCGTGTTTGCTTACGTTATACATCAGTTATTATTACATGCTACTTTATCATTCAGACTTGAGTTTTAAAATGCCCGTGGGTCTCAAATCGAGGTAGCAACAAATAGTATCTGTCTACTATTTGGTTCATCTGGGGTCTTCTATGTGGTTCATGTTGGGTGGGCAACAAACAGTAGATGATCCATTGTCCATCTTTTTAAACTGAAGCTATAATCTACCTGCTATCATTAGTTTTGGATCTATCCACTCGTTTGCTACCATTAGTCTTGATTTCTGGATACACCCCTTAGGCCTTACAAAATCTAACTATTTTTTATTATGCGTGTCAGTTATTGTACACAACTGTACTGAAAATGAAGAGAAAAAGAGAAGACCGTTGTGTGGGAATATAATGTCATGCATACGCCGCTCCATGGTGGGTGAAGTGCCCCCCTCCCGCCATTCCAGATTGTATTCCAAAGGAAGAAAACTGTTCAGATGGGGATTCAGAGGGAGCCGACCACTCCTATTTACCACCTGAGGTGTTTGCTCTAACCAGGCATGCTGATGTTGGTCATATCATGCATATGGCACCTCATATTGCTTACATTATACATCTTATAGGTCATCAACTTAGTTTAGATTTTCTTTGTGTGAATACCACATGTTTGGTTTCTATATCATACTCCCACTGTTCCTAAATATTTCTCAGAGACTTCAACAAGTGACTACATACGGAGCAAAATGAGTGAATCTACACTCTAAAATATGTCTATATACATCAATATGTGGTAGTCCATTTGAAATATCTAAAAAGAAAAATATTTAGGAATGGAGGGAGTATATGGGAATTATGCAATGCCATCTTCTTTAGCCAGGCATCATATACGTGAATCATGCAATGCCATCCTGTTTAGCCAGTCATCGTATATGTGAATTGTATCGTGCCATATTTTTTTCATAATGTATTCCATTTGTCAACAATGTATATACATTCATCTACTCTTCCTATGCATCAGCCATTTGAGTCGGTCATGGGAAAATCTAGAGTGAAAACAAGGTCTTCTGAGCAGTCAGTGCTACCTGTCGATGCAGATTTCTTGCTAGTTACAGATAGCTCCTCATAGGAGGATTTAGAGACACATGACCAGTCATATCCCCCCCCAGGTGCATGCTCTAACTTGGCAGGGTTATATTGCTCATATCATGCATATGGTGTCTTGCATGGCCATGCCATCTACTTAGATTAGACATGCTTTGTGTGAATGCCTCATGTTTGCTTTCTATATCAGATATGTGAATTATGCAATGCCATGTTTTCGAGCCAGTTATCATATATGTGAATTATGCACCTCCATGTAGCCAGGCATCATATATGTGAATTATCTCATGCCATCTTTTTTTCATTACGTATTCCATTTGTCGACAATCTGTGTATATTGAACTACTCTTCATGTGTATCAGCCATTTGAGCTGGTTATGGAAAAATCAGGAGTGAAACACAAGGTCTTCAGAGCAGGCAATGGTACCTGTTGAAGCATATATCTCGATGGTTACAGGGATCTCCTCAAAGGAGGATTCAGAGACAGATGACCAGTCCTATATCCCACCTGAGGTGTATGATCTAAGTTGCAATGTTTATATTTCTCATATCATGCATATGGTGTCTTGCATTGCTTAGTTTAGACATCATATGCACAATATTGAATTCCATCTGCTTAGTTTAGAGATCATACATGTGAGTGCCAGCTGCTTAGTATATGAATCAATTATGTCAATTATATCATGCCATCCTGTATACTTAGACAACATGTATGTGAATTATTTCATCCCAACCTATTTTAGAAACACATCATATAGTTTTGTCATGTCATCCTATTTAGATACTTATCATATGTTGAATTATGCCATTATATCCTGTTAAATTATCCATCATATATCTGAAACGGTGTCATGCTATGCTGTTTAGTTAGGTATAATATATGTGAAATTGTGTCATGCTGTCCTGTTTGGTTAGACAACATATATGTGAATTACCACATATGTCTATTATACAATGTCTGTATGTTCAATCTCTTTTCTTGTTTACCAGCCATTTTAATTGGAGGGGGTGATGGAAGTATCTAAGGAAGAAAAAACCCGTTCTTCATGAAAGACAGCGCTACCCGTCGAAGCTAATAGAACCATGGTTGTACTAGCCCACAAACTAGCCCCACCACACATAATCGAGACTCTTCCAGATTGCACACTTACACCGTTGGGCAGAGAACCAACTACAACCATCTAACCCCAACCCCAGCGGATAGTAACCCACTTCTAGTTGACAAAGCACCTTGTCCACCACAGAGTACCCCCACACGAGCAGTTTGTAAAGCAACTGCAGTGCCCAAAGCACGAAGACCACCATGATACATCCATTTTGCATCATGTTTTCTTACTATTATTTACAATGTTTTTATCCATAATAATGCTTTTTGGAGTAATTCTAATGCCTTTTCTCTCATAATTTGCAACGTACACACCAAGGGGGGAGAATTCTGGCAGCTGGAAATCTGGACCTGGAAAAGCTACGTCAGGCCACCTATTATGCACAACTCCAAACAAGCTGAAACTTCACAGTGATTTTTTATGGATTATTTAAGAATTATTGGAGCAAATAACTACGAAAGGGGGCCCACCAGGTGGGCACAACCCACCTGGGTGCACCCAGGATCCTAGGCGCGCCTTGGTGGGTTGTGCCCTCCTTGGCCCACCTCCGGTACCCATCTTTTTGTATATAAGTAATTTTGACCTAGAAAAAAAATAAGGGGAGGACTTTCGGGATGAAGCGCCGCCGCCTCGAGGCGGAACTTGGGAAGGAGCAATTTTCCCCTCCGGCGGACCGATTCCGCCGGGGGAACTTCCCTCCCAGAGGGGGAAATCATCGTCATCATCATCACCAACAACTCTCCCATCTTGGGGAGGGCAATCTCCATCAACATCTTCAACAGCACCATCTCCTCTCAAACCCTATTTCATCTCTTGTGTTCAATCTTGTTACCGACACTATAGATTGGTACTTGTGGGTGACTAGTACTATTGATTACATCTTGTAGTTGATTACTATATGGTTTATATGGTGGAAGATTATGTGTTTAGATCCAATATGCTATTTAATACCCCTCTGATCATGAGCATGTTTATCATTTGTGAGTAGTTACCTTTGTTCTTGAGGTCACGGGAGAAATCATGTTGCAAGTAATCATGTGAATTTGATATGTATTCGATATTTTGATAGTATGTATGTTGTGATTCCCTTAGTGGTGTCATGTGAATGTTGACTACATGACACTTCACCATATTTGGGCCTAAGGGAATGCATTGTGGAGTAGCAATTAGATGATGGGTTGCGAGAGTGACAGAAGCTTAAACCCCAGTTTATGCGCTATTCCGTAAGGGACTGATTGGATCCAAAAGTTTAATGCTATGGTTAGAATTTATTCTTAATACTTTTCTCGTAGTTGCGGATTCATGCGAGAGGGTTAATCATATGTAGGAGGTTTGTTCAAGTAAGAACAACACCTAAGCACCGGTCCACCCGCATATCAAATTATCAAAGTAGCGAACACGAATCAAACCAACATGATGAAAGTGACTAGATGAAATTCCCGTGTACCCTCAAGAACACTTTGCTTATCATAAGGGACTGTTTTGGCCTGTCCTTTGCCTCAAAAGGATTGGGCTACCTTGCTGCAGTTTTGTGACGCCTGGATAATCAAGCTACAGTAAACCTCTGCTAATGGTTCCACGTCACCTCAGTTACTATTGATAAACTCAAGCTAGTTCAAAAAATGATTCAAATTAAAATTTAAAATATAGGCAAACAGTAGAATTTTAAAATATCAAAACTAAAACGTTCGGGTTGTGTCAAATAAATTGTAAGTAATTATGGTGGAGAAACCAAACTTTGATAAAATGTTTAAGGGCTTTAAAACAATTAAAACAGTAGTGAAAACAATTAAACAAATGCCTATTGAATTTATAAAATGCTAAAACTATTTTATTATGGGTTAATAATTAATCTCACAGTAGTTTGTTGATAAATACAAATTTAGGCACTAGTGGTAATTTTTATAAAGCCAATAATAAAAGAAACTACAAATAAAACAGAAATGAAAATATAAAAGAAAATTTAAGAAAAACAAAATACAAAAAAAAGTGAACACCCCCCTCGTTGGGCCACGGCCCAGATGGCCTCGGGGCCAATCGGGCCGGCCTAGCCGCACCTCTCCTGGCCTATATGGCCCCTCCCTTGTGACCTAACCCCCGAACGCCCCACTCCCATCACGATCCCCACCTCCCCCCTCGTCTCCCTCACCCGCCGCCACCACACAACACCCACACACACACGCACGCGCACGCATCGTGTCGGGGAAAGGATCTCCCCGCGCCCGATCCCCTCGCGTGCATCGGTGCCCCGCCTCCCTCCATCATCGGCGACGGGAAGTAGGCCGCCGCCCCGCGCCGCCGCCAACGGCCCCATGTTGGCTGCAGCTTCATCATCGGCGTCGCCCCTGCCGCACGCCCCCTGCCGCCCGGAGCCGCTCCGTCGATGCTCGTCGCTGACCACCGCCCCGTCGCCGAATCTCACATCCCCAACCCCTCCCCAAAGGCTCCATCGAGCCTCGCCGCCGTATTCTCTTCAAACGCCGGTGAGGCCACCTTCGGCCTCCACTCCCTCCTCTCTTCGCCGCGCACGCACGCTCACCGCCCCATCGTAGCTGTCCCGCGTCCGCGCCCGTGGTCACCCCCGACGCCGTGCGCGCCCGTTGGCCGTCCACCGCGCTGGGCCAAACTCACCGCGCCCCGAGCGCCTCCCCTTTGATGCACCCTGCTCGCCCGGCCATCTCCGTGACCGGACGCCCACCCGTGTTGGCCTAATAGCCCGTGCACACAGCCGCCCATGCGCGTCCCGAGCCTATTGCCGCCCCTGGTCGCGTGCTCTGCCTCGCCCGCACCGCTACCATCACTGCCCGCTGCCGCGCTCGATGCCTGTGGCTTGCCACCCGCCGCACTTGCTGCTTCTTGCCCCTCGCTCCCCTGTCGCCGTCCCAGTTCGCCGCGTTGGTCGAGCACCATGGCCGCCGACCCGCCCCTCGCATGCGGGCGTTGGCCCTTTGCTGCCGGCACCCAGCGCCCGATAGGCCGCATGGGTCCATGACGAGTGGGCCCCGCCCCTGATGAAATGTAAAAAAACAAATATAAAAGAATACATATAATTTAATTAACTAATAAATTAAACAGGTAATCAACTATGACTTAATTAATCAAACTAACTACACTAAAGTGACTATGACAGTGTGTCCTGTCCCTTAATTATCTTGTTAAAATTAAGGTTAAGTTAGTGCGTCAATGACATGTGGACCCCTGTCTAGTTTGACCAGGTCAAACTGCCGACTAGACTAGCCTAGTCATTGACAGGAGGGTCCCACTAGACCCTCTTTGACCAATCAACGGTCCTAGTTGATTGCTGACTAGGCAGTCAACTGGACCCCACCTGTCAGCCCCTGTAGTACATTGTTGTGTACAAGTTGTGGGTACACTTGGCATTTTCTCCTTTAACCTTGAAATAATAAATACATCCAGAAAATTTTAGAAATTGTTTAAAACTTTGAAAAATCATATAAAATAAACTGTAGCTCAGATGGAAAAACTTTGTACATGAAAGTTGCTCAGAACGACGAGACGAATCCGGATATACAGCCCGTTCGTCCGCCACGCATCCCTAGCATAGCAAACACGCAACTTTCCCCCTCCAGTTCGTTTGTCCGAAAACCCGAAACACTGGGAATACTTTCCCGGATGATTTCCCCCTTCACCGGTACCACCTCGTACCGCGTTAGGGCACACCTAGCATCACGCTTTGTCATGTCATGCATCATCATGCATTTGTTTGCATTATATTTATTGTTTCTTCCCCCTCTTCTCTCGTTAGACACCGAGACCGACGTCGCTCCTACCCAGTACGACTACGGTGTTGACGACCCCTCTCTCTTGCTAGAGCAACCAGGCAAGCCCCCCTTTGATCACCAGATATCGCCTACTCTTCTGTCTACTGCTTGCATTAGAGTAGTGTAGCATGTTACTGCTTTCCGTTAATCCTATTCTGATGCATAGCATGTCATTGTTGCTCCAGTTGTTGATACCTTACCTGCAATCCTAAATGCTTAGTATAGGATGCTAGTGTAGCGACCAGACCTCAAATGGTCCAATCTATGTGCTCAGGTGTCATCCCTGGATCTATAATGCGGACACCACACTGTACTTGAAGGATTTATAACAGAGTAGCAATCACACACTTATTACATCGAGTGTCTCAAAAGAGAACTTATTACAGCAAATATGGCTTAAGGCCATCTAATAACGATAACAGCGGAAGGCTTGCAAGATAAGTGAGTCCATCAACTCCAACGGCATCACTGAGTATAGAACCACGACCTAAAGGCACCTTAATCATCGTCTGAAAAGTCTACAATATTAACGTTGCAGCCCGAAACGGGTCAGCACATGGAATATGATGGCAATGTAACACATAGAGAGTAATACAAGAATATGGCTATTCTATATGCATATATGGCTGGTGGAAAGCTCTATGGTTACAGTTTTGCGTAAAGCCAATTTTTCCCTACTGCAAAGGAATAAATTTTATTTAACTATCATGGTAGTTGTTAAACATTGAGAATGGTTGATAGCATTCTCAATCCCAATTAAGCATCATCATTAAACCCAACAATTAACTTTAGAGTAACATGATGAGATTCACATGAAAATCCAGGTACTAGATACTCAAAATGTCCATAACCGGGGACACAGCTAACCATGATTAGTTTATACACTCTGCAGAGGTTTGTGCACTTTTCCCCACAAGACTCGATCTCCTCCGTTGGTTTTCTCGCACTGCCTGGTGTTTGAGAAACGGATGACCGAGACATAGTCTTTCAGAAGCACTAGCACCTTACGAACGGGTAGACTGTACCAACCTACATTCCCTACATCTGCTAGTCTACCACTATAAGAGTTCGCACGACTTAGTCAACTATGCTAGAGCCCATAGTAGCTTGTGGTTGCACACAGAAGTTTCTAGTATGAATAATCTCATGATCCCTTTGAGCCTGGGTGGCGGTCCAAAAGAAAACAGGCAATCGCTGGAATACCCAGGTGCCTCAATCCACCTAGATGTGTGTTAGGTTGCCACCTTAAATAAACCATTAATTAACAAAGCTCACATCTGTCATGGCTACACACACCCAAACCACGTCTACTAGCATAGCATAGCAATAATAAGCAAATGTAGAGTAACTCCCAAAGGTTTGATAATAAATAGGTAATAGGTTCTACCTCAACTACTTCCCAAACCCACAATTTAATTAGATCCTAATCATGCAATGTGTGAGGATTGATCCAATGCAATAAAACTGGGTAGTAGGAGGTATGATCAAAGTGTTACTTGCCTTGCTAATGATCCGGGAAACCTAGCGATTCGAAGTAGCAAGCAGCGCACTCTGGGTACTCTATCACAAACGAACAAGCATACAATAAGTACTCAACTAATGCACAGGTAAAACTCGAACAAAAGATCTAACCAGAAAGTTCAACTTAAGAACTCCGGTTGGCAAAAGAATCAAAACGAACGAAGCAACGAAAGACAAACGGCAAACGAAACAAGCTTCGTTTACTATTCTGGATCTAAGGCAATTTTTATAGAGGCAAAAGTTTGAGTTGGTTAAACGGAAAGAGGGTTTCGAGACGAAACTCCAGGCGCTTGAATTGCCTGATTCTGATTAACGAGCGAACAGATAAACTAGAACGAACATCGGATCAGAGATCGCGATCCGAAAAACCGCGGAGTTAATCTGAGAAAAAGAAAAACGAGGAACAGTTAACGAACGAACGTACGTTAACAGAAACTAAACGAAAAGCGCGTTCGTTAAAACGAACGGACGAACGGGCGCTCGCTAAATAAATAAACCAAAAAAACCGATCTATTTATCTAAAAAAACGGAAACTAGGATTTAAAAAAACCGAATCATTTTTTTTTCAAAAACCGGCCGGCAACTACCTCGGCGGCGGCGGCTCTCTGGCGGGGCTCCGGAAGGCGGCGGGGTGAGGAGAGGCGGCGGGGCGGCGGCTCCTGGCGGCAGCGAGTGGCAGCGGCGGCGGCGGTGGCGTGCGGCAGCGCTGGCGGCGGCGGGCTGCGGTGCGGGGCGGCGGGGTGAAGAAAGGGCGGCGGCGGGGCGGCTATTTAAGAGAGGGAGGGGGTTGACTTGGGGAGGGGGCGACGGGCGGCGGCGGCTCCGGCTCGGACTCCTCCTCGAGACCGGCGGGAAGGCGACGGCGGCTGGGCCGGCCTGGCTCGGCTGGGCCTTTGGCCCAGTCGGGCACGGGTCTTTTTTTTTAACAATTTTGCTGCGCCAAAAAAATCTAGAAAAATAAATAAAAATCTAAAAATGTCAAAACAAGTTTTCTCCATCTAAATAAAATATTTAGAACAGGATGAACATTTTTTGGCTCTAAATGCAATTTTTGAAAACGTGCAGTTTTTCCTAAATTCAAAGAAATTAAACCAAATAAAATCTTATTTGATTTTTTTATTAAATCCTCAATATTTCTTTATTTTGGGAAAGTCATGTTATTCCCTCTCTCATATTTTGATAATAGAAATAATTGAAAATAAAATAAATAAAATCAAATGATCCTATTTTCAAAATTTGAGAAAACTCAAATATGAAAATAATGAAATCCCCAACTCTCTCCGAGGGTCCTTGAGTTGCGTAGAATTTTCTAGGATCAACCAAAATGCAATAAAATATGTTATGCAATGATGATCTAGTGTATAACATTCCAAATTGAAAATTTGGGATGTTACAAACCTACCCCCCTTAAGATGAATCTCGCCCTCAAGATTCTGGTGGGCTAGAAAATAGGTGGGGGTGGTCCTTCAGCAATTCTTCCTCTCGCTCACAGGTGGCTTCATCCTCCGTGTGGTGGCTCCACTGAACCTTGCAAAACTTGATAACCTTGCTGCGGGCGACTCGACTGGCATACTCTAGAATCTTGACTGGTTTCTCCTCATAGGTCAAATCATTGTCCAACTAAATCGCTTCCAGTGGCACTGTATCTCTCAGTGGTATATCAGCCATCTCTGCGTGGCACTTCTTCAACTGGGAAGCGTGGAACACATGTGAACTCCTGACAATCCTTCAGGAAATTCCAACTTATAGGCTACTTCTCCCATACGCTCCAAAACTTTGTATGGTCCTACAAAACGTGGCGCTAACTTTCCCTTAACTCCAAAGCGCTTAACTCCTCGAAGTGGAGATACTCGAAGATAAACTCGGTCTCCGACTTCGTAAACTGTCTCCTTGCGTTTAGAATCTGCGTAGCTCTTCTGCCTGGATTGGGCTACCTTGAGCCTATCGCGAATCAATTTCACTTTCTGTTCAGACTCCTTAATCAGATCCGGTCCAAACAACTAACGGTCCCCAACTTCATCCCAAGATAATGGGGTCCTGCACCTCCTTCCGTGCAAGGCTTTGAAAGGGGCCATCTAAAAACTGGATTGATAATTTTTGTTGTAAGAGAACTCTGCATATGGCAAATTCTCGTCCCAACTAGATATGTAATCTAGCGCACAAGCTCTTAACATACCCTCCAAAATCTGATTGACTCTCTCGGTCTGTCCATCTGTCTGCGGATGGAAAGCTGTACTAAACTCTAGTATGGTACCCGGAGTTTCATGCAACTGATTCCAGAACTTTGAGGTAAATTGGGTTCCTCTATCTGATACAATGCTCTTTGGAACTCCATGTAGACATACGATTCTAGTCATGTATATCTTTGCCAACTTTGCACTGGTATAGGTAGTCTTCACTGGAATGAAATGAGCTACCTTTGTCAAACGATCAACTACAACCCATATTGAGTCATAGCCTGAACGAGTTCTGGGTAAACCCGTAATAAAATCCATGCCTAACTTATCCCACTTCCATTCGGGTATCGGCAATGGCTGTAGCAATCCTGCTAGCTTCTGATGCTCTGCCTTTACTCTCTGACATACATCACAAAATGCTACATACTCCGCAATATCCTTCTTCATTCCGGTCCACTAGAAAGTATCCTTCAAATCCAAATACATCTTGGTATTTCCTGGGTGAATCGAATATGGTGAATCATGTGCCTCTTGCAGAATTAACTTCCTGATCTCCGAATCATTAGGCACATAAACACGGTCTTCAAACCATAAGGTATCGTGCTCATCTTCATCAAATCCCTTAGCTTTTCCTTTGCTCATTTTCTCCTTTATAGAGGCAACCTCCTTATCAGTCCTTTGAGCTTCTCTGATCTTATCCATCAAAGTAGACTGAATCTCCAACGCTGCTACATAGCCTCTCGGAACTATCTCCAAATATAGCTCACGAAGATTTTCGGCTAACTCCATTGGCAAATCTCCCGTCATTAGGGTGTTGACATGACTCTTACGGCTCAACGCGTCAGCTACTACGTTAGCCTTTCCGGGGTGATAATGTAATCTCATATCATAATCCTTGATGAGCTCCAACCATCTTCTTTTCCTGAGATTCAACTCTTTTTGCGTGAAAATATACTTCAAACTTTTGTGATCTGTGTACACCTCACAATGATTTCCAATGAAAAAGTGTCTCCAGGTTTTCAATGCATGCACTACGGCTACTAACTCCAAATCATGTGTAGCGTAATTCAACTCATGAGGCTTAAGCTATCGTGAGGCATAAGAAACAACTCTTCCTTCCTGCATAAGCACTGCTCCAAGTCCTCGACGTGAAGCGTTGCAATACACCTCATAATCCTTGGTCTGATCTGGCAAAATCAACAAAGGTGATGTAACCAAATGTTTCTTCAATTCCTGGAAACTGGCCTCACATTCCTCAGTCCATATGAACTTGGTATCCTTTTTCAACAACTCCATCATAGGCTTTGCAATCTTTGAGAAATTCTCAATGAATCTCCGGTAGTATCCTACGAGTCCCAGAAAACTCCGGATCTCTCCAACTGTTGTTGGCGCTTCCCAATTGGTCACAGTGTCAACCTTGGTGGGATCTACTACTATACCATCTCCGGATATAACGTGTCCGAGAAATCCAACTTCCTTCAACCAAAACTCACATTTGCTAAACTTGGCATATAACTGATGTTCTCTGAGCTTACCAAGTACCAAACGCAAATGCTCCTTATGCTCCTCCTCATTTTTCGAGTAAACCAGGATATCATCAATGAACACTACGACGAACTTATCCAGAAACTCCATAAACACCTTGTTCATCATGTTCATGAAATATGCTGGTGCGTTAGTCAGACAAATGACATAACGGTATACTCGTACAACCCATACCTGGTGGTAAAAGCCGTCTTAGGTATATATTGTTCTCGAATCTTCAACTGGTGGTATCCGGATCGCAGATCGATCTTGGAAAAATACCTTAGCTCCTTGCAATCGATCAAACAGATCATTGATCATTGGTAGTGGGTACTTGTTTTTCATGGTTACTTCATTCAATCCTCGATAATCAATAACCATCCTTAATGATCCATCCTTCTTTTCTACTAGAAGTACTGGCGATCCCCAAGGTGAAGAACTTGGGTGAATATAACTTATCCAGTAACTCCTTAATCTGCTTCTTAATCTCCACCAGATCCTTTGCGGGCATCCTATATGATCTCTTTGATATTGGCCCTATGCCTGGCAAAAGTTCAATCAAAAACTCAATATCTCTATCCGGTGGCATGCCTGGCAATTCCTCTAGAAATACATCAGGGAAATCCTTCACTATTGGTACTTCCTCCTGCACCACTCCTGTTAGGCAATTTAGTTGAGTCCTTTTTGGCACATGCCGGGATACATACTTGATCCTTCTTCCTTCTGGGGTGGTAAGCAAAATTGACTTACTGGCACATTCAATATTCCCTTCATACTTTGACAACCAATCCATGCCTAATATCACATCCAATCCTTGAGATTCCAACACTATTAGGTCTGAGGGAAATACGTAGTTACCAATCCTTAATGGTAACCGATCACACCATAGACTAGCCATATACTCTGCTCCAGGCGAGGTTACTAACATGGGTGACCTAAGGGCTTGGGTTGGCAGTTTATACTTATCCACAAATCCCCTTGATATGTATGAATGCGATGCACCAGTATCAAAAAGAACGAGTGAAGTAAATGACTTAACCAAAAACTTACCTATTACTGCATCGGGCTGGGCTTCAACTTCCTCCACATTTACGTGGTTCACCTGTCCCCTATTGAAAGGGTTTGGCTTCCTCCCAGAGCTTCCATTGCCATTTCCATTCTGTGATTCAGGACATTCGTTGGCATAATGTCCGGTCTTCTGGCACTTAAAACAAGTGACTTGGCTCAGGTCTTTCTTGGCTGGGGTCGATGGGTTCGTGCGGTTCTGGCTGTTGCTTCCTCCGTTCCCATTACCAGTCTTGGGGCCATTGTGATTGTGCGAGCTACCACCTCCATGGGTATGCTGGAAATGTCCTCCCGGTCTAGGGGTAAAATGTGGCTTTTGTTGAGCTCCTGAATTCTACTTCCCTTGTCCATACTTCCTCTTGCGGTTCTTGATCTGCTGCTGCTTCCCTTCAATCATGAGGGCACGATCTACCAACTCCTGGTAGTTGTTGAAGGTTGCTGCCATCAACTGCATGCTCAATTCATCATTCAGTCCTTCTAGAAACTTCTCCTGCTTAGCTGCATCCGTAGCAACGTCATCTGGGGCATAACATGCTAGCTTACTAAAGTCCTCCACATGCTGGCCAACTGTCCGTCCTCCTTGGCGCAAGTTGCGAAACTCTCGCTTCTTCATGGACATAGCGCCTGCTGAAACATGGGCGGTACGAAAATCTTACTGAAACTGGTCCCACGTGACAGTGTCGACAGGGAAAGTGGCTGTGAAATTCTCCCACCATGATCCTGCGGGTCCTTCTAGCTGATGTGCGGCAAACTTCACTTTTTTTGCATTTGTGCATCCTGCCATGGTCAACTCTCTTACTGTCTTGCGGAGACAATCATCTGCTACTATCGGCTCGGTGCTACTGGAAAACACCGGCGGATTCAGCCTAAGAAAACAGGCTAAGTGATCAACATGTGGTGGTGGTGGTGGTGGGTTGTTGTTGTTGTTGTTTCCCTGATTCTGATTCTGAACTAGCAACTGCATCAATGTGTTCTGCTGCTGGATCAACTGAGTGAGCTCCGGTGGGAAGGTAAATCCGGGGTCACGTCTCGGAGGCATTTGAGGTTTAAAAAAGATGATATTTAAGAATAGAGGGGGTCTAAAGAGAAAACACTACCCATATGCACATGAGGCAAAAGCAAACAATTCACTTCATTCAATCAAACAAGGGCATATAATCGATCTAACTATCGCAAAAGTGCTCGGACTACTATATTTACATGGTGGACTACTACTACTGTTGGAATGGTCTACTAGAAATACTCTTCGGTTGCAGACTCCATGATATCTGCTCCAGCTTCATCAACATAGTCATCATCGCTATCATCAGGATCCGAGTCGGTGTCATCGATGATGATGTAGTCTTCCGGGCGAATCTCTTTGGGTTCTTTGTCTTCTTCTACTTGTGTAGGGCCTCCCATAAATATTCCGATCTTCATTGTTAGGTCGGCATTCTTGTCCACTAATACTTCGATTTCCTCTTCATAATATTCAGGTGTATCCTTGAGTTTTTCCTCTAATTCCTTGATTCTTGTCCTCGCCTTCTTCAGATCTATCATGTCTGCGCACATCTGGTTCTCCTGACATCGAATGTGCTAGTTTAACTCCTGGATAAAAGCTGCAATTGATCTATCCTTCTTGGTGCTGATCATCTCCCAGTGCTCATCTCGGCGCCCACAAATCTGGTAGATAGTATCCTTGAGATCATTGCGGTAAACTTCTCCAATGCGTCCCACGGAGATGTGAGCTGCCATGCTCTTTCCTAGACTCCAAGTTGGTGCATCAAAAGAAAACTCTATGGGCTCAGTGACTGGCATGAACGTCCTTCCTGGAACTTGAACTTGAATCATCCAGCGCTCTTCTTCAGATAACGTGGCGTTGTAGGTTCCGGTGAAGCTTCGTACTCCTATGTTCAGGTATCTAGTGACTTCCTTCAAATGACGTCCAAAGGGTGTATCTTCATCCGGTTGCGTGAACTTGTTCCTTGCATCCGCCATCCTAAAAGAGTAGAAAAGATGAGAGGTCAGAAGGAGAAGAGTAAGTAGTGATCTAGGGCTTTAGCTTAGTGGTCGTGTCCTACAGTCAGCGTGTGCTCTGATACCATCTTGTAGCGACCAGACCTCAAACGGTCCAATCTCTGTGCGCAGGTGTCATCCCTGGATCTATAATGCGGACACCACACAGTACTTGAAGGATTTATAACAGAGTAGCAATCACACACTTATTACATCGAGTGTCTCAAAAGGGAACTTATTACAGCAAATATGGCTTAAGGCCATCTAATAACGATAACAACGGAAGGCTTGGAAGATAAGTGAGTCCATCAAATCCAACGGCATCATTGAGTATAGAACCACGACCTAAAGGCACCTTAATCATCATTTGAAAAGTCTACAATATTAACGTTGCAGCCCGAAACGGGTCAGCACATGGAATATGCTGGCAATGTAACACATAGAGAGTAATACAAGAATATGGCTATTCTATATGCATATATGGCTGGTGGAAAGCTCTATGGTTACAGTTTTGCATAAAGCCAATTTTTCCCTACTACAAAGGAATAAATTTTATTTAACTATCATGGTAGTTGTTATTGAGAATGGTTGACAGCATTCTCAATCCCAATTAAGCGTCATCATTAAACCCAACAATTAACTTTGAGTAACATGATGAGATTCACACGAAAATCCAGGTACTAGATACTCAAAATGTCCATAACCGGGGACATGGCTAACCATGATTAGTTTATACACTCTGCAGAGGTTTGTGCACTTTTCCCCACAAGACTCGATCTCCTCCGTTGGTTTTCTTGCACTGCCTGGTGTTTGAGAAACGGATGACCGAGACATAGTCTTTCAGAAGCACTAGCACCTTACGAACGGGTAGACTGTACCAACCTACATTCCCTACATCTGCTAGTCTACCACTATAAGAGTTCGCACGACTTAGTCAACTATGCTAGAGCCCATAGTAGCTTGTGGCTGCACACAGAAGTTTCTAGTATGAATAATCTCATGATCCCTTTGAGCCTGGGTGGCGGTCCAAAAGAAAACAGGCAATCACTGGAATACCCAGGTGCCTCAATCCACCCAGATGTGTGTTAGGTTGCCACCTTAAATAAACCATTAATTAACAAAGCTCACATCTGTCATGGATACACACACCCAATCCACGTCTACTAGCATAGCATAGAAATAATAAGCAAACATAGAGTAACTCCCAAAGGTTTGATAATAAACAGGTAACAGGTTCTACCTCAACTACTTCCCAAACCCACAATTTAATTAGATCCTAATCATGCAATGTGTGAGGATTGATCTGATGCAATAAAACTGGGTAGTAGGAGGTATGATCAAAGTGTTACTTGCCCTGCTGATGATCCGGGAAACCTAGCGATTCGAAGTAGCAAGCGGCGCACTCCGGGTACTCTATCGCAAACAAACAAGCATACAATAAGTACTCAACTAATGCACAGGTAAAACTCGAACAAAAGATCTAACCAGAAAGTTCAACTTAAGAACTCCGGTTGGCAAAAGAATCAAAACGAACGAAGCAACGAAAGACAAACGGCAAACGAAACAAGCTTCGTTTACTATTCTGGATCTAAGGCAATTTTTACAGAGGCAAGAACTTGTTTGAGTTGATTAAACGGAAAGAGGGTTTCGAGACAAAACTCCAGGTGCTTGAATCGCCTGATTCCGATAAACGAGCGATAAGATAAAGTAGAACGAACAATGGATCAGAGATCGCGATCAGAAAAACCGCGGATTTAATCCGAGAAAAAGAAAAACGACGAACAGTTAATGAACGAACGTTCGTTAACAGAAACTAAACGAAAAACGCGTTCGTTAAAACAAACGGACAAACGGGCGCTCGCTAAATAAATAAACCAAAAAAATCGATCTATTTATCTAAAAAACGGAAACTAGGGTTTTCAAAAAAAAATGAATCGTTTTTTTCAAAAACCGGCCGGCAACTACCTTAGCGACGGCGGCTCTCTGACGAGGCTTCGGAAGGCGGCGGGGTGAGGAGAGGCGGCGGGGCGGCGGCGTGCGGCAGCGCAGGTGGCGGCGGGCTGCTGTGCGAGGCGGCGGGGTGAGGAGAGGGCAGTGGCAGGGCGGCTATTTAAGAGATGGAGGGGTTGACTAGGGGAGGGGGCGACAGGCGGCGGCGGCTCCGGCTCGGACTCCTCCTCGAGTCCGGCGGGAAGGCGATGGTGGCTGGGCCGGCCTGGCTCGGCTGGGCCTTTGGCCCAGTCGGGCGCGGGTCTTTTTTTTTAAATAATTTCGCTGCACCTAAAAATCTAGAAAAATAAATAAAAAATCTAAAAATGACAAAACAAATTTTCTCTGTCTAAATAAAATATTTAGAACAGGATGAACATTTTTTGGCTCTAAATGCAATTTATGAAAACATGCAGTTTTTCCTAAATTCAACGCAAATAAAACCAAATAAAATCTTATTTGATTTTTTATTAAATCCTCAATGTTTCTTTATTTTGGGAAAGTCATGTTATTCCCTCTCTCATATTTTGATAATAGAAATAATTGAAGATAAAATAAATAAAATCAAATGATCCTATTTTCAAAATTTGAGAAAACTCAAATATGAAAATAACGAAATCCCCAACTCTCTCCGAGGGTCCTTGAGTTGCGTAGAATTTTCTAGGATCAACCAAAATGCAATAAAATATTTTATGCAATAATGATCTAGTGTATAACATTCCAAATTGAAAATTTGGGATGTTACAGCTAGTTTACCATCAGTGGCCCTACATTCTTGTCTGTCTGCCATGTTATACTTTTGGGACG
This sequence comes from Triticum dicoccoides, assembly GCF_002162155.2. Taxonomy (NCBI): domain Eukaryota; kingdom Viridiplantae; phylum Streptophyta; class Magnoliopsida; order Poales; family Poaceae; genus Triticum; species Triticum dicoccoides. Next base: position 454,493,658 of record NC_041382.1, on the reverse strand, counting down.
TGATCACTTGGGAGGTGGTCACGGGTATATACTTATACATAATATATGATACATGTGGTGATTAAAGTCGGGTTGGCTCGTAGGAGTACCCGCGAGTGATTCCGATGTTGGGGGCTGAAGGGGCAGGTAGAGGTGGGCCTGAGTTCCCAAAGGCCCCCGACGGTTACTTTGTGGCAGAGCGACAGGGCAGGTTGAGACCACCTAGGAGAGAGGTGGGCCTGGCCTTGGTCGGTGTCCGTGGTTATTTCAAAATAACATGCTTAACGAGATCTTGGTATTTGATCTGAGTCTGGCCACTGGCCTGTACGCACTAACCATCTACGCAGGGACAGTTATGGGTACTCGACGTCGTGGTATCAGCCAAAGCCTCGTGACGTCAGCGACTGAGCGACGCGCGTCGGGTTGGACCGCGTAACGCAACTTCCTTTGTAATGGAGGTTGCTAGGTCTGCTCTCCGGCCGCGTACGCAACATGCAGGTGTGCAATGGGCGATGGGCCCAGACCCCTACGCCATAGGATTTAGACCGGCGTGCTGAACACTCTGTTGTGCCTAGGTAGGGCTGCGACGTGTTGATCTTCCGAGGCCGGGCATGACCCATAAAAGTGTATCCGGACAAAGGGGATCGAGCGTGTTGGGAAATGTGGTGCACCCTTGCAGGGAAGTTGATCTATTAGAATAGTCGTGTCCCTCGGTAAAAGGACGACCCGGAGTTGTACCTTGACCTTATGACAACTAGAACTGGATACTTAATAAAACACACCCTTCCAAGTGCCAGATACAACCGGTGATCGCTCTCTCACAGGGCGACGAGGAGAGGATCGCCGGGTAGGTTTATGCTATGCGATGCTACTTGGTGAACTTACCTTCTGCTCTCTTCTACATGCTGCAAGATGGAGGTGGCCAGAAGCGTAGTCTTTGATAGGACTAGCTATCCCCCTCTTATTCCGGCATTCTACAGTTCAGTCCACATATGATAGCCTTATTCCATTTGATACCAATGCATACATATATAGTGTAGCTCCTTGCTTGCGAGTACTTTGGATGAGTACTCACGGTTGCTTTGCTCCCCCTTTTCCCCCTTCCTATACCCGATTGTTGCGACCAGACGATGGAGCCTAGGAGCCAGACGCCACCGTCAACGATGACTCCTACTACACTGGAGGTGTCTACTACCACGTGTAGTCCGTTGACGACGACCAGGAGTAGTTTACGAGGATCCCAGGCAGGAGGCCTGCGCCTCTTTCGATCTGTATCCCAGTTTGTGCTAGCCTTCTTAAGGCAAACTTGTTTAACTTATGTCTATAGTCAGATACTGTTGCTTCCGCTGACTCGTCTATGATCGAGCTCTTGTATTCGAGCCTTCGAGGCCCCTGGCTTGTAATATGATGCTTGTATGACTTATTTTATTTGAAGAGTTGTGTTGTGATATCTTCCCGTGAGTCCCTGATCTTGATCGTACACGTTTGCGTGTATGATTAGTGTACGATTGAATCGGGGGCGTCACAAGTTTTGTTACTACTATCGTTACTTGCTCGTTACAAATTATCTTGCTATCAAACTACTTTGTTACTTACAATTTCAACACTTGCACACATTACCTTGCTAAAAACCACTTGTCATTTCCTTCTGCTCCTCGTTGGTTTTGACACTCTTACTTATCGAAAAGAGGTACAATTGATCCCCTATACTTGTGGGTCATCAAGGCTATTTTTGGCGCCGTTGCTGGGGGGTGAAGCGCCTTTGGTAAGTGGAATTTGGTAAGGAAACATTTATATAGTGTGCTGAAATTTATTGTCAGTTGTTACTATCGAAAACAATCCTTTGAGGGGTTTGTTTGGAGTATCTTCACCTTGCCCGGAACCACACTTAGCTACCCCTCAACCTACTGCACCTACTGAAAATATTGAATATGAAATTCCTTTGGGTATGATAGAACAACTGCAAGCTAATTCTTATGCAGGAGATGGAACCGAACATCCTGATATGCAATTGATATATGTAGAACAAATTTGTGGATTGTTTAAGCTTGCAGGTTTACCCGGGGATAAAGTTATGAAGAAGGTTTTCCTTTTACCTTTCAAGGTAAAAGCATTGGCATGCTATAGGTTATGCGATGATATTCGATCATGGAATTGGAATCGTCTGAAATTGGAGTTCCACCAAAAACATTATCCTATGCATCTAGTTCATCGTGATCGGAATTATATATATAATTTTTGGCCTCATGAAGGAGAAAGTATCGCTCTAGCTTGGGGGAGGCTTAAGTCAATGTTATATTCATTCCCCAATCATGAGCTCTCAAGAGAAATTATTATTCAGAATTTTTATGCTCGGCTTTCTCATAATGATCAAACTATGCTTGATACTTATTGTGGTGGTTCCTTTATGAAGAATACTATTGAATTCCGGTGGGATCTTTTGGAGAGGATTAAACGCAACTCTGAAGATTGGGAACTCGACAAAGTCAAAGAGTCAGGTATTAAACTTGAGTATGATTGTGTTATATCTTTTATGGATACCGATGCTTTTCAAAAGTTTAGCACTAAATATGGACTTGACTCTAAGATAGTAGCCTCATTTTGTAAATCATTTTCTACTCATGTTGAACTCCCTAAAGAGAAGAGGTTTAAATATCACCCACCTATTAAAGAATAAATTAAAGAACCGGTACCAGTTAAAGAAGAAACTATGCTTTATCATGTTGATCCAGTTGTTCCTTCTGCTTATGTTGAGAAACCACCTTTCCATGTTATGATAAAGGAACATGCTAATGTTTCAACTATGGTTAACAAAAGATATATTAGAACACCTAAACCTGATGAAAAATTAAAGTTGAACCTAGTATTTCTATTGTTAAATATCTCTTGGAAGAAGATATGGATGGGCATGTTATTTACTTTTGTGAAGAAGCTGCTAGAATTTCCAAACCAGATAAGAAAGATAAACATAGACCCGTTGTTGGCATGCATGTCATCTTAGTTAAAATATGATATCACTGTTATCATGGTTTATGTGACATAGGTGCTAGTGTAAGTGATATCCTTATACCTTATATCAAGAAATTATGAATGACATAGCACCCGCAGAGATAGAAGAAATAGATGTTACTATTAAACTTACTAATAGGGACACTATATCACCAATTGGGATTGTTAGAGATGTAGAAGTTTTGTGTGGGAAAATAAAATACCCTACTGGTATTCTTGTTCTTGGCTCCCCACAAGATGACTTTTGTCCCATTATTTTTGGTAGACCTTTCTTGAACACCGTTAATGCAGAGATAGATTGTGAGAAACAAACTGTCGGTGTTAGTTTTGGTAATGAGTCTCATGAGTTTAATTTTTCCAAGTTTAGTAGAAATCTTCATGAAAAAGAATTGCCTAGTAAGGATGAATTAATTGGTCTTTCTTCTATTGTTGTACCACCTACTGATACTATAGAACAATTTTTGCGAGACCATGAGAATGATTTTCATATGCATGAAAGAAATGAAATGGATAAAATTTTCTTTGAACAACGTCCTCTATTGAAACACAATTTGCCTATTGAAACTCTAGGAGGTCCTCCTCCACCTAAAGGTGATCCTATGTTTGAATTAGAACAATTGCCAGACACTTTGAAATATGCTTATCTTGATGAAACGAAGATATATCCTGTTATTATTAGTGCTAACCTTTTAGAACATGAAGAAGAAAGATTATTGAAAGTTCTAAGGAAGCACCGAGCTGCTATTGGATATACTCTTGATGATTTAAAGGGCATTAGTCCCACTCTATGTTAGCACAAAATTAATATGGAACCTGATGCTAAAACCGTTGTTGATCACCAACGTCGGTTAAATCCGAAGATGAAAGAAGTGGTAAGAATGGAAATATTAGAACTTCTGGAAGCAGGTATAATCTATCCCATAGCTAATAGTAGATGGGTAAGTCCTGTTCATTGTGTTCCTAAGAAAGGGGGTATTACTGTTGTTCCTAATGATAAGAATGAATTTATTCCACAAAGAATTGTTAGCAGCTATAGAATGGTAATAGATTTTAGTTAATTATATAAAGCAACTAGAAAAGATCATTACCATTTGCCTATTATTGATCAAATGCTTGAAAGATTATCTAAGCACACACACTTTTGCTTCCTTGATGAATATTCTGTCTTTTCACAAATACCTGTTTCTCAACTTGATCAAGAAAAGACCACTTTTACTTGTCCTTTCGGAACCTATGCTTATAGACGTATGCCTTTTGGTTTATGTAATGCACCTGCTACAAAGATGTATGACTGCTATATTCTCTGACTTTTGTGAAAAAATGTTGAGGTTTTCATGGATGACTTTTCTGTTTATGGGAAGTCTTTTGATGATTGTTTAAGCAATCTTGATCGAGTTTTGCCGAGATGTGAACAAACAAATCATGTCTTGAATTGGGATAAGTGCCACTTTATGGTTAATGAAGGCATTGTTTTGGGTCAAAAAAATTCTAGAAGTGCTATTGAAGTGGACAAAGCAGAGGTTGATGCAATTGAGAAAATGCCATGCCCTAAAGATAGAAAAGGTATTCGTAGTTTCTTAGGTCATGCTGGTTTCTATAGGGAATTTATCAAAGACTTTCCAAAAATTCTAGGCCTCTTACTAGTCTCTTGCAAAAGGATATTCCTTTTGTTTTTGATGATGATTGTTTAGAAGCATTTGAAACACTTAAGAAAGCTTTAATTTCTCCACCTATTGTTTAACCACGCGAATGGAACTTGACTTTTGAAATTATGTGTGATGCTAGTGATTATGCTGTTGGTTTTGTTCTAGGACAAAGAGTTGATAAGAAACTTAATGTTATTCATTATGCTAGTAAAACCCTAGACAATGCTTAAATAAATTATGCTACTACTGAAAAAGAGTTCTTGGCTGTGGTGTTTGCTTGTGATTAATTTAGAACTTATATTGTTGATTCGATTCCAAAGTAACTGTTCACATAGACCATGCTGCTATTAAATATCTTATGGAAACTAAAGATGCTATACCTAGACTTATTCAATGGGTTCTCTTGTTACAAGAATTTGATTTACATATCATTGATAGAAAAGGAGCTGAGAACCTAGTAGCTGATAATTTATCTAGGCTTGTAAATGTGCTTGATGACCCACTACCTATTGATGATAGTTTTCTTCATGAGCAGTTAGCTGCAATAAATGTTTCTCATAGTACTCCTTGGTATGCTAATTATGCTAACTACATTGTTGCTAAATATTTACCACCTGGCTTTACATACCAACAAAAGAAAATTTTCTTCTATGATTTAAGACACTGCTTTTGGGACGACCCACATCTTTATAAAGAAGGAGTAGATGGTATTATTAGACGTTGTGTACCTGAGCATGAACCGGGACAAATCCTACAGAAATGTCACTCTAAGGCTTATGGAGGGCATCATTCTGGAGATAAAATTGCTCACAAGGTATTGCGATCTGGATTTTATTGGCCTACTCTCTTCAAGGATGCCCGTAAGTTCGTCTTATCTTGTGATGAATGTCAAAGAATAGGTAATATCGGTAAGTGTCAAGAAATGCCTATGAATTATTCACTTTCTGTTGAACCAATTGATGTTTGGGGATTTGATTACATGGGACCTTTTCCTTCCTCTAGTGGGTTTACACATATTTTGGTTGCTGTTGATTATGTTACTAAATGGGTAGAAGCTATTCCAACTAACAGTGCTGATCACAACACCTGTATTAAAATGCTTAAGGACGTTATTTTCCCAAGGTTTGGAGTCCCTAGATATTTAATGACTAATGGTGGTTCACACTTTATTCATGGTGCTTTCCGTAAAATGCTTGCCAAGTATCATGTTAACCATAGAATTGCATCACCTTATCATCCTCAGTCTAGTGGTCAAGTTGAACTTAGCAATGGAGAAATAAAATTAATTTTGCAAAAGACTATCAATAGGTCCAGAAAGAATTGGTCTAATAAATTAGATGATACACTTTGGGCTTATAGAACAACGTATAAAAATCCTATGGGTATGTTTCCTTATAAAATGGTTTATGGAAAAGCTTGTCGTTTGCCTCTTCAGTTAGAACATAAAGCATATTGGGCAATCAAAGAACTCAATTATGATTTCAAACTTGCTGGTGAAAAGAGGTTATTTGATATTAGCTCATTAGATGAATGGAGAATCCAAGCTTATCAAAATGAAAAATTATTTAAAGAAAAAGTAAAAAGATGGCATGACAAAAGAATTCAAAAGCGTGAGTTTAATGTCGGAGATATGTTCTTTTGTACAACTCTCTTTTCAGATTCTTTGCAGGAAAACTCCTTTCAAAACGGGAAGGCCCATACGTCATCGAGGAGGTTTACTGGTCTGGAGCCATCAAAATAAACAATTCCGAAGGTACTAACCCAAAGGTTGTCAATGGGCAACGAATAAAGCATTATATGTCAGGTATGCCTATTAATGTTAAAAGTAATATTATCCAAACTATGACACCGGAAGAACACATAAAAGAGTCCTTTCGGAACACTCCAGATTAGTGAAAATAAGGAGGTACGTGATACAAAAAGCAAAGGAGATTTATGTGACAAGATCTTGAAGCTGGAGTTGGAGGTCGATGATTTAAAAGAGGAAATTGCCTTCCTCAACTACAATATGAAAAAGTTGAAGGCACAATTGTCCTGAGTATCACCACCATCATCTTATTCAACACCAAAGAAGAACTGAGTATCAGGTATGGGCACTCCCCTTGGCTTCCGCCAAGCTTAGGGGAGGTGCCCCGGTATCGTATCATCCCACTATCTTTTTTCTTTTACTTATTTTAGTTTGATCTTTTGCTTTAGTTGAATAAAAGTTTAGTTCGATCCTTTCTTCTTTGAGAGTTTGCTTAGTGATCTATCCTTGTAATCATGTGCAAGTTATATAATAAAGTTTAGTATGAGTTTTTTTCTTTACTTTCATATTGCAAACAAAAGAAAAGAAATAAAAGAAGGAAACAAATAAAATAAAAGAGAGAAATAATGAAAAGATTATATACTAATCCTATGGTAGGTGATGGCACCACCTAAGGAAAAGTATAAGTAGAAAATTTTATTAGAGATTGACAAACATATCATTAGTCAATTATGCAACTCAAGAAAGAATAATTAAGGGAAGAGTAGATTCACATATAAATATACTATCCTAGAAATCTTTTGTGATTGTGAGCCCTCATCAAAATATTATATGCCAAAATTGTTGACGTTGGACAAGGATGAGAACTTAATGATTTATGTTTGTTCATATTGACATAGAAGTCATATTGTCATAGATCCTTTAACATGTGGTGCTTGCCCCCTATCTTTGCTAGCCAGAAATTCCTCACTAAGTAGAGATACTACTTGTGCATCCAAAAACCTTTAAACCCAAATCTTATTTTCAATTGTCCACCATACCTACCTAGGGATTGAGCAAGATCCCTCAAATAAGTTGTCATCGGTGCAAAAAGGCAATAAAAATTGCTTAAAAGTGTCAGATTATTTAGTGTAAGAGAAAATTGAGCGTTGCACGAACTTGTGATGGTGAAGAATAAAAGCAACAAACTGCATAATAAAGGTCGCTATCACAAGGTGCAATGTAATGTGACGTTCTTTTGCACTAAGGGATTGAGCACACAAACAAATAAGCGCATGGCAACCTCTGCTTCCCTCTGCGAAGGGCCTATCTTTTACTTCTATGTATTTACTTTTATGCAAGAGTCAAAGTTTTTCTCTCTATTCCTTCTATTTTTATCTTTTGGCAAGCATCATGTGGTGAGGAAAGATCTAGGAACATATGTCCAGTTGAATATGGGTGGCATGAGTTATTATTGTTGACATCACCCTTGAGGTGAGTACGTTGGGAGACGAAACCATAAGCCCCTATCTTTCAATGTGTCCGGTTGAAATGTTTTGCTCATGGGTATGAGGTGAGTGTTAGCAATCATAGAAACTATATGATGGTTGAGTATGTGGACTTGCCTAAAGGTCCCGACATGTGACTCTTCCTGAAAAGATGATGAATTGTAGTTGCAAAGTTGACTGAGCACATAGTTTGTTGGTTTCTAATAAATTTTTTGCTTTATACTTCGATTGTGTGATGAACTATTACTTATTCATGAGAAGTATATGATAAAATTTCTATGATAAAAGTCCTATGTTTAATTTTTTTTCTGTTATAATAATCAACATGATGCCTCTATGTCCGTATTTTTTTATTGACACCTCTCTCTCAAAGCATGTGCACATGTTTTTCGACTTTGGTTTTTGCATGAGGACAAGCGAGGTCTAAGCTTGCGGGACTTGATACGTCCATTGTTTTCATCATGTTTTATTACTGTTATTTACAATGTTTTTATCCATAATAATGCTTTTTGGAGTAATTCTAATGCATTTTCTCTCATAATTTGCAACGTACACACCAAGGGGGGAGAATTCTGGCAGCTGGAAATCTGGACCTGGAAAAGCTACGTCAGGCCACCTATTATGCACAACTCCAAACAAGCTGAAACTTCATAGAGATTTTTTATGGATTATATAAGAATTATTGGAGAAAATAACTACCAGAAGGGGGCCACCAGGTGGGCACAACCCACCTGGGCGCGCTAGGAAGCCCAGGCGCGCCCTGGTGGGTTGTGCCCTCCTCGGCCCACCTCTGGTGCCCATCTTTTGGTATATATGTCATTTTGACCTAGAAAAAATAAGGGGAGGACTTTCGGGACGAAGCGCTGCCGCCTCGAGGCGGAACTTGGGCAGGAGCTCTTTTGCCCTCCGGTGGAGCGATTCCGTCGGGGGAACTTCCCTCCTTGAGGGGGAAATCATCGTCATCATCATCACCAACAACTCTCCCATCTTGGGGAGGGAAATCTCCATCAAGATCTTCAACAACACCATCTCCTCTCAAACCCTAGTTCATCTCTTGTGTTCAATCTTGTTACCGGAACTATAGATTGGTACTTCTGGGTGACTAGTAGTGTTGATTGCATCTTGTAGTTGATTACTATATGGTATATTTGGTGGAAGATTATATGTTCAGATCCAATATGCTACTTAATACCCCTCTGATCATGAGCATGTTTATAATTTGTGAGTAGTTTCCTTTGTTCTTGAGGTCACGGGAGAAATCATGTTGCAAGTAATCATGTGAATTTGATATGTGTTCGATATTTTGATAGTATGTATGTTGTGATTCCCTTAGCGGTGTCATGTGAACGTCGAATACATGACACTTCACCATATTTAGGCCTAAGGGAATGCATTGTGGAGTAGCAATTAGATGATGGGTTGCGAGACTGACAGAAGCTTAAACGCCATTTTATGCGCTATTCCGTAAGGGACCAATTGGATCCAAAAGTTTAATGCTATGGTTAGAATTTATTCTTAATACTTTTCTCGTAGTTGCGGATGCTTGCGGGAGGGTTAATCATAATTAGGAGGTTTGTTCTAGTAAGAACAACACCTAAGCACTGGTCCACCCACATATCAAATTATCAAAGTATCGAACACGAATCAAACCAACATGATGAACGTGACTAGATAAAATTCCCGTGTACCCTCAAGAACACTTTGCTTATCATAAGAGACCGTTTTGGCCTATACTTTGCCTCAAAAGGATTGGGCTACCTTGTTGCACTTTTTTTACTACTATCGTTACTTGCTCGTTACAAATTATCTTGCTATCAAACTACTCTGTTACTTACAATTTTAGCACTTGCAGACATTACCTTGCTGAAAACCACTTTTCATTTCCTTCTGCTCCTCGTTGGGTTCGACACTCTTAGTTATCGAAAAGAGCTACAATTGATCCCCTATACTTGTGGGTCATCACACCACAGCGAACCCAAACTCCACGTTAGCAGAAGAGCAACTGTTCTCAGGTCTGATTCCGTAGCTATGGTCCATACTGCTTTGTTGTTGCATCATTGTATTTACTTGTACCAACTACTTTCGAATTTGAAGGATCTAATTGAAACTCCAATGGCGCAACAGGTATGTTTTAAACCTATTTATTTAACTGGATTGTTGTTCTAACTTCTTGCTATATGTTGATTTCAGTTTCAGTTGTATAAACAGTTGTGTTCTCATGTGATGAACATTACAAGTGTTGCCAATGCTGTGTAGTTTCTCGCACTTGTCTATGTTGCTGTGTCTTAAAAATATATGAGTTGAACTGTGTCTCTATATTGATTTGGCAACATAAACTAGAATGATATGGACAATACGGTGACCATAGTACATAGATACATGTTTGTTTCATGTTGTTATCCTTTCTACCTTACTACTAAAGCGGTTTACCAAAATGAGTTTCATATACTACATGCTAAACCTGTGATGTGTCTGCTTGTTTCTCTTGTAGTATGCGAACATAATATTGGAGAAGAGCACCCCCACTATGCAATGGTAGAGAAAGTAATGCAGATAAGGTTCAAGACAGTGAGACAGGCCTGTTGGTATCCAAGAAAGGTGATAAAAAACGATCTTGTAGATAGTGAGAAAACACCATAGTCCTACGTTGATGTAGTGTTCGAGTTACTGGCCAGTACCGCTGGCACAAGCTCTTCAAACTCGCTGCCTGAATCACTTCAGCTTCTTCAATCTCAGCTACAACCTGAAAGGCATCAGTCAGCTGTGTTGCGGCAAGAAGCCGAAGGACTAAGGAAGTCCCTGCATAATTCAGATGCATACTTTCTTGTGCAATAGCAAGTGTTGGAGGATTTAAGCGCCAAACAAGAGAAAGTTAATAAGCTTGCTAAGCATCTTGCCAGCATTATGGGTACCCAGGATATTGTTTCTTGAGCTCTTCTGAAGTGGTTTAAGTTCTGGACTTGTTTTGCTGCAGCGTTTATTTGCACTTGTCACCAACTTTGACAACCAGTGTATATGATATGCTGCTTTGTTCCCTATATTTGCACTGGTGGCGAACTTTGATGTCCAGTTGATGTAATATGTGTAATAGCCGTCATAGCCTAGCGTAAGTTGCTTGCTTATTTATTTCCTTGTTGTCTTGTTTATTTGTTTTCTTATAATCAGTGTAGTTCTTTTTCCGCGGTTTGCTATTGGCTGCAATAACCTATTTTTTAAAACTAGGCCACAATAACCATGGGCTACATATTTACTGTAGTTACCATGGGCCTCCTAGGGGTCGTAGAAACAATGGGCCTTCTAAGGGCCGTAGAAATAGTGGGCCTTCTAAGGGCCATAGAAACAATAGGCCTTCTACGGGCCGTAGCATCAATGGGCCTTCTATGGGTTGTATGATCGATCGGCCAAACATGGGCCAACAACAGACCACATTATGGGCCTTAAACGGGCTAGAGTTGGAATAGTCAGTTCATGGGCCGACCATAACAGGCTGTCGTTAATCGGCCGTATTTGATGACGCTATGAAAACGGCCTAACGGATTAATGGGCCGACTGTAACCACGGGCTGGATTTGGCCCACAATCAGAAAAGGCCAGTAATAGGTTGGAAGTAACCGAATGCTGGAAATGATCCCAAGAATAAATGGGCCATGAGCAGGTCGAAAGATAACATGGGCTTGAAATGGCCTATTGGAATAATGGGCCGTTAATGGGTATAAAGCGATGTACTGTTCAGTACGGGCCAGTTTCACCACGGGCCGTTAATGGGCCAAGACTTACAAAGTGCCTCATATGGGCCGAAAGACGTCATGGGCCAGACATGGGCCAGAAGTTACAACGGGGTGGAATCGTATTGGACGACCAAGATGACGCTACTGGGCCTAATTCTGATAGGCCATAACGGGCCCTGGGTTAGCGGGCTGTAAATGGGCTATGTGCGAACAGGCTGTTAAAAGGCTTTCCGTGGGTCGGCCCGCTATATTTTGACCAAGTCAAACGGGCCAGCCTTTTCACAGGAATGGGCCTTTGTTGGGCCGTGCCACGTGTTGACGTATCATTGGCGCATTCTGTCCAATGAGTGGATGATATATGTCCCAACGGTGAGCCGACACGTGTTTCCTCCAGCCAATGATAATTTTACACGTGGGAAATCCCCATTGGTCCGGGCTGTTAACGGGTTATCGGATCCAAACTGGAACCCAATAGCTTAACGGTGCCCCGTTATGGTGGATGCCACATGTCGGTCACCCTTGATGAAAGCACTTCTATGGCGCGAAATTTATCGTCATGGAAGTGGACACTTCCATGATGATAATTTTGGTAATGTCATGGAACACTTCTACGATAGCACAGGTATGACTATCTTGATTCTGTCATAAAATCGTCATGGATGTACACGCATGACAGAAAACGTGACCTACTGTGACAAACATGTATCATCACGGAAGTGTATTTTTTTGTAGTGCTCATCGATTTGTTCATACCAACCTTCGATAGCGAGCACGACATATGTTACACCCATGCTGAGAAACTTCCTGGTGAGACACCGATCGACTGTCTACTTGCACAAACATATTCCTTTGTTTATAACTCTATTTTTCTTTTTAGACGTAGACCTAGTGAAGCAATTACAATTTGACAGTTAATAAAAAGTGAAACAAGTGACTGCAACATGCCAAAGATGTTATGAAAATGCCAATAACGTACACTAAAACCTGTATTCGACAGTACTGCAGGTATCACACTGAGTGGCCTAAGCAAGCATTTCTTCCAGCGCAACTCTAGGGCATTCAAAAGGGGCACATGTTCGTGTCACAAGATACAGTCGGAGTGGGGCATGCACGCGATGTAACACAAGACCGGCAATACCTTGCCGGTGATGGTCAACGGTCGGCAGACGGGCAGCAAAAATGTTCTGGTGCTGCACACCAACAAGAACTTCAACCAACAGAGGACCAACTGGGTGATGCGCCAGTACCACCACGGGGACCTGGAGCAAGAGAAGGAGCGGGAGCTGGTCCTATGCAAGATTTTCTACCAGACGAACACTAGGGCAAGAACTAAAAAGATTATAAGTTAGTTTGGTTGGTACTTGTACTACCTGGTCGTCTGCAAGTTGGTATTGTTGTTAACGATCTTTCGGTATGAACTTGGCATTTTCTTCCAACCATCACGTCGAGGGTCGACGTGGATATAAAGCTGAATCATTTGTTTCGAAACGAATTTCCAGGAACCTGATTTTTATTTGATGGGTAGCATAAGCACCTGCCATTCGAATTCCCAGTTCTCCAATTTTTTTACATCTTCGAAGTACGCAGGGGATCCATCCGGTTTAATAGGCTGATAGTTGGACACGGCACATCAGAACTGGGCTGTGGCATGCCAAGCCCAACTGCAAAAAATTTAAAAGAGAGGAGCGATGGATTTAGGCCTTCCAAAACAGTCAAGTGTCGCGACCTCGATCGTGAAGCGCCTCCCATGGACTAAAAAAAGACCTAGTATGTTATTATTAGTTGAAATATGTAAAATATTCCATAATGAAAATAAATATGTAAAATGCAATGAATTTAGTCCGCTTTCACTGAAAACCATCTGACTTGCATGAAATTAGTCTGTGGAACCACAAGACGGCTGTCCATATAGAGCCTAACCGTACGGAACTAGCAGGTCCATGGTCGTACGCAAGCAAGTGCATGCACTTATTATCACGATGGAAAAATAATGCTGACGTCTGAGATGGTGAAACCCATGAAGTCTTCAACGTACTCAATAAACAAGAGAATTCTGCAAGTACAGACTGATAAGTGGGATCCGGCAAGTATATTGTTTTTTCAGGTCGAGCAAGTTTCAACTGGGTTGTAGACTGCCCAGGCTTGGTTTTGTTTTTAACAGGCCCATCCCATGACGACAATGGGGCACAATGATCCAGCAGGTATCTACTGGCCTCTAGGCCGCCAGCGTTAGTTATATTTTGTCTTCAAACAATCGCAGGCTGTTTTTCTACTAAATCAAACACACAACCCACTTCTATTTTCCTCTTGAAATGCCATGTCCTACTTCCGTTTTCTAATCTCTACCTATAGTTTTACTATTTCATATACTCGTATCATTATATTAAAAATACATAAAGTTCCCTTTTCATATTTACGCCCTTATTTTTTTCTTGTTGTTTTCCCTCCCAACGCTGATTGTTTTACCACTGGTTTTCCCTTAAACCAACTCAATTATCCCACGTCTTATTTGTTTACAAAAACAAAACAATTTTTTTGGCAAATCAATAAGTTCTTAAAAAATAAATGTTTATCATTTCGACATTACAACAATTCGAACTCCACCAAAATATGGCAAAATAAGGTTGAACTTTTCGATCGTGGACCTGGGCAGAAAATGGGTTGTAATAAATTCCTTAATAATTAGCATATCGGATGCAAATTACTAAAAAAAGCAAATGGACTCTATGTTGTCTACCACAGATTTGGAAGCTGACTTATGGGCCTACTAAGTTCATGCGTACATAAGGTTTCTCAAAAAAAGAAACTTAATCAACAATCGACTCTACCAGCGTCAGACCGTTAGATGTCAATCTAACGACAATCATGCTTCTTCAGTCTCTAATCTTCCTGCTCCAGCTGCCCAAACCAGCACCATTGGAACCGCCTGCTCCCGCCTCCCATGGCCGGCTGTGCTGCCGGGAAGGCCTCACGGCCCCACCATACTCACATCCCTGGCCTGGCTATCCCTCTACTCAACCACACCTCCTATTATTTTCCAACGACGACAGCCGAACTAGTCAACCATGGTACTCCCCACCGTGCAGACAGAGGGCTTTGTCAACTTAGTCAATATGAACGATTCTAGCTCCAGTGATCGTACAATGTCCATCCAACGGATGTAGTGCTTCTTCAACCTCTGGTCTTCTTGCTCCAGCCGCCTAATCTAGCGTCGGTCGTGCCACCTCCTCCTGCCTCCCTTGGTCCGATGTGCTGCCGCGGAGGCCTCGCCGCCCTCTACTACTCCCGCTGCTGGCCAGGCCATTCCTCTACTCACATCCCCCTGTTATTTTGCGACAACGGCAGCCTCACACCACAGCAGAACCAGTCAACCCTCGTACTCCTCTCCGTGTGGGCATCCAGTGCCGCGTCTTCCCCAGCTCCATGTCGTCCCCTTCCTAGGCCTCGCCATCGTCCACCGCCTTGGTGCTCTTGGCACGTCGTGGTCAATGTGGTCAAGGAACGACTTCCATCGGAAGAGTACTGTACGTGGAGAGGCTGACAGCTGTGTCCACGGCCGGAGCAAGGAAGTGCAACCTTATTACATGTAAAATAATTATTCCTCCACCTGACAGTGGGGACCCACCGGACGGGCCAACGTATTTCGCAAAAAAAAACATTTCCCCCTGACTCCTGGGACCCACTAGCTACATCTTCGCATGCAGGGAAGTGCGTCCATATTACGGGCAAAAAATGATTCTTCCCCTGACAGTTGGGACCCACCGGCTACATCTTTGCACGCAAGGAAGTGCCTCCTTATCCTCCCTGGCAGTCGGAACCCACCTGGTCGAAGTGTATGTAGTGTTGTCATTCTGGTCGATCGGTCTGTCTGCAGGCTGCAGCGATGAAACGTGGCCGAGTAAGGAAGGGCACATGTCGTAGTAGAGGCATGGACGTAGCATGTACACGTAAATGCAGCCAGGGTGGAAGAAAGTAAATACGGCCACGTAGGTACATACGGGCGGGGTCTCGAACGCCTACTCGCGCATATGTACGACCAGGGCTTGTGTACATGGAGAGGCAGTGACGGCGTCCTATTCATCGGTAGCCAACCGGCTGGGTCAGAACGGAGAAACTGCGTCGTCGTGTTCATCGGGGGGCAACGGAATGTGTCGTGTTCATTGGGAGCCAACCGGCTTGAACGGCACAGCCAATCGAAACGAGGCCTGGCATACCGTAGAACGGAGGAAACGGCCTTGTGTTCGACCGCCTACAGTCGAAACGGGATTCTGTTCATTGGGACGGGTGTGGCGTACCGCAAAACGGAGGAAACAGACTTCTCTTCGACCTCCTATGGTCGAAACAGGGTCCTGTTGATCGAGAGGGCTGTGGCATACCGCAAAATGGAGGAGACAGACTTGCGTTGGAGTGCTACGGTCGAAACGAGGGTCCTGTTCATTGGGAGGGGGTGGCATACCACAAAACGGGACTACACGGGCTACTGTGAATCTCCACTATCGACCTCCTCTAGCCTCCACGGGGTACGGTTCATCCACCATCGACCTCCTCTAGCCTCCACCTGCGACTGTTCATCCATGGGCTCGTGTTCATCCAGCCTCCACCTACGACTGTTCATCCATGGACTCCTGTTCATCCACCCTCCACCGCTCCTCCACCGGCTACTGTTCAACCAGCCCTCTCCACAAGGTCCTGTTCAACCACCCCTCCATGGGCTACTGTTCATCCAGCCCTCCACTGGCTACTGTTCAACCAGCCCTCCACGGGGTCCTATTCATCCAGCCCTCCGCGGGGTCCTGTTCCTCCACCCCCAACCAGCTCGATTGGGGTCCTGTTCATCTAGAGGCAATGACCTCTACTACCACGGGGTCCTGTTCATCCAACCCCCACCCGGAATTGTTCATCCACCCCCCAACAACGCTCACTGTTCATCAAGAGGCAGGTTCGATCGGCTTCAGTTAGTAGCAATAGAGAAGGAATCGCTCGATCGGGTTCAGTTACCAGCTAGGGATCGCTCGAGTTCGGTAACGCGTAGCCTGCAGTGCAATCGCTTGGGTTTAGTAGGCGAATGCCTCACTCAGGTTCAGTTAAAGCGCAATGCCTCACACCCACGCGCGTGCGTGTACGAGAGAAACGCGCATCCCTCGGCCCCCGACCATCCACCGTAACCGGGAATTCCCCGATATTTTCCTCGCCCTCGCTTCTACCATGGTTTTTTCCATCATGGACAGCCCAAAGAATGTCATGCAGCTGCGTCTCCGGCCCACCCAACAATTAAGTTAGAATGGTAGCGGCTCATTTATGAGAAGGAGAGCTAAGTAGCTCCTAGGGATCATTGACCCGCTTTGCAGACATTAAGACGACATCGACGGAGATGAAGTGTTGCCGATGATGCCGTCTGCAGCCGGTGGTAACCGCGTCGACACCATCATCTTGCAATGCAATGAGGTGCTTGGTTGCCTTCTCATCTATGTCAGTGCCCATTGTGTAGTGTTAGGTTGCAATTACTTCTGATTGTACTAATTTAGCTCAGTATTTGACTACAAATTTATCAATAGTTTACAATGGAATAGCAAACTATTTTAGCTGAGATCATACCCGAATCCTACGCTGCCACGGGGGAAGGGTTTCTGAATCTTATGAGGGAGCAGTGTCTTATCAAACTGCAGATCATGACGGTTGGTTTGTGATGTTTGTTTGGTACCATAGGAAGTTCTCTACATAGCAAATGTTGATGATTCTCATGTTGATTTTTGAGTGATTTGGAAGATTTTATGTTTAAATGTCTAATACACCATGCAGAAGTCGCACAAATACAGGACAAAAGAGCCAAACATCAAAGGTGTGAGAAGACCTATAAAGTGAAAAATGACGCGACAAGGCATGCGTGTTCTTCTAGTATATTAGGAAATGCAAACACTTTGTCATATTCTTTACAAATAAGGATCAAGACATCCTAAATTCCATGTCATGTGTCAAGTCGACAAGGAATGAGCTACAAAAACTAATGGAGAATGGATGGGACTCACTAATATAAAAGGCATATTCATTTTTTGAAGAACATCAGATTGAGAACGCGGATATGCAAGAGCAATTTATCAATCGACACAAACCAGGACAAAAAACTAATAAGACAAACCTCCAGCATTACCGAGTAGAGTGTTTTAATTATGTTATTGACTGGCAACTTCAAGAATTTGATGACTGTTTCAATGAGGTAAATTCTGCATTACTTGGTCACATGGCTTCTTTCAACTCAAACAATGGATTTGTTGCTTTTAACTTGGATAGCTTAGTGAAGCTAGCTGATTTTTATCCAGATGATTTTGATTAGAAAAAAGGATGATATTGGTCCGGAACTATGCACTTACATTGATAATGTGTGAGCGGATGAAAGGTTTGCTAATTTGGACGAGATTCTTGATCTTGCGAATTTAATGGCGTGGACAAATAAATATGTTACTTTTCCTTTGGTCTATCATCTTCTAAAGTTAGTATTGACATTACCAATTGCAACAACATCCGTGGAGAGATGCTTTTTGGCTATGAATGTTGTCAAGAAAAAGTTGCATGACAAAATTGGTGATAAGTTCATGAGTGATTGTCTAATTTGCTATGTGGAGAAAGAGATGTTTTCTCCCATTAGGAATGATGATGCGTTTGATCTTTTTAAGGCGATTAAAAATCGAAAAGAGATGCTCTGAAATGTGAGTAACTTTACATGATTCTTTTACATGATGTCACTTTAATTTTAAACTTGCCAAACTAACTTGTTATTTTCTTCAATGTTTTCAGAAATATGAGAAGTTAGATTTGAAATATGAAGTTTATTTTGGTACTAATTTATCAATAATATGTAAACTAGTGATTTTATAATTTCATCCGATCGGTATGTTATGCACTCTTATTTTTTAAACTAACTGATATGTATCCATCGTATCTACTTTTCCTAATGATTTTCCTCTTATTTTGGCCTCTAATTTGCATGATGTGAATGAAACTAACCCAGACTGACGCTCATTTTAGCAGAACTACCATGGTGTTGTTTTTGTGCAGAAATAGAAGTTCTCAGATTGGAATGAAACTTTTTGGAGAATTATTTCAGAATAAAAGAAAAATACTGGAGCCAAAAACCATCGGAGGGGGGCCCCTAGGTGAGCACAACCCACCAGGGCGCCCCCTCCAGGCGCACCCAGGTGGGTTGTGCCCACCTGGTGGCCCCGCAGACCCTAATCCCAACTCCATAAATACCTATATTTGGAGAGAAAAACCAGACAGGAAGAACAATACTTCTCCGACGTATCTATAATTTATGAAGTATTCATGCCATGATTACAACAATTCCATATGATTTGTGTACGATTTGATTAGAACTAACCCAGACTCATGTTGTTTTCAGTAGAACTACTGTGGTGTGGTTTTTGTGCAGAAATAAAAGTTCAAAAATTAACGAAGAATATTTCTAGAAAATATAAAAAATACTGGAAGAAAAAATACCAAAGAGGAGTCCCGGGGCCACCACAATGGTTGCCCCCCCTAGGGCGCGCCCTCCGTCCTTGTCATCAATTTGTGGGCCCTCTTGACTTATCCCTGACGCTAAACACTCATATAAATCCCAAAAACACCAGAACCAAACCTATATCGAGAGTTCCACCACCGTAAGCCTCTATAGCCACGAAAGACCAATCTAGGCCCTCTCTAGCGCCTTGCCAGAGGGGGCCAAAATCACCGGAGGCCATGGAGGAGGAAGCCAGAGGGGACACCATCTTCATGGAGGCCAAGGACCAGAGGAAGAACCTTTCCCCATCTAAGAGGAGGCCATGGAGGAAGAAGCACAAAGGGGAGAACCGCTCCCCCTCTCTCTTGGTGGCGCCGGAGTGCCATTGGGGGAACCATCACTGCAGTGATCGTCTTCATCAACATCACCATCATCATCACCATCCCCAGCTCTTTTACGCGATCCACTCTCCCGCACCCCGCTGTAATCCCCTACTTGAACATGGTGCTTTATGCCACATATTATGATCCAACGATGTGTTGCCATCCTATGATGTTTTGAGTAGTTTTCCTTTGTCTTTTGGGTTGATTGATGATATAGATTGGTTTGAGTTGTATGTTTTATTTGGGTGCTGTCATATGGTTCTTTCCGTGCCGTGCACACGTGAAGGATTCCCGCTGTAGGGTGTTGCAATATGTTCATGATTCGCTTATAGTGGGTTGGTAGAGTGACAGAAGCTTAAACCCGAGTAAGGGGGTGTGAATGGGATAAAGGGGACTTGATACTTTAATGCTATGGTTGGGTTTTACCTTAATGATCTTTAGTAGTTGTGGATGCTTGCTAGAGTACCAATCATAAGTACATATGATCCATGAAGAGAAAGTATGTTAGCTTATGCCTCTCCCTCGTATGAAATTGCAATAATGATTACCGATCTTGTTAACAATTGCCTAGGATAATTCCGCACATCGACCCATCATTATTCCACACTCGCTATTTATAATATATAGTAATATATTCTTACTTTATGATAACATCACCTGATTTTATATTTTAGTTCTCCGATGTCATGCAAAGTTATCCTCTTCATACCCACAACGTAGTTTTATTTCTCGTTTCTAGTTGGAAGAAAACGTTCGGTGTACGTAGAGCCGTATCAGTGGCAGATAGGACTTGAGAGGATATTGATCTTACCTTTAGCTCCTTGTGGGTTCCACACTCCATGCTTATCACTTCCACCTTTGGAAAAAAAAATTTGACTGTGAACTGTGGGGAAAACCCCCACAGCATATCAAAACTTTATTATTAAAGCCAGACAACAGTTACAACAACATGATTACAAGTGGTAACCGAAAGGAGAGGAGAAAAACAAAATAAAAAAAAGAAAAGGCTAAAACTTAAGGTGGCAAGAAAGAAATCCACTTGAGTAACTCATCCTTGTATCCAGATTTGATTCGATGCTGCATCAGAGTAATATCATGCCTGAAAGCTCCTCTCCATTTCTTGAAACTTGCCCTCTCACCTCTGAACACTTTGGCATTTCTGATGATCCAGATATTCCAGCAGGCAATAAATACTACTTCATTGAAAAAGGGCTTATCAAAACTTCTCCTTGCCTGGATGACTAGGTCAGACATTGAAGTTCCAGCCGACCAATCGATCTGCAAATAATTCCAAACTCTGACACTGAAATTGCAGTTGAAGAAGAGATGGTCTCTGGTTTCTCTCACTTGAAGGGGGCATAGCCTACAAGTAACACCATCATCCATGTGCCAGTGCCTTCTATCAACCATATCCTTAGTGTTGAGTCTATCCATGATGAGCATCCATGCAAAAACCTTGATCTTGATAGTGCAAGAGGATTTCCAGATCCAGCACAGCAAGTGGTTGAATGTTTCATTCTGAAAAACATGACCATAGAACAGCTTAGGTTTGTAAACCTTTGTAGAGCCCTGCCAGAACCATAAATCCTTACAAGTGTCATCTCTTGTATGGGAGACCAACATATTTCTTATCAAGTTTAGCTCATCAAAAGCTTGAGCAGACAAAGGTAGGTGAAAGTGTTGGTACAAGTCTATTGAATTGAAGATGGCCTTAACAGAAATCCATGGATCCTTGGCAAAAGAGAATAATCTTGGGAATCTAGACTGCAAGCTAGAAACTTCATTGCCAAGATTCCAGTTATCAGACCAAAAGAGAGCAGTGTCCCCAGCATTGACCTGCACCCAGGAGCAGTCCCTAAAATTCTGCAAGACCTTACAAATATCCTTCCACCAAAAAGAGCCACAAGAAGTTGTTCCCTGGGGCATGCCATCATGATAATATGAGTCCCAAATTAAGGACACCCAAGGTAGGTCTTTCCTGTTGAGAAAGTTACTAGCATGCTTGAGAAGCAAAGCCACGTTTTGAACACCCAGGTTGAAAATACCAAGACCACCCTTGTTTTTTGGTCTACAAATCAAATCCCAAGCAGCAAGAGATGGAGCAGGCTCCTCCCTATTTTTTCTCCACGGACATTGCCTTTGAATTCTTTCCAACTGCTTGAGGATTCCAGCAGGAACAGCCAGGCTGCCCATAAAGAAGATTGGCATGGAAGACAAGGCAGAATTTAAGAACTGCAGCCTCTCACCTTGATTAAGGAAGGAGGAGCTGGCAGTCATTCTCCTCTCCATACAATCCACAAGAGGCATAAAGTCCACCATCTTTGGCCTTGTAGTACCCATAGGCAGACCAAGGTAAGTAAAAGGCATCTTTCCAATTTGGCATCCAAAAGCAGAAGCAAGCTCAGTCATGACTGCATTTTCAACATTTATAGGAATGATAAAAGATTTATGGTAGTTGACATCAAGACCTGTGGACTGAGAGAACACCAACAGCATATCCTTCAGTGCTAAAAGTTGTTGCCTGTCAGCAGGGAGGATGATCAGAGTATCATCGGCATATTGAATGATAGGGTAGTCTTGGTCATGGCAGGGAATAGGTAACTTTAGGATCCCCTTGCTGAACATATCATTGATCACTGTTTGCAGAAGATCAGCAGCTATCACAAAGAGAAGAGGAGAAACATGATCCCCCTGTCTAACTCCTTTTTTGCAAACAAATTTCCTCCCAGGCACACCATTCAAAAGGACAGAAGAAGTACCAGTGGCAAGTAACTGCTTCATCCATAGTATCCACTTTTCATTAAAACCTTTGTGCCTTAGGATTTGGAAGATAGCTTCATGCTCAACAGAGTCAAAAGCCTTCTCAAAGTCCAATTTGAGGATCACAATTGGCCTCTTTGACTGATGGCATTGATGCAGATACTCAAAGGTCCAACCAATGCAATCCTGAATTGTTCTGCTCTTAATGAAACCATACTGATTCTTATGAATGCATTTCATAATTATCCTCTAAAACCTATTGGCAGTCATCTTAGAAAGGAACTTCATACCCATGCTTGTTAGAGAAATAGGCATATAATCCCCCACTTCCTCCGGTGATAGTTTCTTGGGTATCAGAGTAATGAAAGAACTATTAATGTTGTCCAGCACTGCAGTCCCCTCATGAAAAGCATGAGCCAGATCATAGAGATTAGCTGATATGATGTGCCAGCACCTCTTGAAAAATAGACCATTAAAACCATCAGGTCCAGGTGCTTTATCCACAGGCATGTGCTTGACCACATCATCCATTTCCTCTTTTTCAAAAGGCTTAGTAAGCAAATCCAGGCCATCCACTAGAATTATTAGAGATGCTAAATCAAAACCCATTGCAATCCCTCTAGAAGTGCCCATTCTGTTCTTGAAATAGCTCCAAATAATTCCAGCCATTTGATCATGGTCAGAGACCACAGAGCCATCAGGTAATTTAAGACTAGCAATTGAATTTCTCCTGTGCCTCTCAGTGTCCAGGGCATGAAAAAACTTGGTGTTCTCACCCCCAACCTTAATATACCTGATAGTGCATCTGTTTTTCCAGTACATGCAGTGCAAGTGCAAAAGCTTTTCCAAATGAGCCTTCACAATTTTCCTGAAATTGAACTCCTGTCTAAACAAGGGCCTCCATTCCTCCAACTCATCTAAAAGGAAGACCATATGATTACACT
Source organism: Triticum dicoccoides (assembly GCF_002162155.2). Classification (NCBI taxonomy): domain Eukaryota; kingdom Viridiplantae; phylum Streptophyta; class Magnoliopsida; order Poales; family Poaceae; genus Triticum; species Triticum dicoccoides. The sequence continues at coordinate 454,470,481 of NC_041382.1, read as the reverse complement.
TGCTAATCAACAATTTTAACTTGGAAACATTCATTTGCCATCTCTTAAGGCACATTCTTAGATGCTTAAACTTGTCAGCAATCTTAGCAGTAATTTGAGTCTTCCTAGATGGGGTTAGCCAAGATGATTCCACACACTCCATAAAGCCCTCTAGTTCCAACCAATAGTTTTCAAATCTAAAGAGATTTGATTTAGGTATGGTTGTTTTGATTGATACTAAACAAGGGATATGGTCAGAGGCAGTCCTGGCCAGAGGCAATACTTCAGTCATTGGATAGTCAGTGATCCAATCTACTGAGGTGAAGAACCAGTCTAACTGCTCCAGAAGAGGGATGTCCTGCATATTGGACCAAGTGTATGATCTACCTTTAATTGGCAATTCAAGAAGTCCCAAATGTCCAATAACCTCATTGAAGATGAACATATCATTTATGTCCCCACCAGGTAAGTTTCTATTGTCCACTGACCTAAGGAAATTGAAGTCACCAAGCAATAACCAGTGCTCATCAATAGGGATACAGAGATTATATAGCCAGTTTATAAAATTGTCCCTTGCTTCCCCCTGACAGGGACCATATACAACAACCAAGGTCCAACTTTCATTATTCTGCTTGGAGGTAAACTTAATCACAACAGCAAATTGCTGAACTTCAATTAGATTTCCAATAAAAACATTTGAATTCCAAACCACAAGAATACCACCAGAAGCCCCTATTGAAGGGGAGCAAGCAAAAGAGTCAAATCTCTTAGGGCAGAAACTTTTGATTGATCTGGAATCGAAAGATGAGCATTTAGTTTCTTGCAAGCAGGATATAGAGCATTGACATTCCTCAATTTTTTGTCTGACAGCTCGCTACCTAGCTTCAGAGTTCAAACCTCTAACATTCCAGCACAACACATTCCAGTTTCTACATGAATTACTCATTACAACATATACTCGGCAGCATAACCCATATGACACACAATGTCACATGTCCAAAATAACAGAACAAAGTCTGACCCATCACACAGACATAAGAAAGTTCATGACATAACTGACATACATAAAGCATAAGAGCGGCAAACTTAGGGGCCTGCCACACCCAAAAGTCCAGGAGCAGGCTAAACATCAGGATCGACGGAGGCAGAAGCAGGTGGGTCCACCATAAGTGCATCCACAGAGAGGAGAGTGGCATCAATTTCCAACTCTCTCCCTATTTCCTGAAGCCGCGCAATCGGAGTCACCAGGGGGATTTCTTCAGAAGCCTGCTCTTCAGACTCATGGGCCGTGAAGGGCTTCGCTCTGGGCTTCTTCTTCTTGGGCTGTATAGCAAGCTCATGAAAAACGGGCTTGAAACCATCCCGCTTGACAGAACTCCTAGTGCAACGTCTGACGGCCGTATCAACAATTGGTGTTGGCGCCAAAGGTTGTCGTGGCCTTCTCGCAGTCACCACAGACACAGGAGGAACCACCTGATCAGGTGCAGAGTCAACAAAAAAAGCTCTAGCGACCGGCCTGGCCACTTCCTGGTCCTTCCAAGTGAGACGAGGCAGATCCAGATCAGAGAAAGCGAAATCCCAGCTTCGCTTAGACAGAACAACAGGCGACAGAGGATGCATTGAAACTGGCTTGGGGACAGAGAACACTATAGGAGCTTGTAGCAGACTTTCAAAAGATCTTCTCCAAATCATGACAGGAGGTAGAGGAGGCCCATAAGGCACAGCAGGCATAACCAATTCCTCCCTAATCACAGGAGGCTGATAGACCACAATGGCCCAATGATCAGGAGCAAACTCCTCATTGAATGGAGGAGTAACAGGGGCCTCAGGCTGCTCATCATCAAGAACTACAACAGGTGGCACATGGGCATCAGCAGCAGAGCTTGGCTGTGCAGATAAATCTACCACCATGGACTCCTGGTCCTGCACAGGATCAGGGGCTACATTGCCATCCCAGTTCCCCCAGTTATCATCAGCTATCTCATTGACCACAGGTGCTGGTGGCACTGCATTCCATCCCAAAGCAGGAAAAGCAGGTAAGTTGAAAGGGGGCATCTCAAGGAATGGAACACCAGGCACCGGGTGCGGATTGCCATTGATGGGCATCCAATCCTCATCTTGAGGCATCTGCTCGGCAAAGTTTGCCCCCAAAATATATACGGGAGCAGTCCAAGAAACTCTTGCACCTCCATAGGGTGCAAAATCCATAAACACCACATCACGTGGCACCAGAATGTCTTCAGGTAAGGATCCTCGCTAACCCAATGATGAAACTTGCCAAAAGTGTTGACAGCAGCCCTGATACACTCTGTATTGCGAAGATCCAAAGGAATGCCCAGGAACATGAGAAGGCCCTGACGGAAACCCTGAACGCCGCGAAAATTTCCTCCCTCGTCATGCTTCATAAAGCGCACAAAGCGATCATTGCCCAGTGGCTGCGGCGGGAGCTGCAGCAGATGGAAACGTACAGCAGCATCACGAAGCTCAAAAAGCCCCACAGAGCGAATCCATGGCTGAGCCAATCTGACTAAAACTCCATGCTCATGCAACCACTGAACTACAGCCTCTCTAGCAGCACCTATCTCATCTGGCTGGGGGATAGGCATTACCTCAGCAAGCATAAACTCCTCATGGCGGCGCACAATTGGGGTATGCAGCGAAACGAAGGTTCTTGGAAGGCGATCTTCACCACCGTCGATGACATGGTGGCCCGCGGGGACGTAAAGCTGAGGATCCAGATGAAAGTTCGCCATCGGAACCGAGGGCTCGGCCTCGAACGACGGCGAGTGCAATGGCGGAGGAGGGGTTTCAGGCGGTGAGGCAGAGGGAGTCTTGGGGCCAGGGCTGATGGAACTGGACGAGGGAGTTAATGCGGAAGTGGAAGGGAGGTCCAAGTTTGGTAAAAGCGTTGTCAGAGAGATATTCTCGCAGCGCGCCTCGGAAGTCGTAGCGTTAGTGGATTTGGGTTGCCAAACAAGCCCCAAAACCTGTGCAAATTTGTTGCAATCCATCCTGATGTGACCCGACTTAAGGCAGGAGATGCACCACAACTTGGACGTGCAAGAGGCCGCAAAGTGTCCCTTCCTCAAACACTTTTGACAAGTGAGAACCTCATCAACCATATTAGAAATTAAATCCTCAAAATCATCCCTGGCTTGCTGAGAAGAAGGAATATCCAAATTATCCGCAGAAGAAGCCGGGCCAGCCCTGTCAGACCCAACGGAGAGCAGCCCATGGCCCGTGGCACATGTTGGCACGTCCACATTCAAAGTACCCGAATTCCCGCCCGAGATAGACGGCGAGCAATCAGATAACGGCAAGAGATCTTGAACCGTACCAAACGAGATAGACGGCCTCGTCGACGTCCACCGGAGGCTCACCGGCGGCGCGGGATGGATGACAACTCTCTCATGTGGCGGGATAGAATAACCAGCGTCTTCAGTAGTTTGAATACAATTTTCCGTAGCCGGATACCGATAACCTTGACAAGCATTATAATTTTGAAAGACCGCAAATGATAATTTCTTGCCAACAGAATTTGAGGATTTGAATGAAGATTTTGATGGCCTAGAATGCATGGCTAGAACCCCAAGAGCTGCACGCCGCTTAGAAGGACTAACGAGGATCCACTCAGCATCACATTCCAAATTCCAGATCCTAAACTCACGACTCCAATTCGGGCCCCCGTTACTCCAAAGATGAAAGTAACATTTGAAATGATCACAAGCAAAGGATCGAAGACTAATAATGATCATGGCAACAGCCTTGCAAGATACCTGAAAGCCAAATACCTTATCCTTGATCAAGAAAACCATAAGATCAATACCCGAGCTGCCAATTGCTGCCTCAAGAGCTGCCGCCACCGAATCTTCATTCAAACGGAAGGAATGATGTCCAAACGAGACCACCATGGTAAAGATCTCCGAGTCCTCCATGGGATGCACCGAAAAGCCCGTAGATTGAAAAACCTTCTCAGCAAAAACCAAACCCTTGGAGAAGTCCAAGCCAAGGGTGGAACCATTATTGGAACCCATGAAAGATGGGTATGAACGAGTAGATCTCAAGACACCGGAGAGATCTAATGGAGGGAAACTATAATTTGGTGGCTAGGGGTGGAGATCGCCGGAGGTGGTGGAGATCGCCGTGGAGGGGGTGGGGGTGGGCAGGGGATGACATTTTCGATTACCTGCACCACCATGAATTCCGCAGACAGATTCTGTTTTTGATGCATAGTTTTCCACCTTTGGAAATTGCTACGATGATTCCTTGCACTTGAGGATTATCAAGCTATTTTTTGACGTCGTTGCTGGGGAGCAATAGCGTGGGGTTGATATTCTCGTGCATGCTTGTTTGCTATCTTCACTAAGTAGATTTTGTTTTCTGTAGCGACCAAACCTCAAATAGTCTGATCTCTGTGCTCCGGTGTCATCCCTGGATCAGTAATGCTGACACCACACAGGACTCGGAGGATTTATAGCAGAGTAGCAATCACACACTTATTACATCGAGTGTCTCATAAAGAACTTATTACAATAAATATGGCTTAAGGCCATTTAAATACGATAACATCGGAAGGCTTGGAAGATAAGTGAGTCCATCAACTCCAACGGCATCACTGAGTATAGAACCATGACCTAAAAACTCCTTAATCATTGTCTGAAAAGTCTGCAACATTATAGTTGCAGCCCGAAACGGGTCAGCACATGGAATATGTTGGGAATGTAACACATAGAGAGTAATGGAATGAAACAGCTATACTATATGCATATTTGGCTGGTGGAAAAGCTCTATCGTTACAATTTTGCGTAAAGCCAATTTTTCCCTACTTCAAAGGAATAAATTTAATTACTATCATGGTGGTTGTTAAACATTGAGTATGGTTGACAGCATTCTCAATCCCAATTAAGCATCATCATTAAACAAAAGCCAACAAAATTAATTTAGGGTAACATGTTGAGATTCACATGATAATCCAAGTACTAGATACTCAAGATGTCCATAACCGGGGACACGGCTAACCATGATTAGTTTATTACACTCTGCAGAGGTTTGCGCACTTTTCCCCACAAGACTCGATCGCCTCCGTTTGGTTTCTCACACTACATAGTGTTTGAGAAGACGGATGACCGAGACATAGTATTTCAGAAGCGCTAGCACCTTACGATCGGGTAGACCATACCACCTACATCCCCTACATCTGCTAGTCTACCACTGTAAGAGTTCGCACAACTTAGTCAACTATGCTAGAGCCCATAATAGCTTGTGGCGGCACACGGAAGTTTCTAGTATGAATAGTCTCATGATCCCTTTGAGCCTGGGTGGCGGTCCAAAAGAAAACAGGCAAGTCCTGGAATATCCAGGTGCCTCAATCCACCCAGATGTGTGTTTAAGTTGCCGCCTTCGATAAACCATTAATTAACAAAACTCACATCTGTCATGGATATCACTCACCCAATCCACGCCTACTAGCATAGCATGGCATAATAAGCAAACGTAGAACTAACTCCCAAAGGTTTGATAATAAACAGGTAATAGGTACTACCTCAACTACTTCTGATCGAACAATTTAATTAGATCCTAACCATGCAATGTGTGAGGATTGATCTAATGCAATAAAACTGGATAGTAGGAAAGGTATGATGAAAGTGTTACTTGCCTTGTTGATGATCCGCGAAACCTAGAGATTCGAAGTAACAAGCGGTGCACTCCGGGTATTCTATCGCAGACAAACAAACAAGCATACAATAAGTATCCAACTAATGCACGGGTAAAACGCAAATAAGAGCTCTAACAAGAAGGTTCAACTTAAGAACTCCGGTTGGCAAAAAGAATCAAATCGAACGAAGCAACGAAAGTCGAACGGCGAAAGAAAACAACTTCGTTCTACTAATCTAGATCTAGGACAATTTTTACAATATCAAAATCTTGTTTAAGTTGGTTAAACGGATAGAGGGTTTCAAGACGAAACTCTAGGCGCTTGAATCGCCTGATTCCGATAAATGAGCGAAAAGTTATACTAAAACGAAAATCGGATGAGGAACCGCGATCAGAAAAATCATGGATTTAATCTGAGAAAAAGAAAAACGACGAACGCTCACTAAATTAAATAAACCGGAAAACCGATCTATTTTAAAAAATCAAAACTAAAAAAACAGACAGAGAAACCAAACGGTTTTTCGAAAAAAATAAAAAAAACCGGCGCGGATTTCGAGGCGGCGGCGGACCTCGGGCGGTGGGCGGCGGATGCGAGGCGGCGCAGCGGCGTGGCGGCGGCGGGGCGGCGGCGGGAGCTGGGGGCGGCTCGGGCTAGGGTTAGCTCTGCCTGGGCCTCCCCCCCCCCGGCTTAAATAGCCTAACGGGCCGGGAGTCCTAGTCGGACATGGCCCTAGGTCGGTTCGATTTTCAAAAAAAAAATTATGCGCAGAAGAAAAAATAAAAAGAAATACTAAACGGACTCCAGAAATTCCGAAATAAATTTTCACAGGCTTCTAAAATTAAGCCGCACAAGGTGAACATTTATTTGGGACCTAAATGCAATTTTGAAAAACGCACATTTTTCCTAAATTCAAATAAAACACCGAAAAACTCCGAAATAAAATCTTATTTGATTTTATTATTAAATCCTCAATATTTCTTTATTTTGGGAAGTCATTTTATTCCCTCTCTCATATTTTTGTAATAGAAATAATTGATGATAAAATAAATAAAATCAAATGATCCTATTTTCAAAATTTGAGAAAACTCAAATATGAAAATAACGAAATCCGCAACTCTCTCCGTGGGTCATTGAGTTGCGTAGAATTTCTAGGATCAACCAAAATGCAACATAAAATATGATATGCAATGATGATCTAATGTATAACATTCCAAATTGAAAATTTGGGATGTTACAAACCTACCCCCCTTAAGATGAATCTCGCCCTCGAGATTCGGGTTGGCTAGAAAATAGGTGAGGGTGGTCCTTGAACAAATCTTCCTCTCGTTCCCAGGTGGCTTCATCCTCCGTGTGGTGGCTCCACTGAACCTTGCAAAACTTGATAACCTTGCTGCGGGTGACTCGACTGGCAAACTCGAGAATCTTAATTGGTTTCTCCTCGTACATCAAATCGTAATCCAACTGAATAGTTTCCAAAGGCACTGTGTCTCTCAAAGGTATGTCAGACATCTCCGCGTGGCATTTCTTTAACTGAGAAACATGGAACACATCATGAACTCCTGACAATCCTTCAGGCAATTCCAACTTGTAGGCCACTTCTCCCATACGGTCCAAAACTCGATATGGTCCTACAAATCGTGGCGCTAACTTCCCTTTAACTCCAAAATGCTTTGTTCCCCGAAGTGGAGATACTCGAAGATAAGCTCTATCTCCGACTTCGTAAACTGTCTCCTTGCATTTAGAATCTGCATAACTTTTCTGCCTGGACTGGGCTACCTTGAGCCTATCGCGAATCAACTTCACCTTCTATTCAGACTCTTTAATCAAGTCAGGTCCAAACAACTGGCAGTCTCCAACTTTGTCCCACGACAACGGTGTCCTGCACCTCCTTCCATACAATGCTTCAAAAGGGGCCATCTTTAAACTGGTTTGGTAACTATTGTTGTAAGAGAACTCTGCATATGGCAAATTATTGTCCCAACTAGATCCATAATCTAGCGCACAAGCTCTCAGCATATCCTCCAAAATCTGATTAACTCTCTTGGTCTGTCCATCTGTCTGTGGATGAAAAGCTGTACTGAATTCTAGCCTGGTACCCAAAGTTTCGTGCAACTGCTTCCAGAACTTTGAGGTAAACTGGGTTCCTCTATCTGATACGATACTCCCTGGAACTCCATGCAAACATACGATCCTGGTCATGTATATCTTTGCCAACTTAGCACTGGTGTAAGTGGTCTTTACTGGGATGAAATGAGCTACTTTCGTCAATCGATCGACTACAACCCAAATCGAGTCATAGCCTGAACGAGTCCTGGGTAATCCCGTGATAAAATCCATGCCTAGCTTATCCCACTTCCATTCGGGTATCGGCAATGGTTGTAACAATCCTGTTGGCTTCTGATGCTCTGCCTTTACTCTCTGACATACATCACAAACTGCTACATACTCTGCAATATCCTTCTTCATTCCAGTCCACCAGAAAATATCCTTCAGATCCAAGTACATCTTGGTATTTCCTGGGTGAATTGAATACGTTGAGTCGTGTGCCTCTTGCAGTATCAACTTCCTGATCTCTGGGTCATTGGGCACGTAAACGCGGTCTTCAAACCATAGGGTATCGTGCTCATCCTCACGAAATCCCTTAGCTTTTCCTTTGCTAAGTTTCTCCTTAATAGCGCTAATTTCTTTGTCAGTCTTCTGAGCTTCTCTGATTCTATCACTCAAAGTTGACTGAATCTCCAATGCTGCTACATAGCCTCTCGGAACTATTTCCAAACATAGTTCACGAAGATTTTCTGCTAACTCCCTTGGTATTTCTCCCGTCATTAATGTATTGACGTGGCTCTTACGGCTTAATGCGTCAGCTACTACATTAGCCTTTCCGCGATGGTAATGCAATCTCATATCATAATCCTTGATGAGCTCCAACCATCTCCTTTTTCTGAGGTTTAACTCCTTCTGTGTGAAGATGTATTTCAAACTCTTATGATCCATGTACACCTCACAATGATTTCCAATCAGAAAATGTCTCCATGTTTTCAATGCATGCACTACGGTTGCTAACTCCAAATCATGTGCGGCATAATTCAACTCATGAGGCTTCAGTTATCTTGAGGCATATGAAACAACTCTCCCTTCCTGCATAAGCACTGCTCCATGTCCTCGACGTGAAGCGTCGCAATACACCTCATAATCTTTGGTCTGGTCTGGCAAAATCAACACTGGTGAGGTAACCAAGCGTTTCTTCAACTCCTGGAAACTAGCCTCACATTCCTCCGTCCATATGAACTTGGTATCTTTCTTTAACAACTCAGTCATAGGCTTCGCAATCCTTGAGAAATTCTCAATAAATCTCTGGTAGTATCCTGCGAGTCCAAGAAAACTCCGGATCTCTCCAACTATTGTTGGGGCTTCCCACTTGGTCACAGTATCAACTTTAGTGGGATCCACTGCTATACCTTCGCCAGATATAACGTGTCCGAGGAATCCTACTTCCTTCAACCAAAACTCACATTTGCTGAACTTGGCATATAATTGATGTTCTCTGAGCTTCTCAAGTACTAGTCGCAAATGTTCCTTATGCTCCTCTTCATTCTTCGAGTAAACCAGGATATCATCAATGAACACCACAGCGAACTTATCCAAAAACTCCATAAATACTTTGTTCATCATGTTCATAAAATAGGCAGGTGCATTAGTCAGACCAAATGACATAATGGTATACTCGTACATCCCATACCTGGTGGTAAAAGCTGTCTTAGGTATATCCTTTTCTCGAATCTTCAGCTGGTGGTATCCTGATCGCAGATCGATCTTGGAAAATACCTTAGCTCCTTGCAATCAATCAAACAGATCATTGATCATTGGTAGTGGGTACTTGTTCTTGATCGTTACTTCATTCAATCCTCGATAATCAACAACCATCCTTAATGATCCATCCTTCTTCTCCACTAGAAGTAATGGTGATCCCCAAGGTGAAGAACTTGGGCGGATATATCCCTTATCCAGTAACTCCTTAATCTGCTTCTTAATTTCCACCAAATCTTTTGCAGGCATCCTGTATGGTCTCTTTGATATTGGTCCTGTGCCTGGCAATAGCTCAATCAAAAACTCAATATCTCTATCCGGTGGCATGCCTAGCAACTCCTCTGGAAATACTTCAGGGAAATCCCTTACCACTGGTACTTCCTCTTGCACAACTCCTGTTAGGCAATTTACTTGAGTCCTCTTTGGCACATGCCGGGATACATACTTGATCCTTCTCCCTTCTGGGGTGGTAAGCAAAATTGACTTACTAGCACATTCAATATTTCCTTCATACTTTGATAACCAATCCATGCCTAATATCACATCCAATCCTTGGGATTCCAATACTATTAGGTCTGAGGGAAAAACATAGTTACCAATCCTTAATGGTAACCGATCACACCATAGACTAGCCACATACTCTGCTCCAGGCGAGGTTACTAACATGGGTGACCTAAGGGCTTGGGTTGATATGTTATACTTATCCACAAATCCCCTTGAGATGTATGAATGCGATCCACCAGTATAAAAAAGAACGAGTGCAGTAAATGACTTAACCAAAAACTTACCTATTACTGCATCGGGCTGAGCTTCAACCTCCTCCACGCTAACGTGGTTCACCTGTCCCTTGTTGAAAGGGTTCGGCTTCTTCCCAGAACTTCCATTGCCATTTTGGCCTTCAGGACATTCATTGGCATAATATCCGGTCTTCTGACACTTAAAGCAAGTGACTTGGCTCAGGTCCTTCTTGGCTGGGGTTGAGGGGTTGGTGCAATTCTGGCCGTTGCTTCCTCCATTGCCATTACCATTCTTGGTGCCATTGTGATTGTGCGAGCTACCTCCTCCATGGGTGTGTTGAAAATGTCCTCCCGGTCTAGGGGTAAAACGTGGCTTCTGCTGAGCTCCTGAATTGTACTTCCCTTGTCCACACTTCCTGTTGCGATTCTCAATTTGCTGCTGCTTCCCTTCAATCATAAGAGCACGATCTACCAACTCCTGGTAGTTGTTGAAGGTTGCTACCATCAACTGCATGCTCAACTCATCATTCAGTCCTTCTAGAAACTTCTCCTGCTTAGCTGCATCCGTAGCGACGTCATCTGGGGCATAACGTGCTAACTTACTAAAGTCCTCCACATACTGGCCAACTGTCCGTCCTCCTTGGCGCAAGTTGCGAAACTCACACTTCTTCATGGCCATAGCCCCTGCTGAAACATGTGCAGTACGAAAAGCCTGCTGAAACTGGTCGCATGTGACAGTGTCGACAGGGCAAGTGGCTGTGAAATTCTCCCACCATGATGCTGCGGGTCCTTCTAACTGATGTGCGGCAAACTTCACCTTCTCCGCATCTGTGCATCCTGCTGTGGTCAACTCCCTAGCTGTCTTGCGGAGCCAATCATCTGCTACTATCGGCTCGGTGCTACAAGAAAACACCGGCGGATTCAGCCTAAGAAAACGGGCTAAGTGATCAACAGGTGGTGGTGGTGGTGGGTTGTTGTTGTTGCTCCCTTGATTTTGATTCTGGACTAGCAACTGCATCAATGTGTTCTGCTGCTGGATGAACTGGGTGAGCTCCAATGGTAAGGCAAATCCAGGGTCACGTCTCGGAGGCATCTAAGGGTTTAGAAAATATGAGATGTAAGAATAGAGGGGGTCTAAAGAGAAAACACTACCCATATGCACATGAGGCAAAAGCAAACAATTCACTTCATTCAAGCAAACAAGGGCATACAATCGATCTATCTATCGCAGAAGTGCTCGGACTACTATATTTACATGGTGGACTACTACTACTAACGAGGTGGTCTACTAGAAATATTCTTCGGTTGCAGAATGCATGATATCTGCTCCAGCTTCATCAACATAGTCATCATCGCTACTATCTGGATCCGAATCGGTGCCGTCAATGATGATGTAGTCTTCTGGGCTAATCTCCTTGGGTTCTTCGTCTTCCTCTACTGGCGTAGGGCCTCCCATAAATATTCCAATCTTCTTGATCAGGTCATCATTCTTCTCCACCAATACTTCAATTTCCTCTTCATAATCTTCACGTGTAGCCTTGAGTTCTTCCTCCAGTTCCTTGATTCTAGTCTTAGCCTTCTTCAGATCTATCATGTCGGGGCACATCTGTTTCTCCTGTCGTCGAATGTGCTAGTTTAACTCCTGGATAAAAGCTGCGATTGATCTATCCTTCCTGGTGCTGATCATCTCCCAGTGTTCATCTCGGCGCCCACAAATCTGGTAGTTAGTATCCTTGAGATCATTGCGGTAGACTTCTCCAATGCGTCCCATGGCGATGTGAGCTTCCATGCTCTTTCCTAGACTCCAAGTTGGTGCATCAAAAGAAAACTCTATGGGCTCAGTGACTGGCATGAACGTCCTTCCTGGAACTTGAACTAGAATCATCCAACGCTCTTCTTCAGGTAAAATGGCGTTATAGGTTCCTGTGAAGCTTGGTACTCCTATGTTCAGGTATCTAGTGACTTCCTTCAAGTGACGTCCAAAGGGTGTATCTTCATCCAGTTGCGTGAACTTGTTCCTTGCATCTGCCATCCTAAAAGAGTAGAAAAGATGAGAAGTCAGAAGAGAAGAGAGTGGATAGTGATCTAGGTCTTTTAGCTTAGTGGTCGTGTCCTACAGTCAGCGTGTGCTCTGATACCATCTCTGTAGCTCAAACAGTCTGATCTCTGTGCTCCGGTGTCATCCCTGGATCAGTAATGCTGACACCACACAATACTCGGAGGACTTATAGCAGAGTAGCAATCGCACACTTATTACATCGAGTGTCTCATAGAGAACTTATGACAATAAATATGGCTTAAGGCCATCTAAATACGATAACAGCGGAAGGCTTGGAAGATAAGTGAGTCCATCAACTCCAACGGCATCACTGAGTATAGAACCACGACCTAAAAACTACTTAATCGACGTCTGAAAAGTCTGCAACATTAATGTTGCAGCCCGAACCGGGTCAGCACATGGAATATGCTAGCAATGTAACACATAGAGAGTAATGGAATGAAACAGCTATACTATATGCATATTTGGCTGGTGGAAAAGCTCTATGGTTACAGTTTTGCGTAAAGCCAATTTTTCCCTACTTCCAAGGAATAAATTTAATTACTATCATGGTGGTTGTTAAAAATTGAGAATGGTTGACAGCATTCTCAATCCCAATTAAGCATCATCATTAAACAAAACCCAACAAAATTAATTTAGGGTAACATGTTGAGATTCACATGATAATCCAAGTACTAGATACTCAATATGTCCATAACCGGGGACACGGCTAACCATGATTAGTTTATTACACTCTGCAGAGGTTTGCGCACTTTTTCCCACAAGACTCGATCGCCTCCGTTTGGTTTCTCGCACTACATAGTGTTTGAGAAGACGGATGACCGAGACATAGTCTTTCAGAAGCGCTAGCACCTTACGATCGGGTAGACCGTACCACCTACATCCCTACATCTGCTAGTCTACCACTGTAAGAGTTCGCACAACTTAGTCAACTATGCTAGAGCCCATAATAGCTTGTGGCTGCACACGGAAGTTTCTAGTATGAATAGTCTCATGATCCCTTTGAGCCTGGGTGGCGGGCCAAAAGAAAACAGGCAAGTCCTGGAATATCCAGGTGCCTCAATCCACCCAGAGGTGTGTTTAAGTTGCCACCTAAGATAAACCATTAATTAACAAAACTCACATCTGTCATGGATATCACTCACCCAATCCACGTCTACTAGCATAGGATGGCATAATAAGCAAACGTAGAAGTAACTCCCAAAGGTTTGATAATAAACAGGTAATAGGTACTACCTCAACTACTTCCCATCCCACAATTTAATTAGATCCTAACCATGCAATGTGTGAGGATTGATCTAATGCAATAAAACTGGGTAGTAGGAAAGGTATGATCAAAGTGTTACTTGCCTTGCTGATGATCCGCGAAACCTAGAGATTCGAAGTAACAAGCGGCGCACTCCGGGTATTCTACCGCAGACAAACAAACAAGCATACAATAAGTACCCAACTAATGCACAGGTAAAACGAAAATAAGAGATCTAACCAGAAGGTTCAACTTAAGAACTCCGATTGGCAAAAAGAATTAAATCGAATGAAGCAAAGAAAGTCAAATGGCGAACGTAAACAACTTCGTTCTACTAATCTGGATCTAGGGCAATTTTTACAGTAGCAAAATCTTGTTTAAGTTGGTTAAACGGATAGAGGGTTTCGAGAAGAAACTCTAGGCGCTTGAATCGCCTGATTCCGATAAACGAGCAAAAAGTTATACTAAAACGAAAATCGGATCAGGAATCGCGATCAGAAAAATCGCGGATTTAATTTGAGAAAAAGAAAAATGACGAACGCTCGCTAAATTAAATAAACCGGAAAACCGATCTATTAAAAAAACCAAAACTAAAAAAACCAACGGAAAAACCGAACAGTTTTCGAAAAAAAAACGGCGTGGATTTCAAGGCGGCGGCGGACCTCGAGCGGCAGCGGCGGCGTCCGGCGGCGGCGGCGGCAAGGCGGCGCGGCGGCGGCGGCGGCGGTAGCTGGGGGCGGCTCGGGCTAGGGTTAGCTCTGGCTGGACCTCCCCCCGGCTTAAATAGCCTAACGGGCCGGGAGTCCTAGTCGGACACGGCCCTAAGACGGTTTGATTTTTAAAAAGAAAAATTACACGCAGAAGAAAAAATAAAAAGAAATACTAGACGGACTCCAAAAATTCCGAAATAAATTTTCACGGGCTACTAAATCAAGCCGCACAAGGTGAACATTTATTTGGGACCTAAATGCAATTTTCAAAAACGCACATTTTTCCTAAATTCAAATAAAACCCCGAAAAACTCCGAAATAAAATCTTATTTGATTTTATTATTAAATCCTCAATATTTCTTTATTTTGGGAAAGTCATTTTATTCCCTCTCATATATTTTTGTAATTGAAATAAATGATGATAAAATAAATAAAATCAAATGATCCTATTTTCAAAATTTGAGAAAACTCAAATATGAAAATAACGAAATCCCCAACTCTCTCCGTGGGTCATTGAGTTGAGTAGAATTTCTAGGATCACCCAAAATGCAACATAAAATATGATATGCAATGATGATCTAATGTATAACATTCCAAATTGAAAATTTGGGATGTTACATTTTCCCTTTTATTTTTGTTTACTTGTGGGTGAAACAAGCGAAAATAATAATTAAAAAATGAAAATACAAGAAAATTTACTTGCCTCATGCCTAAAAACTCTTTCAAAAAGAGAGGTGATTGGAAGGTTATGCATTGGAGAAGTGAGGGTCGACCTTGAACACTTGTGTTCATGCTCATGGAAACAATGTAAAAAAATTCATGGAAGTTTCTCAAAAATAAGTATCCCCTTGTATATATTCATTGTATTATAAAAATAATGTGTCATGGTTTTGCTTTAGGATACTTAAATTGCTCGTTTGGTGTGTGCAGCAGAAAAATAGAAACTTTTCTGTAGTATTTTAATTTTCATTTTTTACTGGAGCATGATAAAATCTTGGAATTTTTAGACATTATTCATTTGCAAATTGTTTAGATTTTCCTAAATTTTTAGAATTTTTGAAGTTATAGAAGTATACGAAATGATGGCTGCAAACAGAAATGGCGTAGGCATCTTGATCAACAAGAGCCTCAAGTATGGAGTGGTAGACGTCAGGAGACGTGGGGACCGGATTATCCTGGTCAAGCTGGTAGCTGAGGACTTGGTTCTCAATGTTATCAGCGCATATGCCCCGCAAGTAGGCCACAATAAGAACACCAAGAGGGAGTTCTGGGAAGGCTTGGAAGACATGGTTAGGAGTGTACCGATTGGTGAGAAGCTCTTCATAGGAGGAGACCTCAATGGCCACGTGGGTACATCTAATACAGGTTTTGAAGGGGCGCATGGGGGCTTTGGCTATGGCATCAGGAATCAAGAAGGAGAAGATGTCTTAAGCTTTGCTCTAGCCTACAACATGATTGTAGCTAACACCCTCTTTAGAAAGAGAGAATCACATCTGGTGACTTTTAGTAGTGGCCAACACTCTAGCCAGATTGATTTCATCCTCTCGAGAAGAGAAGATAGGCGTGCGTGCCTAGACTGTAAGGTGATACCTGGGGAGAGTGTTGTACCCCAGCATAAGCTGGTGGTTACCGACTTCCGCTTTCGGATTCGTGTCCAGCGGGATAAGCGTGCCAAGGTCGCTAGAACGAAGTGGTGGAAGCTCAAGGGGGAGGTAGCTCAAGTGTTTAAGGAGAGGGTATTTAAGGAGGGCCCTTGGGAGGAAGGAGGGGATGCGGACAATGTGTGGATGAAGATGGCGACTTGCATTCGTAAGGTGGCCTCGGAGGAGTTTGGAGTGTCCAGGGGAAGGAGAAGCAAAGATAAGGATACCTGGTGGTGGAATGATGATGTCCAGAAGGCGCTTAAAGAGAAGAAAGATTGCTTCAGACGCCTATACCTGGATAGGAGTGTAGACAACATAGAGAAGTACAAGATGGCGAAGAAGGCCGCAAAGCGAGCTGTTGGTGAAGCAAGGGGTCGGGCATATGAGGACCTCTACCAATGGTTAGGCACGAAGGAAGGTGAAAGGGACATCTATAAGATGGCTAAGATCCGGGAGAGGAAGACGAGGGATATTGGCCAAGTCAAATGCATCAAGGACGGAGCAGGCCAACTCTTGGTGAAGGACGAAGAGATTAAGCATAGATGGCGGGAGTACTTCGACAAGCTGTTCAATGGGGAGAATGAGAGTTCTACCATTGAACCGAATGACTCCTTTGATGAGACCAGCATGCGTTTTGTGCGGCGCATCCAGGAGTCTGAGGTGAAGGAGGCTTTAAAAAGGATGAAAGGAGGCAAGGCGATGGGCCCTGATTGTATCCCCATTGAGGTGTGGAAAGGTCTCGGGGACATAGCGATAGTATGGCTAACCAAGCTTTTCAACCTAATTTTTCGGGCAAACAAGATGCCAGAAGAATGGAGACGAAGTATATTAGTACCAATCTTCAAGAACAAGGGGGATGTTCAGAGTTGTACTAATTACCATGGAATTAAGCTGATGAGCCATACAATGAAGCTATGGGAGAGAGTCATTGAGCACCGCTTAAGAAGAATGACAAGCGTGACCAAAAATCAGTTTGGTTTCATGCCTGGGAGGTCGACCATGGAAGCCATTTTCTTGGTACGACAACTTATGGAGAGATATAGGGAGCATAAGAAGGACTTGCATATGGTGTTCATTGACTTGGAGAAGGCCTATGATAAGATACCGCGAATGTCATGTGGTGGGCCTTGGAGAAACACAAAGTCCCAGCAAAGTACATTACCCTCATCAAGGACATGTACAATAATGTTGTGACAAGTGTTCGAACAAGTGATGTCGACACCGATGACTTCCCGATTAAGATAGGACTGCATCAGGGGTCAGCTTTGAGCCCTTATCTTTTTGCATTGGTGATGGATGAGGTCACAAGGGGTATACAAGGAGATATCCCATGGTGTATGCTCTTTGCGGATGATGTGGTGCTAGTTGACGATAGTCGGACGGGGTTAAATAGGAAGTTAGAGTTATGGAGACAAACCTTGGAATCGAAAGGGTTTAGGCTTAGTAGAACTAAAACCGAGTACATGATGTGCGGTTTCAGTACTACTAGCTGTGAGGAGGAGGAGGTTAGCCTTGATGGCCAGGTGGTACCTCGGAAGGACACCTTTCGGTATTTGGGGTCAATGTTGCAGGAGGATGGGGGTATTGATGAAGATGTGAACCATCGAATCAAAGCCGGATGGATGAAGTGGCGCCAAGCTTCTGGCATTCTCTGTGACAAGAGAGTGCCACAAAAGCTAAAAGGCAAGTTCTACAGGACGGCGGTTCGACCCGCAATGTTGTATGGCGTGGAGTGTTGGCCGACTAAAAGATGACATGTTCAACAGTTAGGTGTGGCGGAGATGCGTATGTTGAGATGGATGTGTGGCCACACGAGGAAGGATCGAGTCCGGAATGATGATATACGAGATAGAGTTGGGGTAGCACCAATTGAGGAGAAGCTTGTCCAACATCGTTTGAGATGGTTTGGGCATATTCAGCGCAGGCCTCCAGAAGCTCCAGTGCATAGCGGACGGCTAAAGCGTGCGGAGAATGTCAAGAGAGGGCGGGGTCGACCGATTTTGACATGGGAGGAGTCCGTTAAGAGAGACCTGAAGGATTGGAGTATCGACAAAGAGCTAGCTATGGACAGGGGTGCGTGGAAGCTTGCTATCCATGTGCCAGAGCCATGAGTTGGTTGCGAGATCTTATGGGTTTCACCTCTAGCCTACCCCAACTTGTTTGGGACTAAAGGCTTTGTTGTTGTTGTTGTATAGAAGTATACGAAAGTTCCAAATTGCTACAAAATGTCCTATTCTTGACAGATTTTGTTTTCTATGTGTTGTTCACTTATTTTGATGAATCTATGGGTAGTATCGGGGGGTATGAACCATGGTGAAGTCGGAATACGGTAGACATAATGCTAATATGAAATTGGAATGAGTTTACAACAGTACCTAAAAGTAGTGATTTTCTTTATTATACTAATGGATCTCACAAAGTTTTTGTTAAGTTTTGTGTGGATGAAATGTTCGAAGAATGAGGAGTTACCGATATGTGAAGAATAAGGAGAGGCAAGAGTTCAATATTGGGGATGCCCAAGGAAACCCAAGTAAATATTTCAAGGATACTCAAGCACCCCATCTTTCTTCTTCAACAATTATTGGTATACCTCGGTTTTTGTTTTGTTCACATGATATGCGTCTTTTGTGTTCATTTATCTTTTCTTTTCCTTTATGCTCCATGCTAGTGTGAGATAGCCCTTCATTGATTTATAGAATGCTCTTTGTGCTTCACTTAAATATTTTGAGTATGCCTTTATAGAATGCTTCGTGTAGCTCACTTATATATTTTGAGCTTGGATATTGATAAATATATATATATTAGTTGTAGAATGCTCTATGAACTGCACTTATATCTTTTAGAGTATGAATAAAATTATCATTGAAAGTGGGTTTGGAAGAGTGTCAACTCTAGGTAATGATCCCACTATTTTGGAGGGTGTTGAATCTTATAATATCTATGAAAGTGGATTTGGAGAGGTCATGACTTTATTTAATGATGATTCCACTATTTCGGAAGAGATTCCAGTTGATTATGAGAACAAAGTTGCTATCTATGATGATTATTGTTATGACATGTATGCTATAAAGAATAATGATAACCATGAAACTTTTCATCTTGATTTTAATTTTCAATGGATTATGCCTCACATGATAGTTATTTTGTTGAGTTTTCTCCCAGTACTATTCATGAGAATAAATTTGCTTATCTGGAGAGTAGTAAAATTTCTATGCTTGTGGGTAATAAAAAGAATGCTTTGTGTGATAAATATATTTTTGAAATGAATTCATGATGCTACTGAAAATTATTATGAGGGAGGAATATATGCTTGTAAGAGTTGCAATAATATCAAGTTTCCTCTCTATGTGCTGAAAATCTTGAAAGTTATTTTTGTTTTGCCTTCCTATGCTAGTTGATTCTTGTTCCCATAAGTTGTTTGCTCATAAAATCCCTATGCATAGGAAGTGGGTTAGACTTAATTGTGCTTGTCATATGCTTCATGATGCTCCCATTATGTTTCAATTCTTATCTTCTATGTGAGCATCATTGAAATCATCGTGCCTAGCTGAAAAGGCATTAAAGAAAAGCGCTTGTTGGGTGACAACCCAATATTTGTCCTTACTGTGTTTTGTGTGTTCGCATGATTAAGCTAATGTAGTAATCATGTTTTATAGCTTTTGTTTCAATAAATTGCCAAGTAAGACCTTTGGGATGGCTTACGGTGATAGTTGATTTGATCATGCTGAAAAACAGAAACTTTTGCGCTCAGGAAAACAATTCTCATTTTTAACAGAAGTGTGAAAAAATACTGATTCTTTTTGAAGAAGATTAATAAACAAATTTCTTAGGTTTTCCTAACTTTTCAGAATTTTTGGAGTAGGGGAAATATGGTTGTCATTCAGATCATTACAGACTGTTATGTTTCTGGCAGATTCTATTTTCAATGCATAGTTTGCTTGTTTTCTAGTTTCTATGGCTTATATTGCTGAATATAAATTGTAGAAATGATATGGTACAGTAGGAATTGTGTGAGAACAATTATGAATCTTGTCTTTGACAGTACCAAAGTGAATGATTTACTCTTTATCATACTAACCCATCTCACGAAGTTCCGTTAAGTTTTGTGTGATTGAAGTTTTCAAGTTTGGGGTGAGATATCGATACGAGGAGAATAAGGAGTGGAAAGACCCTAAGATTGGGGATGCCCAAGGCACCCCAAGGTAATATTTAAGGAAGACTCAAGCGCCTAATTAGCTTGGGGATGCCCCAGAAGGCATCCCCTCTTTCGTCTTCAAAACCATCAGCATACCTTACTCGGAGCTATATTTTTATTCGTCACATGATATGTGTTTTGCTTGGAGCATATTTTCACTTTACTCGCTGTTTGAATAAAATCATTGGATCTTAAATCTTGAATGAGAGAGAGAGAGAGTCCTCCCATGGCTAGTTAATTATTTGACTACTCATTGTTCTTCACTCATATCTTTTTGGAGTAGTTTGTCATTTACTCGCGTGCTTCACTTTTATCTTATGAGTAAATGGTTGAATGAATTGAATATCATAGATCTGAAATTAGATACGCTTCATATGATTATCCTATGGGGAGTAATGACTTCACTTATAAGAATTATAGGTAGTAAAATTTATTGAAAGTTAGCGAACTCAACATTGGTCATTTGAACAATTCATGAAAGAATATTGAATGAAGAGAGATTTCACATATACATATACTATCTTGGACATCTTTTGTAATTGTGAGCACTCATTAAAATATGACATGCTAAAAAGTTGATGTTGGACAAGGAAGACAACATAATGGGTTATGTCTTCTTATATCCGAATAGAAGTTATATTGTCATGGATCATCCAACATGTTGAGCTTGCCTTTCCCTCTCATGCCAGCCAAATTCTTTGCACCAAGTAGAGATACTACTTGTGCTTCCAAACATCCCTAAACCTAGTTTTGCCATAAGAGTCCACCATACCTACCTATGGATTGAGTAAGATCCTTCAAGTAAGTTGTCATCAGTGAAAGCAATAAAAATTGCTCTCTAAATATGTATGATCTATTAGTGTGAAGAGAATAAGCTTTATACGAACTTGTGATAGGGAAGAAATAAAATTGATGGACTACATAATAAAGGTCTTTATCACAAGCAGCAATATAAAGTGATGATCTTTTGCATTAAGATTTTGTGCATCCACCAATAAAAGCGCATGACAACCTCTGCTTCCCTCTGTGAAGGGCCTATCTTTTACTTTTATCTTCTACCCTTATACAAGAGTCATGGTGATCATCACCTTTCCCTTTTACACTTTTTCTTTTGGCAAGCACTATGTTTTGGAGAGATCCGGATATATATATCCACTCGGATGAAGGTTATCATGAATTATTGTTGTTGACATTACCCTTGAGGTAAAAGGTTGGGAGGCGATACTATAAGCCCCTATCTTTCTGTGTGTCCGATTGAAACTTTCTACCCATAAATATCGCGTGAGTGTTAGCAATTGTGGAAGACTGTATGATAGTTAAGTATGTGGGATTTGCTAAATAGAAGCTCTTACATAGACCCTCCCTGAAAATAAGATGAATTGCAATTTTTTGATGACTAAGAACATGGTTTGTTAGTTTTCAAGAAACTTTATGGTCTATACTTTAACTTGTGAATAGCTTGCTACTTGATCACGAGAATTTTTATGAGATGA
The DNA here is from genome assembly GCF_002162155.2 of Triticum dicoccoides. Classification (NCBI taxonomy): domain Eukaryota; kingdom Viridiplantae; phylum Streptophyta; class Magnoliopsida; order Poales; family Poaceae; genus Triticum; species Triticum dicoccoides. Next base: position 454,448,956 of record NC_041382.1, on the reverse strand, counting down.
GCTACTGTTTATAATATATAATGATGCTAGAAAAAGTGCTTGAAACTATCATTGGTCAAACTTTTACACTATGCTAGCATTCACACTTCATAAATTATTTCTTTTATCATTTACCTACTCGAGGACGAGCAGGAATTAAGATTGGGGATGCTGATATGTATCCAACTATCTATAATTTATGAAGTATTCATGCCATGATTACAACAATTCCATATGATTTCGGTATGATTTGATTAGAACTAACCCGAATTGACGCTGTTTTCAGCAGAACTACTGAGGTGTTGTTTTTGTGTAGATATAAAAGTTCTCGGAACGAGCTGAAAATTAACAATGAATATTTATGGAAAGTATAAAAAATACTGGAAGAAAAAGATACCGAAGGAGAGTCCCGGGGCCACCACAAGGGTGAGGGAGCCCCCCTAGGGCGCGCCCTCCATCCTTGTCATCGCCTCATGGGCCCTCTTGACTTGTCCCCGATGCCAAACACTCATATAAATCCCAAAAACTCCAGAACCAAACCTAGATCGAGAGTTCCACCGCCGTAATCCTCTGTAGCCATGAAAACCAATCTAGGCCCTCTCTGGCGCCATGTCGGAGGGGGCCAACATCAGCGGAGGCCATGGAGGAGGAAGCCAGAGGGGTCAACATCGTCATGGATGCCAATGACCAGAGGAAGAACCTTTCCCCATCTAAGGGGGGGCATGGAGGAATATGCACAAAGGGGAGAACCGCTCCCCCACTCTCTTGGTGGTGCCGGAGTGCCATTGGGGGAACCATCACCACGGCGATCGTCTTCATCACCATTCTCATATGTATTACGTGGTACACTCTCCTGCACCCCGCTGTAATCCCCTACTTGAACATGGTTCTTTATGCCACATATTAGGATCCAATGATGTGTTGCCATCCTATGATGTAGTAGTTTTCCTTTGTCTTTTAGGTTGATTGATGATATAGATTGGTTTGAGTTGCCTATTTTATTTTGGTGATGTCCTATGGCGCTTTCCGTGCCGTGCACACATGAAGGATTCCGGTTGTAGGGTGTTGCAATACGTTCATGATTCACTTATAGTGGGTTGCTAGAGTGACAGAAGCTTAAACCCGACTAAGGGGGGTTGTTGCATATGGGATAAAGGGGACTTGATACTTTAATTCTATGGTTGGGTTTTACCTTAATGATATTTAGTAGTCGCGGATGCTTGCTAGAGTTCCAATCATAAGTGCATATGATCCAAGAAGGGAAAGTATGTTAGCTTATGCCTCTCCCTCATATGAAATTGCAATAATGATTACTGATCTTATTAACAACTACCTAGGATAATTCCGCACACCAACCCATCATTATTCCACACTCACTATTTATAATATATAGTATTATATTCTAACTTTATGATAATGGCACCTACTTTTATATTTTAGTTCTCCGATATCATGCAAAGTTATCCTCTTCATACCCACAACGTAGTTTTATTTCCCGTTTCTAGTTGGAAGCAAATATTCGGTGTACGTAGAGTTGTATCAGTGGCAGATAGGACTTGAGAGAATATTGATCTTACCTTTAGCTCCTTGTGGGTTCGACACTCCATGATTATCACTTCCACCTTTGGAAATTGCTACGAAGATTCCTTGCGCTTGAGGATTATCACAAAATTTTTGTGTTTCATGAGACAGAGCCACCACCACCTCTCGTTCTTCATCGAGAGGCCAAATCTGGAGTTCGTTTGGGGCTCCGGAGAGGGGGTTCTTTGTTCTTCGTCATCACCAACCCTTCTCCATCGCAAATTCCATGATGCTCCCCACCGAGAGTGAGTGATTCCTTCTTAGGCTTGTTGGTCAGTGAGGAGTTTGATGAGATTCATCATGTAATCGAGTTAGTTTTGGTAGGGCTTGATCCTTATATCCATTATGTTCTGAGATTGATGTTGATATGACTTTTCCATGCTTAATGCTTGTCACTTTGGGCCCGGGTGCCATGATTTCAGATCTGAACCGTTTATGTTAACACCAATATATCTATGTTCTAGATCCGATCTTGCAAGTCATATTCACCTACCACGTGTTCTGATCCGTAAACCCCAGAGTGACAATAGTCAGGATACTTTCCGGTGATGACCATAGTTTGAGGAGTTCATGTATTCACTATGTCTTAATGTTTGGTTCTGGTTCTTTATTAAAAGGAGGCCTTAATATCCCTTAGTTTCCATATGGACCCCACTGCCACGGGAGGGTAGGACAAAAGATGTCATGCAAGTTCTTTCCATAAGCTCGTATGACTATTTACGGAATACATGCCTACACTATATTTATGAACTGGAGCTAGTTTTGTATTGCCCTAGGTTATGACTGTTATATGATGAATATCATCCAACGAATCAATCGATCCAATACCTACGAATTTCCTTCATATTTTTCTTGCTAAGTTACTATTGTTGATGTTACTGTTTCACTTGCTACAAAATCATTGCTATCACTGTTACCGTTACTATTGTTGCTACCACTATCATCAAAACTATCATATTACTATTGAAAGGATCGATATGGTTGACTACAGGGGGGTGATTAGGCAACTACAAAATTTTAGCTTTTCTAAAAAATTAGGTTTAGCAAAAATAGGTTGTCTGGAAGTGCAACTAGGTGAACAAGCTATATGATGCAAACAACAACAACAACAATTGCAAGCAAAGGATACAACACAAATAATAGCTTGCACAAAGTAAAGGGAAGAGATAACCACAAGTGGAGCCGGTGGAGACGAGGATGTGTTACCGAAGTTCCTTCCCTCTGGGGGAAGTACATCTCCGTTGGAGCGGTGTGGAGGCACAATGCTCCCCAAGAAGCCACTAGGGCCACCGTAATCTCCTAACGTCCTCACACAATGCGAGATGCAGTGATTCCACTAGTAGTGCGTTGAAGGCGGCGACCGAACCTTTACAAACAAGGTTGGGGCTATGTCCACAACTTGATTGGAGGTCCCAACGATACTATGGAGCTTCACCATAATGGAACATGGCTCCGAGGTGACCTCCACCGTCTAGGGTGCTAAAACACCCAAGAGTAACAAGATCCGCAAGGGATTAGTTGGGGGAATCAAATTTCTCTTGGTGGAAGTGTAGATCTGGGCCTTCTCAACCAATTCCTAGAAAATCAACAAGTTTGATTGGCTAGGGAGAGAGATCGGGCGAAAATGAGCTTTGGAGTAAGAATGGAGCTTGGGGGAAAAGAGGTAGGTATTCTTGGAGAAGAAGACTGATACGTCCACTTTACACCATGTTTTCCTAATATTATTTATGATGTTTTTATCCATAATAATGCTTTTTGGAGTAATTCTAATGCCTTTTCCCTCATAATATGCAAGGTATACACAAAGAGGGAGAATTCCGGGAGCTGGAAATCTGGACCTGGAAAAGCTACATCAGGCTACCTATTCTGCACAACTCCAAACAAGCTGAAACTTCACGGAGAATTTTTATGGAATATATGAAGAATATTGGAGAAAATAAGTACCAGAGGGGGCCCACTAGGTGGGCACAACCCACCTGGGCGCGCCAGGGAGCCCAGGTGCGCCTTGGTGTGCTGTGCTCACCCAGGCCCACCTCCAGTGGCCATCTTCTAGTATATAAGTCATTTTGACCGAGAAAAAACAAAGGGAGGACTTTCGGGACGGAGCTCCTTCATATCAATACAAAACTTGGGCAGGGGCACTTTTGCCCTCCGTTGGAGTGATTCAGCCAGGGGAACTTCCCTTCCGGAGGGGGAAATCATCCTCATCATCATCACCAACAACTCTACCATCTTCGAGAGGGAAATATCCATCAACATCTTCAAACAACACCATCTCCTCTCAAACCCTATTTCATCTCTTGTGTTCAATCTTGTTACCGAAACTATAGATTGGTGCTTGTGGGTGACTAGTAGTGTTGATTACTATATGGTTTATTTGGTGGAAGATTATATGTTCGGATCCAATATGCTATTTAATACCCCTCTGATCTTGAGCATGATTATCATTTGTAAGTAGTTACTTTTGTTCTTGAGGTCATGGGAGAAATCATGTTGCAAGTAATCATGTGAACTTGATATGTGCTCGATATTTTGATAGTATGTATGTTGTGATTCCCTTAGTGGTGTCAAGTGAGCGTCGACTACATGACACTTCACCATATTTTGGCCTAAGGGAATGCATTGTGGAGTAGCAATTAGATGATGGGTTTTGAGAGTGACAAAAGCTTAAACCCCAGTTTATGCGCTATTTCCTAAGGGTCAAATAACTCAATCAAGTTACTACAATGATAGACCTTCCGGCTAGGTGGGTCGGCCAGAACATCAGCCTTGTCGGGGCCTACATCATAGATCTTGGAAAAATTCCAACCATCATATCTGCCCGAGATTCAGATCTGGTTGGTAACACGATATCCCAGACTCATCAAGTCTAGAAAGACAATGAAAGTTTGCAACACAAATCGACGAGATGACATTGCGAGATTCTCAGGAAATGGACTATGGTAGTAAGCTCCAAAACATGAGCTGGTTCTGCTAAACACACGTGAACATGCTATCCCAGACAAGCATGACCACATGGTGGTCTTACAATGAAACACTACCGAGTCCTGGTTGGGAACCATCATCAAGGATATCGAAGTCCTGTGCACTTAAATTAGACTTCTTTACCTAGAACAAGTCAATTAGTGGCTTCGTGGGCTACAGAATTCATATGGAGTGGAGGTAATTAATCTACCAAACCATAGTATACTTTGCACATGCATGAATGACTTGGGACGATTCCAAAGGAAGCAAAACTAACTCTCTCAAATTCACAGCGGCAACTTGCATCGAATGCACATGAATGAGAGGAAGTCACTTCTTTCATCCAAACATATGCTTCATGAACGGAACATGAAGGCATTGTTTACAAAGTTTGCAACACTAGCTTAATGTTTAACACGAATCATGGGGGAGACAAGATGCTGCTGATGGACCCAATAGCAACTCATCGGAATTTCCATATCACTGGACTTCCACCATCATGTGAACACGGTGATAGCATTGGTCAGACCAAAAGATGTAATAGTGTATGCTCGAGGGATGAACCACGAGTAAGACAACATTACGAACATCATTGGTTCTGATTTGACTTGAGGATAGCCCATACTCAAGTCAATGTTTTGACAAGACAGATAGATCCAACAACTGATCATGAGGACCAATCGATGAAGATATCATCTTTCTTCAACACACACACAACACACAAGGATATCCCTTTGGAGATGAACTAAGCGGGACAAGCTTTCATCTTCCAACTCTCCAGGTTGTTCTCTAGCTCAACAAACTAGCTCAGGGATATCCTACACAGGTTCTTGGAGAAGGGTGGTTTATAAGAAAACCAACTTGATCACGAACTCAACATAGCGGTCAGGTGACAACCTGGTAACACTTCTGAGAAGACATTCAGAAAATCACGAACCACCGATATGTTATTAAGCTCGCGAACAATCCTGCTTCTCAAGGCAAGACGACATGATCATAAGAGCAAGGGATTCAATCCTAACACAAAGAATGAAGAGTGCACTGGAAATAAGGACTAGGTAGCATGATCAATCTTAGGATGATGATTCAATAACAAACACGCTAAGAATGAGAGTATTGTCCATTAACTACCAAGCAACGGAGTTGCTAGGAGTATTGGTTTCGTACATCACAGTACACTTGTCGGCACTCCGGTTATAATAACACGGAACCGAGGAATGAACAATGATGGCAAGAAGTATTACTGCGTCAAGAATTCATAAGAGGTGGTGCAATTCTCCTAACACTCCTGACATAAAGATGGTAACACTCCAAGGTAGAGCAAAGCAAAAGCTGGATTGGCATTTTGATCTGCGGAATACAATTGTTTTGACCCAATCCTAGATATGGATGAGGTTCTGGAGTTTGTTTCTCCTAGTCATTCTAGAATAGGATGGCTTGACGGGCCACAAGAATAATAAGCATCGATAACACGGATGCACAATTACTCTTGATCAACAATTGACAGACGAAGGTCAGATAACAGCTAAAGAGGGACAACTCAAAGGAACATATATCTTTCTGAGTTGTAGATGCATAGATTAGCATGTCGAACGAGTTCAACATAATTCTTCCGGATAACCCATGCAGAAGGGTAGAACTGGCAGAGTCACAATATGGAATCGAGAACTCATCAAGAGCTCTGGTCGTGATCTTTGGTTCAAGAACTTCTGCCATATTGGTTCATGGTACTAGAAGAATGATGTACCACGAACCTCGAGGTCTATCACAAGGTTTACTAATGTCCTAAGGAACTAGCAAACACTATCAACATGAAGCAAGTAGGGTGAGTCTCGGGTTCAAAACCCAGGAATAGAATGCCTACTAACTAAATGGCATCACGGGATACTTTCAGTAATAACGGCTAGAATCATCACACTGGAAACGCAAAACATGGCTAGATTACTAGGTGACTCTCTAAGACACCTAGGGTCATAATAATAGCTCCAACATATATGTCGAGGCAGCAGAGTACCTCAACTCTCTGGCTAGTGTGCTTATTCTGACCAAAAGTACATCGGGAATGGAGGAAGGATTGGCAAATGCATCAAATTATTTAGAAACCTGGAATGACTCGGAGAGCATAACGGCTGTAAATGCTCAAAATGATTTGAGACATCCTGCAAAAATGGTGGCATAACCACTCGATATCACAATATCAAGGTTTTGAGGCCGGTTATGAACATATGGAGGTAGTAGGAACTGAACTGAGGCTTGAACTCAACAATCCTAGGCAACTACGGTTTCGCACGTCATCCTGAGAGATAGAAGAGAAGCCTAGTTCTTAACCCCGTAGAAAAGATAAGATGACTCAGATCAGAAGGTCATGAGGATAAGGAGTAAAAAGAGCCTTACGTTCCCATCCACAATCAATTCCCTTATATAACTAAAGCATTTCTAGACACGACTTCGACCAGTTTGGCTTGGTAATCCTACAGGCAGTCAGGCTCTGATACCAAACCTGTCAGGACCCCGATTCCAAGTCACATCAATCTAGCATGTAACACCTCATATTGCTTTGCGGCCTCACGCACGGTATTCCCATGGGTGTCGCCTTACTATGGCCCAGGACCGTTTGCGTCTTTTGGCTCACGTATATGATAGTGTCGCTAGCATCCATATGACAGAGAACCCGGGCCGACATGGCTAGTCGTGAACCCAAAGCGGCACCAACCTATGGGGACAAGCATACATGTATCACATCGAGCATGTCGGTCAGCAGCATGTGAATCCGGGCTATAGCCCTGGGCTAACAGGACTCCGGGAACCCGGGCTGTAGCAGGCTAGGCAGGACTCCGGATATCACCGCGTGACATTTCCCCGAAGGGACAGACACATGAACGAAGTGAAACACATGCCGGCCAGTCAAGTGTCCTGAGCAGTAGTGCTGGGCTAGCAGGACTCCGGTGAACCGGGTTGTAGCGGACTACTATGGCTCATGGAAGCACAAGACTACATTTCCCCATAAGAGAGGCTACCAAGGATAAACAACTAGGTTGTCGGATCCCACACATACCAAGCATTTCAATCATACACACAATATGCTCGATATGTGTAAATACAACATGGCATCACAACATAAATCTATGACTCAAGTATTTATTCATTAGGCTCCCAAGAGCGAGATATTACAAACATGGGTCTCATGACCCAACATTTAGAGCATACAAGTCAAAGCACATGTGGAAGCTTAACATGTCTGAGTACAAACATCTACAAATGAAAAAGGCTGAGAAGCCTGACTGTCTACAAGACCCTCCCAAGGTACAAGATCGTAGCTGAGGTAACAAGCTAAACGTCGAAGTCCAAGCGGAACTACTAGCGGGACTGAAGTCTCTCTGCAAAACATAAAATAAGCAAACATGAGTACAAATGTACCCAGCAAGACTTACATCAGAACTAACTACATATGCATCGGTATCAACAAAGGGGGTCGTGGAGTTTAACTGCAGCAGGCCAGCTTTGACTCGGTGGCTATCCTGAACTACGACTGCAAGTAACTCTTTGAGGTGGCGCACACGAGTCCACAAATTCACCATACCAATACACCACTATGGATCCGCTCCCGTCTCCCTGCAAGAACGCCATCCATAGCACTCACACTTATCTTGCGCATTTTAGAGTATCCACCTTCGCTTGTCTATGAACTATGCAAGGGGTCCAAGTTTCCATATCCGAGGAATCTGGCTATTCGAATAGATAATGATAACCCTGCAGGGGTGTACTTCTTCACACATGCTCTCGCCACTTACCACCATGTACTCGTCGTGTATCTCGGCAACCTTCAAGCGGAAGCCTGGCAAGGGAGTCGGCCACGACCTGACTAACCAACAAGTCTCTAGTCCAGGTTTATCGCCTATTCGGGTTCCATCCGCAAGGAGATCCGGCCGGGGTGTCGCTCACGGCCCCAAACGATGTGTGCAGGGTTCCCAAGCCCACCATCCGGGTGCCACTTGGTACACCGTGCCACTGTGCCTAGTCTGACCCAAGCCCACCTGTACCGGGTGCCACTTGGTAGACAACTAACACTACGTACAAACACCAGAAACTATTTGCAACTCCTGGACAGAGATCGAGTTGATTAATAAGCTGAGAGGGGCCGAGTTACCGGAACCCAATGTGTGGTAGTAACTGTTCATGGATCACAAACACACAACTCAGTTCCTGAGGACGGCTGCAATGAGACAACCCACCATGGACTCCTACATGGACTCTCACCGCTACCTTTACCAAATCGTGTTCACACACAGTAGGACATGTTCAACACCATTCCAATTCATCCCCGATGAATCAGACCTGACTCAACTCTAAGCAGTAGCAGGCATGACAAACAACATGAATGAGTAGGCACATCAGGGCTCAAGCAACTCCTACTAATGCTAGTGGGTTTCATCTATTTACTGTGGCAATGACAGGTCATGCAGAGGAAAGGGTTCAGCTACCGCAGCATGTAACAGTTGACTCGCTATTGTGCTAATGTAGTAAAAAAGAGCAGGAGCGAGAGAGAATGGGATTATATTGGAATGAACAAGGGGTTTTGCTTGCCTGGCACTTCTGAAGATAGTATAGTTCTTCATCGGTGCCATCGATCAATTTATCGGAACGTCATCTACTGAGAGGGGACAAACACCGGCAACAGAGAGGAAACACAATCAATGCAATGCAACAATATGATGCTTGAATGTGACATGGCAATAATGTTATGATTTGCACTCATGCATCTAGCAACAATTTAAATGAAGTCCATATGGACCAAGGGTTCATATGCAAACTCCATATTTAGCATTTAAAATGCCATTAACATGTTTTCACTTATATAGTGGGTATAAGTTGGTTGATCATGCATGAAAGTAGCATAAATGGATAGATTGGATTTTTCTGATAATTTTTCATATATAAATTATTTCATTTGGAGTTACGGTTGAATTTCTATGAATTTTACAAGTTTTGGGTATTTTCTGAAATTTCCTGGATTATTTTAAAACCAGAAAATCAATACTGTGCCAGCATGACATCATGCCAATGTCAGCAGGTCAACAGAGCTGACCGGGATCAAACCTGGCGTGTGGGGTCCACTTGTCACTAACACAGGGGTTAACCGGGTCTAATCCCGCATTGACTGGGGTTTGACTCACCGCGGGGCCTGCTGTTAGTGGCTGTGGGGCGTCTAGCTGGCAGGGATTAGCACTAATGATAGTGCCGGCGGCGACCATTTCGCACGGCGGAGGGCGTCGGGTTTGAGCTACGGTCGACGGTTTCGAGCGCGGTTTGCGGCTAAGGGTTGCTGGCGCACGCGCGCATCTAAAGGATGCAGCGGGAGATGCCGGGGTGCAGGGTAGCGGCGGCGGCGACGGGCGGAGAGGCGGCCGGAGTTCGGCCGGGTGCGGGGATGCGGCTGCGGTGCACTGGGAAAGGAACTGGCGGTGGCTTTGGCTTCCTGCGGAGCTGATGAGCATGGTGACGCGCGCGGATGCGGGCTACGGTGGCTCAGACCATGGCGGTGCCATGGCCGGAGGCGGAGGGCTCTCGGGCTCGATGGGGACAACGACTACGCGGCGCAATCGAGCAAGGGGAGGGGGGGTTCGGTACATGAGCTCACAGCGGAAACGTAGGGAAGGTCAGCGTGCTCAGGGAAGGCCTAGGGGCGACGAGGAGACAGCGGCGATCTCGGCCGGCCGTGTTTGGAGATGATGTTGCGGGCGTCGCTTCGGGGCTCTCCTCGTTGCGTGGCTCAGCAAGGAGGGACGAGGACGAAGTAGCGGAGCTTCCTAGCGCATTGGCGAGGCGTGGGGTGGCCGGTGGCCGTGCCTATGGCGTGCGGCGACGATGGACGCGCCCGGGCGTGAGAGAGAGGGAAATCCAGGGGAAGGGATGGGGACGAGAGAGAGTGAGAGAGAGCTGGGGAGGTTCGCGTGGCGCTCGTCCAGACGCGTCGGGGAGGGGCAGGCAGGCAAGCTGCTGTCAGTGTGGTGCGCTCGCGCCGTGCATTGCTTCCCCTCTGCCTTCTGGCGAGAGGAGGAAGACAACTGGTAGGGGAGGTGGGCTGCTGGGCTGCACAGTAACGGCCGGCTAGGAGGGCTGCAGGTAAGTCATGTGAGTTTCTACTCTATTTTATAATTCTGTTTTGTTTTCTTTTTATTTAATCATTTTTCCACTGATTCAAATTCAAAAGAATTTCAAAACAGTGAGAAAACCCTTTGAATAATTTTATGTTGCTAGATGGACTTTTCCAACAGCACATAAAACATTTCAAAGTTAATTGAAAATATATCCCCTATATTATGAATATAATTCCAAATTCAAATACAATAATGATTTAAATTCAGTGCCAAAATAATTCCTTAAAAATGTTCAATATTTTTGGTTTGGATACAAACCCTTGCCAAAATTATCAAACATTAATGAAGGCCATTTTGGTTTCACTGAATGCAAGCTTAAGGGTTCTTGCCCTTTTTTTATTTAAGGTTTTGAGGCTTCCACTTTCCTCAATTCAAGTTTCAGAAATTTAGACATGATGCAGGATGCTTATGAAACTAATTGCAATCAAATTCTAGGGCTATGACAACCCTTCCTAAAAATATGATGAATTGTAGTTGCAAAGTTGACTGAGAACATAGTTTGTTGGTTTTTAACAAAGTTTTTTCTTTATACTTCAATAGTGTGATGAATTGTCACTTATTCATAAGAAGTATATGATAAAAGTTCTTTGATAAAAGTTTTATGTTTAAGTTTGTTGCTGTTATAATAATGAACATGATGCTTCTATGTCCATATTTTGTTTTTATCGACACCTCTCTCTCTCTCTCTCTAAGCATGTGGACATATTTTTCAATTTCGCTTTTCGCTTGAGGAAAAGCAAGGTCTAAGCTTGGGGGAGTTGATACGTCCATTTTGCATCATGTTTTCCTAATGTTATTTATGATGTTTTTATCGATAATAATGCTTTTCGGGGTAATTCTAATGCCTTTTCTCTCATAATATGCAAGGTGTACACAAAGAGGTTCATTCCGGCAGCTAGAAATCTGGACCTGGAAAAGCTATGTTAGGCTACCTATTCCGCAGAACTCTAAACAAGTTGAAACTTCACGGAGAATTTGTATGGAATATATGAAGAATATTGGGGCAAATAAGTACCAAAGGGGCCCACCAGGTTGGCACAATCCACTTGGGCGTGCCAGGGAGCCAGGCGCGCCCTGGTGGGTTGTGCTCACCAAGGCCCACCTCCGGTGCCCATCTTCTGGTATATAAGTCATTTTCACCTAGAAAAAAAAGGGAGGACTTTCGTGACGGAGCTCCGCTGTATCGAGGCGGAACTTGGGCAGGAGCACTTTTGCCCTCTGGCGAAGCGATTCCATCGGAGGAACCTCCCTCCCGGAGGGGGAAATCATCATCATCATCATCACCAACAACTCTTCCATCTCGGGGAGGGCAATCTCCATCAACATGTTCAGCAACACCATCTCCTCTCAAACACTAGTTCATCTCTTGTGTTCAATCTTGTTACCGGAACTATACATTGGTGCTTGTGGGTGACTAGTAGTGTTGATTACATCCTATAGTTGATTACTATATGGTTTATTTGGTGGAAGATTATATGTTCAGATCCAATATGCTATTTAATACCCCTCTGATCTTGAGCATGATTATCATTTGTGAGTAGTTACTTTTGTTCTTGAGGTCACGGGATAAATCATGTTGCAAGTAATCATGTGAACTTGATATGTGTTCGATATTTTGATAGTATGTATGTTGTGATTCCCTTAGTGGTGTCATGTGAACGTCGACTACATGACACTTCACCATATTTGGGCTTAAGGGAATGCATTGTGGAGTAGCAATTAGATGATGGGTTGCAAGAGTGACAGAATCTTAAACCCCAGTTTATGCGCTATTCCGTAAGGGATCGATTTCATCCAAAAGTTTAATGCTAGGGTTAGAATTTATCCTTAATACTTATCTCGTATTTGTGGATGCTTGAGGGAGGGTTAATCATAAGTAGGAGGTTCGTTCAAGCATCATACAACACCTAAGCACCGATCCACGCACATATCAAATTATCAAAGTAGTGAACACAAATCAAGCAAACATGGTGAAAGTGACTAGATGAAAATCCCATGTACTCTCAAGAACGCTTTGCTTATCATAAGAAACCGTTTTGGCCTGTCCTTTGCCTCAAAAGGATTGGGCTACCTTACTGCACTTTTGCTACTATTATCGTTACTTGCTCATTACAATTATCTTGATATCAAACTACTCTGCTACTTACAATTTTAGCACTTGCAGACATTACCTTGCTGAAAACCACATGTCATTTCCTTCTGCTCCTCGTTGGGTTCGACACTCTTACTTATCGAAAAGAGCTACAATTGATCCCCTATACTTGTGGGTCATCAAAGACCTCCTTTTATAGTGGGGGATACAATCCAACTGTTATCCTCACTTCAACTCGCACAGAGCGGTACTACCGCTCAGGGGAGTGGTACTACCGCTGCCTGCAGCAGTACTACCGTGAGCCCTAGCGGTACTACCATGGAGACTCTGATCAGAAGCCTCCGAGGGGGAAGGGGCACGGGAGTGCAAGCCCGGGCGGCACTAGCAGCGGTGGTAGGGTGGTACTACCGCTTGCAAGCGGTACTATTGCGCCTTCTGGCGCTCCTACTGCCGCCCAACTCGACACGAGAAGCGACATCCTTGAATCGAGGCGGTACCAGCGCGGTACTGGAGTCGCACTGCCGCTGATGGCCGCGAGCGATACTACCGATGTGAGATAGCGGTACTACCACTTGAGGCTGTCAGCGGCACTGCCGCTCCGCCCCGGCGGTACTACTGCTGGCTCCTCCCACATGCCACTTCCGCGATATCGGTATACTCAAATGAAGAGGAAAGGAGCTGGGGGTGCGAGATAGATGTGTACGTGTTGATTCCACCCTAGCCTTTCCTATACGGACCCCCTCTTGATAGTACGGTGTCTCCTACGACTCAAGTCCACCAAAATCGAAACGAAAGAGACTACACCGTATTCACCTTGAGCCCAAAGGGGAAATGAATGTCTCGTGCCAATGAATAAATATCTGAAAGCACAGTGCACATGATTAGTCCTCAAGAGTATTGTCATCAATCACCACAACTACTTAGAGAGAGACATGCCCCAACAATCTCTCCCTTTTTGGTGGACTGATGACAACACGGGATTTGCATAGAGATATAACAAGAGAGTAAGCAAACCCGAGAGACTACAAAATAAAGACGGGCCCCCCTAGATGTGTGCACTTAATTAGGAGTGCTATTGGAATGCAAAGAACACACATCAGGATCAACACTCCCCCCTATATTTTATAGACTAATAAACCTTGCATAAACAATGAGAGAATGTAAGCTGGGATGCAAGAAGTAGTAAGTGAGCATAAAATAAACATAAGTTAAGCATGCATCTCACAAACTACCAAAGAACTAGACACGAATTAGATAAATAAAAAGGTAGGGTAGCATATGTCTCACACCATATGATAGAGTAACCAGATCTTATGAGCACAACCCAAATCAAAGCAAATGACACAAGACACAAGAGTTTGTGAGAGAGAGGAAGACATGGCAAGTAAAACACAGATAAAACACACTCGCAACTCGGCAAATCCCTAAACTCTCTCCCCTTTGGCATCAAGACAACAAAAGGGCAAAGAGTGATGCTACGGTCACAGGTGATAGCAATGCTGAAGATCTCCCTCATCACATCCCCACGTGGTCGCCCGCGTCTCTGTCATCAGCAGTGAGCTTCTCAAACTTGGAATCCATCCAGGGGCTGTGCTTGGAAATCCACTCCTCCTCATGAGTGATCTTGCCCTCAGACCCACTGTTAACTGTAGCACCAAGCTGACGCATGAGCTCCTTGTGATGACTCCTTGACTTCTTCTCAGATACATGAGCCATATAATGCCCGCGAGACTCCATGCAGAAAAGCTTCTTCATCTTGCGCTTGAGCTTCTTTTCCCATGAGGGCTCCAAACCAAAAGGCTCATAGTCCTCATCATCCTCAACCTCAACCTCAGCAGCACCTGACGGAATCCCAGACTCTAGAACAGAAGCGCCCCAGTGCTCCTTCTGTTTTAGACACTTAATCTCATCAAAGATCATATCAACGGTCTCCAGCAAGACACCAGGATAAGTGTGTGCCCATGCCTTCTCAATGAGCAACATAAGGTAGGGAGCATAGATGGGCACTTGCGTTCAGTGATGTCAGAGAGGTTCTCTGACCATATGACATGATAAATATCCAAGGACTCTCCTGTGTTGTTGTCCTTCTCATGCTGGCAAAATAGTAACATATCCATAAGGTACGAATGGACCGTATCCAAGTTCCCAATGCAAGGAAACAAAGTTTCTTTGAAGATGTGATGAAGGATGCCCAGAAAAGGAAACAACTCATAGTTCTTCTTCTCCATCACGGGGTGAATCTTCACAATGTTGTAAGGCCAGAGAGCTTGCTTGTGGGTAGAAGTGACATTGTTGTGAGGATGAAAGCCACCTAGGTTGTCAAGTCCTTGGTCTTCAACACCCAATAGTTCCATGACCGCCTTCCATTTCACTGAGAGAAGTATCCATTTCTCATCCAAGTCAAAGTTCTTTCTGTTGGATTACGGCTTCCAGCAAACGCTTGAGGTTCGAACACTGGGGTGCGCACGAAGATCTCTCTCCCCCGCGAGCCCACTCTCGCAATGGTCTCTAAGCCTAGCTCACCGAACCCGAAGAACAAGGGACACAATAGATTATACTAGTTCGGGCCACCGTTGTGGTGTAATACCCTACTCTAGTGTGGTGTGGTGGATTGCCTTGTAGGCTGAAGATGAACACGTACAAGGGATGAACAGCCTCCTGAGGAGAGGTGTTCTTGAGCTCGATGAGCTTGTGTGTGTGAGGATGGTCTGGATGATCTGTCCCTATCTATGGTGGTGGCTAGTCCTATTTATAGAGGCCCTGGTCCTCTTCCCAAATATTAGACGGGAAGGGATCCCACAACGGCCAATTTGAAGGGGGACAACTAGTACAAGCTATCCTGACAAAAGGTGGTCTTTGCCTGCCAAAGGCTCTGGTGGTGATGCCGCCGTGGGCTCCGTGATGACCTCCTTCCAGCCGTCCTTCCGGTCTTGGTCTTGTTGCACTAATATGGAAACCTTTGTCTGATGCCTTGGGACTCCTCGCCTGCGCTTGCCTCTTTAGCACCAAAGAGGAAACTGGCACCCTGCACCCACTAGTGCTGGCCTGGCCTTGGTTGTCAGGGCTCACGTCAAGTGAACCTCGCGAGGTGCCCCTTGCATAGACATCTCCGCCCCTCGGGAGCCAGCCTACGGAGGCTGCCCCTGAGGAGGTCTTGGCGTCGTCCGCCTCGCGATGCTTGGCCCCTCGCGAGGGTCTTGAATGGTTACTAATGAAGATGGGTCGTACCAGGCAGCTGGTGGAGCCACGCCCTGGGCCGCAGGCAAGCATGTCTGGGTACCCCCGTTCCCAGGACAACGACAGTTGCCCCTGGGCCCAAGGCGCGCTCGTACTTGGCATCACGTCGAAGCCAAGGGTCAAGTGCATAGCACGATGGGCCCCAATAGCATGCGGCCCGATTGACGCATGGAGACTGATGGGGCGTGGGCGCCTCCATTTCCCCATGCAGCCTCGATTTCCGCCTGGCTAGGCAACCACTGTCGTCTTCATAGCTCCACCTCCTTTACAGGCAAAACTTTCCGCCGCTCCCTCATCCTCCGGAAGGTAGCAGATCTCTTCCCCCAGTCCAATCTGACACCAACTCCCCCCACCACCATGGCACCAAGCCGGAAGAACAAGGGGAAGAAGGAGTCCTGTTGTGTCGGGACCCCGACTCAATGCCACATCGATCCAGCATGTAACACCTCATATCACTTTGCGGCCTCACGCACGGTATCCCCACGGGTGTCGCCTTACCTTTGCCCGGGACCGTTTGCGCCTTTTGGCACACGTATATGATGGTGTCGCTAGCATCCATATGATAAAGAGCCCGGGCTGACATGGCTAGTCGTAAACCCAAAGTGGCACTAACTTACAGGGACAGGCATCCATGACCCAGCATCGAACGTGTCGGTCATCAGCGAGTGAATCCAGGCTGTAGCACTGGGCTAACAGGACTCCGGTGAACCGGGCTGTAGCGGGCTAGCAGGACTCCGGTATTCATCGCGTGACATTTCCCCAAAGGGACAGACACAGGATCGAAGAAGGACACATGCCGGCCTGCCTAAGCGTTCCGGAGCAGTAGCAAGCTACCAGGGCTCAGTGGAAGCACTAGGAGACATTTCCCGGTAAGAGAGGCTACTAAGGATAAACAACTAGATAGTCAGATCCCACACATAGCAATACACATTACACGTACGCATAACATGCAAGTATGTGCTGTACAACATGGCATCACAGCATAACTCAACAAACATATAGATAAAGGCTCAGAAGAGCCATCATAGCAATATTGCAAACAGGGGTCACGAGACCCATCATACAGAGCATACAAGCAACAAGCGAAAGCATTACATGTCTGAGTACAGACATCTATAAATGAAAAAGGCTGAAAGCCTGACTATCTACAACATCCGATCAAGATCGTAGCTGAGGTACTAGCTACTAGTCGAAGTCCATGAGAACACTAGTAAGACCGAAGTCTCCGCTGCAAAAACATAAATAAAGCAACATGAGTACAAAGGTACTCAGCAAGACTTACATCAGATCCTATCATACATGCATTTGTATCAAGAGGTAATGTGGGGTTTAGTTGCAGCAAGCCAGCTTTGACTCTGTGGCTATCCTGTTCTACGACTACCAGAAACTCTTGAGGTGAAACAACGTACACGAGTCCACTAATCACCACACCATACACTACTATGGATTCATTCCCGTCTCCCTACGAGAAGGCCATCCATAGCACTCACACTTGTCTTGAGCATTTTAGGATATCCACTTCAAGTTGTCTATGTACCATGTAAGCATCCAAGAAGTCCATAACCGCGGACCCGGCTATTCGAATAGATCATGTTAACCCTGCAGGGGTGTACTTCTTCACACACGCTCTCGCCACTTACCGCCATGTACACGTCATGTATCTCGGCAACCTTCAAGCGGAAGCCTGGCGAGGGTGTCGGCCACGACCTGACTAACCACACAAGACTCTAATCCAGGTTTATCGCCTATTCGGGTTCCATCCGCAAGGAGATCCGGCCGGGGTTTCACTCACGGCCCCAAACGATGCGTGCAGGGTTCCCAAGCCCACCTCGCCGGATGGATCTACGCTTGGTACACCGTGCCACTGGTGCCTAGTCTGTCCCAAGCCCACCTGGCCGGGTGCCACTTGGTAGACTACTAACACTACCTACAAACACCAGAAACTAGTTGCGACTCCTGGACAGAGATCAAGTTGGCTAATAAGTCGAGAGGGGTCGAGTTACCGGAACCAAATGTGTGGTAGTATCGAGTCATTGGACAACATACATAGAACTCAGTGCTTAAGGACGGTTCCAATGAGACAACCCACCATGTACTCCTACATGGCCTCTCACCGCTACCTTTACCAAATCGTGTTCACACACTTAACTCTCAGCACCAGAACATATCGTAACACTCCCATTCATTCCCAATGAATCAGACCTGACACAACTCTAAGCAATAGCAGGCATAGCATGGTGGGAACACATCAGTGGCTTCAATCAACTCCTACACATGCTAGTGGGTTTCAACTATTTACTGTGGCAATGACAGGTCATGCAGAGGAATGGGTTCAACTACCGCAGCACAAAGTAGCAGATGAACCGTTGTTGTCCTAATGCAATAACTAAGAGCAGGAGCGAGAGAGTAGGGTTTTATCGAAATGAACAAGGGGGTTTTCTTGCCTGGTAAATCAACAAGGGAGGCACTGCTTCACAGACAGGTACTCTGGAACGTCTCCGGAGCAGGACCTATCGAGAAGGAATGGTGCCGGCAATCAATACACAATCATATGCAACAATATGATGCATGAACATGGCATGTAGATGTGATGCTGTTTGAGCTAATGCAACTAGTATTCAATTGAATGAAGTCCATTTGAACAAAAGGTTCAAATGCAACTCCAAAAATAAGTCTCTTAATATGCCATAATGTGTTTTCTCATATACAGCATGTATAAGTTGGTTTTTCATGCATGAAACTAGTACAGATGGAAAGATTGCATTTTTCTGATAATTTTTCATATATAAATTATTTTAATCTGAGCTACGGTTGAATTGTTATGAATTTTTGAAGTTTAAAACAATTTCTGGAATTTCCTGATTTAATTTAAATCCAGAAATCATATTATTGCGCCAGCATGACGTCATCACTACATCAGCGGTCAACGCGGCTGGCTGGGGTCAAACCTGACGTGTGGGGTCCACACGTCAGTGACACTGGGGTTAACCCCGAGTCAAACCTGGCTGATTAGCTTTGACTAAGCCCTGGGCCCACTGGTCAGCGTCAGTAGGTGGGGATTAGTGCCTAATTAACAAAGCCATGTCAGCCCGCCGGAGTTCTGGCCGGCGGCGACCAATAGCGCGGCGGCGAATCGCCGGACTTGCGCTACAGGCGGCGTTTGGTCACGCGCGGACCACCGGGGCGTAGCCCGTCGTCGTCCGCAACCAGGGGAGCTGGTGGGGGGTTGCGGGGGCGCCGGAGCTCACCAGAGCAAAGCTCACGGCGGCGGCCGGAGCTCGGCAACTTGCGGCCGCGGCTTGTGGTGCACGGCAGTGGAAGCGGAGGGCTCCTACGGCCTCCTGGCGTCACCAGGAACACGGTGACGCGCGCGGGAGTGACTGGCTTGGGCTCATGCCACCGTGGCGCCATGGCCGGCGGCGAGGGACTTACGGCGCGGTGGTTGAGCTAGCTAGACGGGGCAAACGAACATGGGAAGGAGGGGGTTCGGTGCGGGGGCTCACAGCGAGACCAGCGAGCGCGAGGGCGAGGTCGGGGATGCCCGGTAGCTCCCGAATCGCCGGCGAGGATCCACGGCGGCCGGAGGCGAATTTGGCGACGGCGACGGCTCCACGGGGTGCTCCGTCTTGCGTGGCTCGAGGAGGAGGTAGAGGGGGTCGCGGCGGATCTGGGGAGCGTGTCGGGAAGGCGAGGGAGAGGCGGTGGCTACGGTGATGCCCGTCGGCGGCGGCGGTGGTTCTCGGGTGAGAGAGAGAGAGAGCAGGGGGAGAGGAGGAGGGCGAGGGAGAGGGAGTGAGAGCGGTGCGGGGCAGCGCGTGGCGACGTTCCGGACGTCCAGGCGTCGAGGGGGAGGACAGGCAGGCAGGTGCCGTGGCGGCACGGCGGTGCGCACGCATCGGCCACACGCCCTGGCCTCCTGGCGGGAGGTGGAGGACGACTGGCGCTAGCCAGTCGGCTGGGCCGGCCAGCTGGGCCGCACAGTGCCAGGCCTCAGGTGAGCACAGGTAGGCATTTTTTTTAATTTTGTTTTCTTTTCTACTTTTCTGGCATTTGTTTGGTTTAATAAAAATACTAAACCATTTAATTTGCTTATGCCAATTTTTGTAGGGGCTAGTGGTATTATTCCAGAGCTCCTCGACAAAAGGCACAATTTTTGGACATATATTAATATATATAACTAATATATTTCCAATGCAAATATTTATCGAATTAATCCAAATGGCCAAAATAAATATCCATGAGCTCCTAAAATATTGTTTTGATTTTTATCTCTGTCCAATATTTTCAGAGAGCAACATGAGCATTTTCTTGGACCCTTTTGGAGAAATTTTTATTTGGGTCATTTTCAAAAATGATTCTGAGGGTTCCACCAATCCTCATTTCAAATTTAAATGAAATTTAAATATGATGCACAACTGACTAGCTAGTCTAGGTCATACCAGACTAGGGATGTGACAACTCGCCCCCACTTGAAAGAATCTCGTCCCGAGATTCAGGGGTCGACGGAAAGAAAGTGGGGTACTCCAGTCGAAGACGATCTTCTCGCTCCCAAGTAGCTTCTCTCTCGGAATGATGAGACCACTGAACTTTGAGAAACTTGATGTTCTGACGTCGGGTAACACGCCCCGCTTGATCAAGAATGCGAACCGGGTACTCTCGGTATGTGAGGTTATCTTGGAGATCAAGCGTTTCGTGGTCCACTCCACGGATAGGATCCGAGAAGCAACGCCTGAGTTGAGAAACGTGGAAGACATCATGAACTCGAGAAAGATGTGGGGGTAGTTCCAACTGGTAGGCAACCTCCCCTCGTTTAGCGAGAATACGAAAAGGACCAATGTAACGAGGAGCCAACTTGCCCTTGATACCGAAACGATGGGTACCCTTCAAAGGAGTAACCCGAAGGTAAGCTTGGTCGCCAATTTCATAAGTCATATCCTTATGATGACGATCGTACTGGCTCTTCTGACGAGACTGGGCTGTTTTCAAATTCTCACGAATGATGCGAACTTGCTCTTCTGCCTCCTGGATCATATCCGGTCCAAAGAATTGTCTTTCACCGGTTTCTGACCAGTTCAAAGGTGTTCGACATCTTCGTCCATAGAGAACCTCAAAAGGAGCTTTCTTGAGGCTGGATTGGTAGCTATTGTTATAAGCAAACTCGGCGAAAGGAAGACATTTCTCCCAATCCATACCGAATGAGATAACGCAAGCTCTGAGCATGTCTTCGAGAATTTGATTGACCCGTTCCACCTGACCACTCGACTGAGGGTGGAA